>NW_026061795.1:11200000-11500000 GCF_023897955.1 Schistocerca gregaria | reverse complement strand
AGTGGAACACAGATGAAGCTTCTAAGTTGATGTAATATCTAGTAAGAAGTAGTACAATTCAAGTTTTAGTTATCGATTATTGACTTATTACCCTTCTTTGGTGGCTTGGACAAAAGCTAGGACCTTAAGATTCTGCATGAAAGGAGGAATAGCAGCCGAGTTCAACGGGAGAATGTGAAAAGTGTTCATATGTAATAAAAACCTGAGAAATCCGTCCCTTTTTGTCATTTGTTATCGAATCGATTTAAAGCCAGATCGTTACATTGGACGCTCTTCTCTCTGAAACGGTTGTACTTATCGTCTGCAAAGCTATGTCACGTGCTGCGATATGCGGAGACACTAAAAGCACCATAGTATAACACAGATGAAGCTTCTAAGTTGATGTAATAGCCAGTAAGAAGTAGTACAATTCATGTTTTAGGTATCGATTATTGACTTATAACCCTTCTTTGGTGGCTTGGACATAAGCTAGGACCTTAAGATTCTGCATGAAAGGAGGAATAGCAGCCGAGTTCAACGGGAGAATGTGAAAAGTGTTTATATGTAGTAAAAAGCTGAGAAATCCGACCCTTTTTGTCATTTGTTATCGAATCGACTTAAAGCGAGATCGTCACATTGGCCGCTCTTCACTCTGAAACGGTTACATTTATCGTGTGCAAAGCTATGTCGCGTGCTGCGATTTGCGGAGACACTAAAAGCACCATAATAGAACACAGATGAGGGTTCTAAGTTGATTTAATAGATAATAAGAAGTAGTACAATTCAAGTTTTAGGTATCGAATATTGACTCTTTAACAGTCTTTGGTGCCTTGGACATGAGCTAGGAACTTAAGATTTTGCATGAAAGGAGTACTAGCAGCCGCGTTTCAAGGGAGAATGTAAAAAGTGTTCATATGTAGTAAAACCCTGAGAAATCCGTCCGATTTCGTCATTTGTTATCGAATCGACTTGAAGCCAGATCGCCACATTGGCCGCACTTCTGTCGGTAACGGTTACATTCATCGTCTGCAAAGTTATGTCGCGTGCTGCGGTATGCGGAGACACTAAAAGCACCATAGTAGAACACAGATGAACCTTCTAAGGTGATGTAATAGCCAGTTAGAAGTAGTACAATTCAAGTTTTAGGTATCGATTATTGACTTTTTACCCTTCTTTGGTGCCTTGGACATGAGCTAGGACCTTAAGATTCTGCATGAAAGGCAGACTAGCAGCCGCGTTTCAAGGGAGAATGTGAAATGTGTTCATATGTAGTATAAAACCTGAGAAATCCGTCCCTTTTTGTCATTTGTTATCGAATCGACTTAAAACCAGATCGCCACATTGGCCGCTCTTCTCCCTGAAACGGTTGTACTTATCGTCTGCAAAGCTATGTCGCGTGCTGCGGTATGTGGAGACACTAAAAGCACCATTGTAGAACACAGATGAAGCTTCTAAGTTGATGTAATAGCCAGTAGGAAGTAGTACAATTCAAGTTTTAGTTATCGATTATTGACTTATTACCCTTCTTTGGTGGCTTGGACATGAGCTATGACCTTAAGATTCTGCATGAAAGGAGGACTAGCAGCCAAGTTGAATGGGAGAATGTGAAAAGTGTTCATATGTAGTAAAAACCTGAGAAATCCGCCCCTTTTTGTCATTTGTTATCGAATCGACTTAAAGCGAGATCGCCACATTGGCCTCTTTTCCCTCTGAAACGGTTACATTTATCGTGTGCAAAGCTATGTCGCGTGCTGCGATATGCGGAGACACTAAAAGCACCATAGTAGAACACAGATGAAGCTGCTAAGTTTATGTAACAGCCAGTAAGGAGTAGTACTATTCAAGTTTTAGGTATCGATTATTGACTTTTTACCCTTCTTTGGCACCTTGGACAAGAGCTAGGAACATAAGATTTTGCATGAAAGGAGGACTAGCAGCCGCGTTGCACGGGAGAATGTGAAAAGTGTTCATATGTTGTAAAAACCTGAGAAATCTGTCCGTTTTAGTCATTTGTTATCGAATCGACTTAAAGCCAGATCGTCACATTGGCCGCTCTTCTCTCTGAAACGGTTGTACTTATCGTCTGCAATACTATGTCGCGTGCTGCGGTATGCGGAGACACTAAATGCACCATAGTAGAACACAGATGAAGCTTCTAAGTTGATGTAATAGCTAGTAAGAAGTAGTACAATTCTAGTTTTAGGTATCGATTATTGACTTTTTAACCTTCTTTGGTGCCTTGGACATGACCTAGGAACTTAAGATTTTGCATGAAATGAGAACTAGCAGCCGCGTTGCACGGGAGAATGTGAAAAGTGTTGATATGTAGTAAAAACCTGAGAAATCAGTCTGTAATCGTCATTTGTTATCGAATCGACTTAAAGCCAGATCGCCACATTGGCCGCACTTCTGTCGGAAACGGTTACATTCATCGTCTGCAAAGTTATGTCGCTTGCTGCGGTATGCGGAGACACTGAAAACACCATAGTAGAACAGAGATGAACCTTCTAAGGTGATGTAATAGTCAGTTAGACGTAGTAAAATTCACGTTTTAGGTATCGATTATTGACTTTTTACCCTTCTTTGGTGCCTTGGACATGAGCTAGGACCTTAAGATTCTGCATGAAAGGAAGACTAGCAGCCCCGTTTCAAGGGAGAATGTGAAATGTGTTCATATGTAGTAAAAACCTGAGAAATCCGTCCCTTTTTGTCATTTGTTATCGAATCGACTTATAGCCAGATCGTCAAATTGGCCGCTCTTCTCTCTGAAACGGTTGTACTTATCGTCTGCAAAGCTATGTCGCGTGCTGCGGTATGCGGAGACACTAAAAGCATCATAGTAGAACACAGATGAAGCTTCTAAGTTGATGTAATAGCCAGTAAGAAGTAGTGCAATTCAAGTTTTAGGTATCGATTATTGACTTTTTACCCTTCTTTGGTGCCTTGGACATGACCTAGGTACTTAAGATTTTGCATGAAATGAGAACTAGCAGCCGCGTTGCATTGGAGAATGTGAAAAGTGTTCATATGTAGTAAAAACCTGAGAAATCCGTCTGTTTTCGTCATTTGTTATCGAATCGACTTAAAGCCAGATCGTCACATTGGCCGCACTTCCGTCGGAACCGGTTACATCCATCATCTGCAAAGTTATGTCGCGTGCTGCGGTATGCGGAGACACTAAAAGCACCATAGTAGAACACAGATGAACCAGCTAAGGTGATGTAATAGCCAGTAAGAAGTAGTACAATTCAAGTTTTAGGTATCGATTATTGACTTTTTGCCCTTCTTTGGTGCCATGGACATGAGCTAGGACCTTAAGTTTCTTCATGAAAGGAGGACTAGCAGCCGCGTTACAAGGGAGAATGTGAAATGTGTTCATATGTAGTAAAAATCTGTGAAATCCGTCCCTTTTTGTCATTTGTTATCGAATCGATTTAAAGCCAGATCGTTACATTGGACGCTCTTCTCTCTGAAACGGTTGTACTTATCGTCTGCAAAGCTATGTCGCGTGCTGCGATATGCGGAGACTCTAAAAGCACCATAGTATAACACAGATGAAGCTTCTAAGTTGATGTAATAGCCAGTAAGAAGTAGTACAATTCAAGTTTTAGTTATCGATTATTGACTTATTACCCTTCTTTGGTGGCTTGTACATAAGCTAGGACCTTAAGATTCTGCATGAAAGGAGGAATAGCAGCCGAGTTCAACGGGAGAATGTGAAAAGTGTTTATATGTAGTAAAAACCTGAGAAATCCGTCCCTTTTTGTCATTTGTTATCGAATCGACTTAAAGCGAGATCGTCACATTGGCCGCTCTTCACTCTGAAACGGTTACATTTATCGTGTGCAAAGCTATGTCGCGTGCTGCGATATGCGGAGACACTAAAAGCACCATAGTAGAACACAGATGAGGGTTCTAAGTTGATTTACTAGGTATTAAGATGTAGTACAATTCAAGTTTTAGGTGTCGAATATTGACTCTTTAACAGTCTTTAGTGACTTGGACATGAGCTAGGAACTTAAGATTTTGCATGAAAGGAGGATTAGCAGCCGCGTTTCAAGGGAGAATGTGAAATGTGTTCATATGTAGTAAAAACCTGAGAAATCTGTCCCTTTTTGTCATTTGTTATCGAATCGACTTAAAGCGAGATCCGCAAATTGGCCGCTCTTCTCTCTGAAACGGTTACATTTATCGTGTGCAAAGCTATGTCGCGTGCTGCGATATGCGGAGACACTAAAAGCACCATAGTTGAACACAGATGAAGCTTCTAAGATGATGTAATAGCCAGTAAGAAGTAGTACAATTCAAGTTTTAGGTATCGATTATTGACTTATTACCCTTCTTTGGTGGCTTGGACATAAGCTAGGACCTTAAGATTCTGCGTGAAAGGAGGAATAGCAGCCGAGATCAACGGGAGAATGTGAAAAGTGTTCATATGTAGTAAAAACCTGACAAATCCGTCCCTTATTGTCATTTGTTATCGAATCGACTTAAAGCCAGATCGTCACATTGGCCGCTCTTCTCTCTGAAACGGTTGTACTTATCGTCTGCAAAGCTATGTCGCGTGCTGCGATATGCGGAGACACTAAAAGCACCATAGTGGAACACAGATGAAGCTCCTAAGTTAATGTAATAGCCAGTAAGAAGTAGTAAAATTCAAGTTTTAGTTATCGATTATTGACTTATACACTTCTTTGGTGGCTTGGACATAAGCTAGGACCTTAAGATTCTGCATGAAAGGAGGACTAGCAGCCGCGTTTCAAGGGAGAATGTGAAATGTGTTCATATGTAGTAAAAACCTGAGAAATCCGTCCCTTTTTGTCATTTGTTATCGAATCGACTTAAAGCCAGATCGTCAAATTGGCCGCTCTTCTCTCTGAAACGGTTGTACTTATCGCCTGCAAAGCTATGTCGCGTGCTGCGGTATGCGGAGACACTAAAAGCACCATAGTAGAACACAGATGAAGCTTCTAAGTTGATGTAATAGCCAGTAAGAAGTAGTACAATTCAAGTTTTAGTTATCGATTATTGACTTATTACCCTTCTTTGGTGGCTTGTACATAAGCTAGGACCTTAAGATTCTGCATGAAAGGAGGAATAGCAGCCGAGTTCAACGGGAGAATGTGAAAAGTGTTTATATGTAGTAAAAACCTGAGAAATCCGTCCCTTTTTGTCATTTGTTATCGAATCGACTTAAAGCGAGATCGTCACATTGGCCGCTCTTCACTCTGAAACGGTTACATTTATCGTGTGCAAAGCTATGTCGCGTGCTGCGATATGCGGAGACACTAAAAGCACCATAGTAGAACACAGATGAGGGTTCTAAGTTGATTTAATAGGTATTAAGATGTAGTACAATTCAAGTTTTAGGTGTCGAATATTGACTCTTTAACAGTCTTTAGTGACTTGGACATGAGCTAGGAACTTAAGATTTTGCATGAAAGGAGGATTAGCAGCCGCTTTTCAAGGGAGAATGTGAAATGTGTTCATATGTAGTAAAAACCTGAGAAATCCGTCCCTTTTTGTCATTTGTTATCGAATCGACTTAAAGCGAGATCCGCAAATTGGCCGCTCTTCTCTCTGAAACGGTTACATTTATCGTGTGCAAAGCTATGTCGCGTGCTGCGATATGCGGAGACACTAAAAGCACCATAGTTGAACACAGATGAAGCTTCTAAGATGATGTAATAGCCAGTAAGAAGTAGTACAATTCAAGTTTTAGGTATCGATTATTGACTTATTACCCTTCTTTGGTGGCTTGGACATAAGCTAGGACCTTAAGATTCTGCGTGAAAGGAGGAATAGCAGCCGAGATCAACGGGAGAATGTGAAAAGTGTTCATATGTAGTAAAAACCTGACAAATCCGTCCCTTATTGTCATTTGTTATCGAATCGACTTAAAGCCAGGTCGTCACATTGGCCGCTCTTCTCTCTGAAACGGTTGTACTTATCGTCTGCAAAGCTATGTCGCGTGCTGCGATATGCGGAGACACTAAAAGCACCATAGTGGAACACAGATGAAGCTCCTAAGTTAATGTAATAGCCAGTAAGAAGTAGTAAAATTCAAGTTTTAGTTATCGATTATTGACTTATACACTTCTTTGGTGGCTTGGACATAAGCTAGGACCTTAAGATTCTGCATGAAAGGAGGACTAGCAGCCGCGTTTCAAGGGAGAATGTGAAATGTGTTCATATGTAGTAAAAACCTGAGAAATCCGTCCCTTTTTGTCATTTGTTATCGAATCGACTTAAAGCCAGATCGTCAAATTGGCCGCTCTTCTCTCTGAAACGGTTGTACTTATCGCCTGCAAAGCTATGTCGCGTGCTGCGGTATGCGGAGACACTAAAAGCACCATAGTAGAACACAGATGAAGCTTCTAAGTTGATGTAATAGCCAGTAAGAAGTAGTACAATTCAAGTTTTAGTTATCGATTATTGACTTATTACCCTTCTTTGGTGGCTTGGACATAAGCTAGGACCTTAAGATTCTTCATGAAAGGAGGAATAGCAGCCGAGTTCAACGGGAGAATGTGAAAAGTGTTCATATGTAGTAATAACCTGAGAAATCCGTCCCTTTTTGTCATTTGTTATGGAATCGACATAAAGCCAGATCGTCACATTGGCCGCTCTTCTCTCTGAAACAGTTGTACTTATCGTCTGCAAAGCTATGTAGCGTGCTGCGGTATGCGGAGACACTAAAAGCACCATAGTGGAACACAGATGAAGCTTCTAAGTTGATGTAATATCTAGTAAGAAGTAGTACAATTCAAGTTTTAGTTATCGATTGTTGACTTATTACCCTTCTTTGGTGGCTTGGACATAAGCTAGGACCTTAAGATTCTGCATGAAAGAAGGACTGGCAGTCGCGTTTCTAGGTAGAATGTGAAATGTGTTTATGTGTAGTAAAAACCTGAGAAATCTGTCCCTTTTTGTCATTTGTTATCGAATCGACTTAAAGCCAGATCGTCACATTGGCCGCTCTTCTCTCTGAAACGGTTGTACTTATCGTCTGCAAAGCTATGTCGCGTGCTGCGGTATGCGGAGACACTAGAAGCACCATAGTAGAACACAGATGAAGCTTCTAAGTTGATGTAATACCCAGTAAGAAGTAGTACAATTCAAGTTTTAGTTATCGATTATTGACTTATTACCCTTCTTTGGTGGCTTGGACATAAGCTAGGACCTTACGATTCTGCATGAAAGGAGGAATAGCAGCCGAGTTCAACGGGAGAATGTGAAAAGTGTTCATATGTAATAAAAACATGAGAAATCCGTCACTTTTTGTCATTTGTTATCGAATCGATTTAAAGCCAGATCGTTACATTGGACGCTCTTGTCTCTGAAACGGTTGTACTTATCGTCTGCAAAGCTATGTCGCGTGCTGCGATATGCGGAGACACTAAAAGCACCATAGTATAACACAGATGAAGCTTCTATGTTGATGTAATAGCCAGTAAGAAGTAGTACAATTCAAGTTTTAGTTATCGATTATTGACTTATTACCCTTCTTTGGTGGCTTGTACATAAGCTAGGACCTTAAGATTCTGCATGAAAGGAGGAATAGCAGCCGAGTTCAGCGGGAGAATGTGAAAAGTGTTTATATGTAGTAAAAACCTGAGAAATCCGTCCCTTTTTGTCATTTGTTATCGAATCGACTTAAAGCGAGATCGTCACATTGGCCGCTCTTCACTCTGAAACGGTTACATTTATCGTGTGCAAAGCTATGTCGCGTGCTGCGATATGCGGAGACACTAAAAGCACCATAGTAGAACACAGATGAGGGTTCTAAGTTGATTTAATAGGTATTAAGATGTAGTACAATTCAAGTTTTAGGTGTCGAATATTTACTCTTTAACAGTCTTTAGTGACTTTGACATGAGCTAGGAACTTAAGATTTTGCATGAAAGGAGGATTAGCAGCCGCGTTTCAAGGGAGAATGTGAAATGTGTTCATATGTAGTAAAAACCTGTGAAATCCGTCCCTTTTTGTCATTTGTTATCGAATCGACTTAAAGCGAGATCCGCAAATTGGCCGCTCTTCTCTCTGAAACGGTTACATTTATCGTGTGCAAAGCTATGTCGCGTGCTGCGATATGCGGAGACACTAAAAGCACCATAGTTGAACACAGATGAAGCTTCTAAGATGATGTAATAGCCAGTAAGAAGTAGTACAATTCAAGTTTTAGGTATCGATTATTGACTTATTACCCTTCTTTGGTGGCTTGGACATAAGCTAGGACCTTAAGATTCTGCGTGAAAGGAGGAATAGCAGCCGAGATCAACGGGAGAATGTGAAAAGTGTTCATATGTAGTAAAAACCTGACAAATCCGTCCCTTATTGTCATTTGTTATCGAATCGACTTAAAGCCAGATCGTCACATTGGCCGCTCTTCTCTCTGAAACGGTTGTACTTATCGTCTGCAAAGCTATGTCGCGTGCTGCGATATGCGGAGACACTAAAAGCACCATAGTGGAACACAGATGAAGCTCCTAAGTTAATGTAATAGCCAGTAAGAAGTAGTAAAATTCAAGTTTTAGTTATCGATTATTGACTTATACACTTCTTTGGTGGCTTGGACATAAGCTAGGACCATAAGATTCTGCATGAAAGGAGGACTAGCAGCCGCGTTTCAAGGGAGAATGTGAAATGTGTTCATATGTAGTAAAAACCTGAGAAATCCGTCCCTTTTTGTCATTTGTTATCGAATCGACATAAAGCCAGATCGTCACATTGGCCGCTCTTCTCTCTGAAACAGTTGTACTTATCGTCTGCAAAGCTATGTAGCGTGCTGCGGTATGCGGAGACACTAAAAGCACCATAGTGGAACACAGATGAAGCTTCTAAGTTGATGTAATATCTAGTAAGAAGTAGTACAATTCAAGTTTTAGTTATCGATTATTGACTTATTACCCTTCTTTGGGGGCTTGGACATAAGCTAGGACCTTAAGATTCTGCATGAAAGAAGGACTGGCAGTCGCGTTTCTAGGTAGAATGTGAAATGTGTTTATGTGTAGTAAAAACCTGAGAAATCTGTCCCTTTTTGTCATTTGTTATCGAATCGACTTAAAGCCAGATCGTCACATTGGCCGCTCTTCTCTCTGAAACGGTTGTACTTATCGTCTGCAAAGCTATGTCGCGTGCTGCGGTATGCGGAGACACTAGAAGCACCATAGTAGAACACAGATGAAGCTTCTAAGTTGATGTAATACCCAGTAAGAAGTAGTACAATTCAAGTTTTAGTTATCGATTATTGACTTATTACCCTTCTTTGGTGGCTTGGACATAAGCTAGGACCTTACGATTCTGCATGAAAGGAGGAATAGCAGCCGAGTTCAACGGGAGAATGTGAAAAGTATTCATATGTAATAAAAACCTGAGAAATCCGTCCCTTTTTGTCATTTGTTATCGAATCGATTTAAAGCCAGATCGTTACATTGGACGCTCTTCTCTCTGAAACGGTTGTACTTATCGTCTGCAAAGCTATGTCACGTGCTGCGATATGCGGAGACACTAAAAGCACCATAGTATAACACAGATGAAGCTTCTAAGTTGATGTAATAGCCAGTAAGAAGTAGTACAATTCAAGTTTTAGCTATCGATTATTGACTTATTACCCTTCTTTGGTCTCTTGGACATAAGCTAGGACAATAAGATTCTGCATGAAAGGAGGAATAGCAGCCGAGTTCAACGGGAGAATGTGAAAAGTGTTTATATGTAGTAAAAACCTGAGAAATCCGACACTTTTTGTCATTTGTTATCGAATCGACTTAAAGCGAGATCGTCACATTGGCCGCTCTTCACTCTGAAACGGTTACATTTATCGTGTGCAAAGCTATGTCGCGTGCTGCGATATGCGGAGACACTAAAAGCACCATAATAGAACACAGATGAGGGTTCTAAGTTGATTTAATAGATAATAAGAAGTAGTACAATTCAAGTTTTAGGTATCGAATATTGACTCTTTAACAGTCTTTGGTGCCTTGGACATGAGCTAGGAACTTAAGATTTTGCATGAAAGGAGTACTAGCAGCCGCGATGCACAGGAGAATGTAAAAAGTGTTCATATGTAGTAAAACCCTGAGAAATCCGTCCGATTTCGTCATTTGTTATCGAATCGACTTAAAGCCAGATCGTCACATTGGCCGCTCTTCTCTCTGAAACGGTTGTACTTATCGTCTGCAATACTATGTCGCGTGCTGCGGTATGCGGAGACACTAAAAGCAGCATAGTAGATCACAGATGAAGCTTCTAAGTTGATGTGATAGCCAGTAAGAAGTAGTACATTTCATGTTTTAGGTATCGATTATTGACTTTTTGCCCTTCTTTGGTGCCTTGGACATGAGCTAGGACCTTAAGATTCTGCATGAAAGGAGGACTAGCAGCAGCGTTTCAAGGGAGAATGTGAAATGTGTTCATATGTAGTAAAAACCTGAGAAATCCGTCCCTTTTTGTCATTTGTTAACGAATCGATTTAAAGCCACATCGTCACAATGGCCGCTCCTCTCTCTGAAACGGTTGTACTTATCGTCTGCAAAGCTATGTCGCGTGCTGCGGTATGCGAAGACACTACAAGCGCCATAGTAGAACACAGATGATGCTTCCAAGTTGATGTAACAGCCAGTAAGAGGTAGTACAATTCAAGTTTTAGGTATCGATTATTTACTTTTAAGCTGGCTTTGGTGACTTGGACATGAGCTAGGACCTTAAGATTCTGCATGAAAGGAGGACTAGCAGCCGAGTTGGACGGGAGAATGTGTAAAGTGTTCATACGTAGTAAAAACCTGAGAAATCCGTCCGTTTTCCTCATTTGTTATCAAATCGACTTAAAGCGAGATCGCCACATTGGCCGCTTTTCCCTCTGAAACGGTTACATTTATCGTGTGCAAAGCTATGACGCGTGCTGCGATATGCGGAGACACTAAAAGCACCATAGTAGAACACAGATGAAGCTGCTAAGTTTATGTAACAGCCAGTAAGGAGTAGTACTATTCAAGTTTTAGGTATCGATTATTGACTTTTTACCCTTCTTTGGCACCTTGGACAAGAGCTAGGAACATAAGATTTTGCATGAAAGGAGGACTAGCAGCCGCGTTGCACGGGAGAATGTGAAAAGTGTTCATATGTTGTAAAAACCTGAGAAATCTGTCCGTTTTAGTCATTTGTTATCGAATCGACTTAAAGCCAGATCGTCACATTGGCCGCTCTTCTCTCTGAAACGGTTGTACTTATCGTCTGCAATACTATGTCGCGTGCTGCGGTATGCGGAGACACTAAATGCACCATAGTAGAACACAGATGAAGCTTCTAAGTTGATGTAATAGCTAGTAAGAAGTAGTACAATTCTAGTTTTAGGTATCGATTATTGACTTTTTAACCTTCTTTGGTGCCTTGGACATGTCCTAGGAACTTAAGATTTTGCATGAAATGAGAACTAGCAGCCGCGTTGCACGGGAGAATGTGAAAAGTGTTGATATGTAGTAAAAACCTGAGAAATCCGTCTGTATTCGTCATTTGTTATCGAATCGACTTAAAGCCAGATCGCCACATTGGCCGCACTTCTGTCGGAAACGGTTACATTCATCGTCTGCAAAGTTATGTCGCTTGCTGCGGTATGCGGAGACACTAAAAGCACCATAGTAGAACAGAGATGAACCTTCTAAGGTGATGTAATAGTCAGTTAGACGTAGTACAATTCACGTTTTAGGTATCGATTATTGACTTTTTACCCTTCTTTGGTGCCTTGGACATGAGCTAGGACCTTAAGATTCTGCATGAAAGGAAGACTAGCAGCCCCGTTTCAAGGGAGAATGTGAAATGTGTTCATATGTAGTAAAAACCTGAGAAATCCGTCCCTTTTTGTCATTTGTTATCGAATCGACTTATAGCCAGATCGTCAAATTGGCCGCTCTTCTCTCTGAAACGGTTGTACTTATCGTCTGCAAAGCTATGTCGCGTGCTGCGGTATGCGGAGACACTAAAAGCACCATAGTAGAACACAGATGAAGCTTCTAAGTTGATGTAATAGCCAGTAAGAAGTAGTACAATTCAAGTTTTAGGTATCGATTATTGACTTATTACCCTTCTTTGGTGGCTTGGACATAAGCTAGGACCTTAAGATTCTGCATGAAAGGAGGAATAGCAGCCGAGTTTAACGGGAGAATGTGAAAAGTGTTTATATGTAGTAAAAACCTGAGAAATCCGACCCTTTTTGTCATTTGTTATCGAATCGACTTAAAGCGAGATCGTCACATTGGCCGCTCTTCACTCTGAAACGGTTACATTTATCGTGTGCAAAGCTATGTCGCGTGCTGCGATATGCGGAGACACTAAAAGCACCATAATAGAACACAGATGAGGGTTCTAAGTTGATTTAATAGATAATAAGAAGTAGTACAATTCAAGTTTTAGGTATCGAATATTGACTCTTTAACAGTCTTTGGTGCCTTGGACATGAGCTAGGAACTTAAGATTTTGCATGAAAGGAGTACTAGCAGCCGCGTTGCACAGGAGAATGTAAAAAGTGTTCATATGTAGTAAAAGCCTGAGAAATCCATCCGATTTCGTCATTTGTTATCGAATCGACTTAAAGCCAGATCGTCACATTGGCCGCTCTTCTCTCTGAAACGGTTGTACTTATCGTCTGCAATACTATGTCGCGTGCTGCGGTATGCGGAGACACTAGAAGCACCATAGTAGATCACAGATGAAGCTTCTAAGTTGATGTGATAGCCAGTAAGAAGTAGTACATTTCATGTTTTAGGTATCGACTATTGACTTTTTGCCCTTCTTTGGTGCCTTGGACATGAGCTAGGACCTTAAGATTCTGCATGAAAGGAGGACTAGCAGCAGCGTTTCAAGGGAGAATGTGAAATGTGTTCATATGTAGTAAAAACCTGACAAATCCGTCCCTTTTTGTCATTTGTTATCGAATCGACTTGAAGCCAGATCGCCACATTGGCCGCACTTCTGTCGGTAACGGTTACATTCATCGTCTGCAAAGTTATGTCGCGTGCTGCGGTATGCGGAGACACTAAAAGCACCATAGTAGAACACAGATGAACCTTCTAAGGTGATGTAATAGCCAGTTAGAAGTAGTACAATTCAAGTTTTAGGTATCGATTATTGACTTTTTACCCTTCTTTGGTGCCTTGGACATGAGCTAGGACCTTAAGATTCTGCATGAAAGGCAGACTAGCAGCCGCGTTTCAAGGGAGAATGTGAAATGTGTTCATATGTAGAATAAAACCTGAGAAATCCGTCCCTTTTTGTCATTTGTTATCGAATCGACTTAAAACCAGATCGCCACATTGGCCGCTCTTCTCCCTGAAACGGTTGTACTTATCGTCTGCAAAGCTATGTCGCGTGCTGCGGTATGTGGAGACACTAAAAGCACCATTGTAGAACACAGATGAAGCTTCTAAGTTGATGTAATAGCCAGTAGAAAGTAGTACAATTCAAGATTTAGTTATCGATTATTGACTTATTACTCTTCTTTGGTGGCTTGGACATGAGCTATGACCTTAAGATTCTGCATGAAAGGAGGACTAGCAGCCAAGTTGAATGGGAGAATGTGAAAATTGTTCATATGTAGTAAAAACCTGAGAAATCCGCCCCTTTTTGTCATTTGTTATCGAATCGATTTAAAGCCACATCGTCACAATGGCCGCTCCTCTCTCTGAAACGGTTGTACTTATCGTCTGCAAAGCTATGTCGCGTGCTGCGGTATGCGGAGACACTACAAGCGCCATAGTAGAACACAGATGATGCTTCCAAGTTGATGTAACAGCCAGTAAGAGGTAGTACAATTCAAGTTTTAGGTATCGATTATTGACTTTTAAGCTGGCTTTGGTGACTTGGACATGAGCTAGGACCTTAAGATTCTGCATGAAAGGAGGACTAGCAGCCGAGTTGGACGGGAGAATGTGTAAAGTGTTCATACGTAGTAAAAACCTGAGAAATCCGTCCGTTTTCGTCATTTGTTATCAAATCGACTTAAAGCGAGATCGCCACATTGGCCGCTTTTCCCTCTGAAACGGTTACATTTATCGTGTGCAAAGCTATGTCGCGTGCTGCGATATGCGGAGACACTAAAAGCACCATAGTAGAACACAGATGAAGCTGCTAAGTTTATGTAACAGCCAGTAAGGAGTAGTACTATTCAAGTTTTAGGTATCGATTATTGACTTTTTACCCTTCTTTGGCACCTTGGACAAGAGCTAGGAACATAAGTTTTTGCATGAAAGGAGGACTAGCAGCCGCGTTGCACGGGAGAATGTGAAAAGTGTTCATATGTTGTAAAAACCTGAGAAATCTGTCCGTTTTAGTCATTTGTTATCGAATCGACTTAAAGCCAGATCGTCACATTGGCCGCTCTTCTCTCTGAAACGGTTGTACTTATCGTCTGCAATACTATGTCGCGTGCTGCGGTATGCGGAGACACTAGAAGCAGCATAGTAGATCACAGATGAAGCTTCTAAGTTGATGTGATAGCCAGTAAGAAGTAGTACATTTCATGTTTTAGGTATCGACTATTGACTTTTTGCCCTTCTTTGGTGCCTTGGACATGAGCTAGGACCTTAAGATTCTGCATGAAAGGAGGACTAGCAGCAGCGTTTCAAGGGAGAATGTGAAATGTGTTCATATGTAGTAAAAACCTGACAAATCCGTCCCTTTTTGTCATTTGTTATCGAATCGACTTGAAGCCAGATCGCCACATTGGCCGCACTTCTGTCGGTAACGGTTACATTCATCGTCTGCAAAGTTATGTCGCGTGCTGCGGTATGCGGAGACACTAAAAGCACCATAGTAGAACACAGATGAACCTTCTAAGGTGATGTAATAGCCAGTTAGAAGTAGTACAATTCAAGTTTTAGGTATCGATTATTGACTTTTTACCCTTCTTTGGTGCCTTGGACATGAGCTAGGACCTTAAGATTCTGCATGAAAGGCAGACTAGCAGCCGCGTTTCAAGGGAGAATGTGAAATGTGTTCATATGTAGTATAAAACCTGAGAAATCCGTCCCTTTTTGTCATTTGTTATCGAATCGACTTAAAACCAGATCGCCACATTGGCCGCTCTTCTCCCTGAAACGGTTGTACTTATCGTCTGCAAAGCTATGTCGCGTGCTGCGGCATGTGGAGACACTAAAAGCACCATTGTAGAACACAGATGAAGCTTCTAAGTTGATGTAATAGCCAGTAGAAAGTAGTACAATTCAAGATTTAGTTATCGATTATTGACTTATTACTCTTCTTTGGTGGCTTGGACATGAGCTATGACCTTAAGATTCTGCATGAAAGGAGGACTAGCAGCCAAGTTGAATGGGAGAATGTGAAAATTGTTCTTATGTAGTAAAAACCTGAGAAATCCGCCCCTTTTTGTCATTTGTTATCGAATCGATTTAAAGCCACATCGTCACAATGGCCGCTCCTCTCTCTGAAACGGTTGTACTTATCGTCTGCAAAGCTATGTCGCGTGCTGCGGTATGCGGAGACACTACAAGCGCCATAGTAGAACACAGATGATGCTTCCAAGTTGATGTAACAGCCAGTAAGAGGTAGTACAATTCAAGTTTTAGGTATCGATTATTGACTTTTAAGCTGGCTTTGGTGACTTGGACATGAGCTAGGACCTTAAGATTCTGCATGAAAGGAGGACTAGCAGCCGAGTTGGACGGGAGAATGTGTAAAGTGTTCATACGTAGTAAAAACCTGAGAAATCCGCCCCTTTTTGTCATTTGTTATCGAATCGATTTAAAGCCACATCGCCACAATGGCCGCTCCTCTCTCTGAAACGGTTGTACTTATCGTCTGCAAAGCTATGTCGCGTGCTGCGATATGCGGAGACACTAAAAGCACCATAGTAGAACACTTATGAAGCTGCTAAGTTTATGTAACAGCCAGTAAGGAGTAGTACTATTCAAGTTTTAGGTATCGATTATTGACTTTTTACCCTTCTTTGGCACCTTGGACAAGAGCTAGGAACATAAGATTTTGCATGAAAGGAGGACTAGCAGCCGCGTTGCACGGGAGAATGTGAAAAGTGTTCATATGTTGTAAAAACCTGAGAAATCTGTCCGTTTTAGTCATTTGTTATCGAATCGACTTAAAGCCAGATCGTCACATTGGCCGCTCTTCTCTCTGAAACGGTTGTACTTATCGTCTGCAATACTATGTCGCGTGCTGCGGTATGCGGAGACACTAAATGCACCATAGTAGAACACAGATGAAGCTTCTAAGTTGATGTAATAGCTAGTAAGAAGTAGTACAATTCTAGTTTTAGGTATCGATTATTGACTTTTTAACCTTCTTTGGTGCCTTGGACATGTCCTAGGAACTTAAGATTTTGCATGAAATGAGAACTAGCAGCCGCGTTGCACGGGAGAATGTGAAAAGTGTTGATATGTAGTAAAAACCTGAGAAATCCGTCTGTATTCGTCATTTGTTATCGAATAGACTTAAAGCCAGATCGCCACATTGGCCGCACTTCTGTCGGAAACGGTTACATTCATCGTCTGCAAAGTTATGTCGCTTGCTGCGGTATGCGGAGACACTAAAAGCACCATAGTAGAACAGAGATGAACCTTCTAAGGTGATGTAATAGGCAGTTAGACGTAGTACAATTCATGTTTTAGGTATCGATTATTGACTTTTTACCCTTCTTTGGTGCCTTGGACATGAGCTAGGACCTTAAGATTCTGCATGAAAGGAAGACTAGCAGCCCCGTTTCAAGGGAGAATGTGAAATGTGTTTATATGTAGTAAAAACCTGAGAAATCCGTCCCTTTTTGTCATTTGTTATCGAATCGACTTATAGCCAGATCGTCAAATTGGCCGCTCTTCTCTCTGAAACGGTTGTACTTATCGTCTGCAAAGCTATGTCGCGTGCTGCGGTATGCGGACACACTAAAAGCACCATAGTAGAACACAGATGAAGCTTCTAAGTTGATGTAATAGCCAGTAAGAAGTAGTACAATTCAAGTTTTAGTTATCGATTATTGACTTATTACCCTTCTTTGGTGGCTTGGACATAAGCTAGGACCTTAAGATTCTGCATGAAAGGAGGAATAGCAGCCGAGTTCAACGGGAGAATGTGAAAAGTGTTCATATGTAGTAATAACCTGAGAAATCCGTCCCTTTTTGTCATTTGTTATCGAATCGACATAAAGCCAGATCGTCACATTGGCCGCTCTTCTCCCTGAAACAGTTGTACTTATCGTCTGCAAAGCTATGTAGCGTGCTGCGGTATGCGGAGACACTAAAAGCACCATAGTGGAACACAGATGAAGCTTCTAAGTTGATGTAATATCTAGTATGAAGTAGTACAATTCAAGTTTTAGTTATCGATTATTGACTTATTACCCTTCTTTGGTGGCTTGGACATAAGCTAGGACCTTAAGATTCTGCATGAAAGAAGGACTGGCAGTCGCGTTTCTAGGTAGAATGTGAAATGTGTTTATGTGTAGTAAAAACCTGAGAAATCTGTCCCTTTTTGTCATTTGTTATCGAATCGACTTAAAGCCAGATCGTCACATTGGCCGCTCTTCTCTCTGAAACGGTTGTACTTATCGTCTGCAAAGCTATGTCGCGTGCTGCGGTATGCGGAGACACTAGAAGCACCATAGTAGAACACAGATGAAGCTTCTAAGTTGATGTAATACCCAGTAAGAAGTAGTACAATTCAAGTTTTAGTTATCGATTATTGACTTATTACCCTTCTTTGGTGGCTTGGACATAAGCTAGGACCTTAAGATTCTGCATGAAAGGAGGAATAGCAGCCGAGTTCAACGGGAGAATGTGAAAAGTGTTCATATGTAATAAAAACCTGAGAAATCCGTCCCTTTTTGTCATTTGTTATCGAATCGATTTAAAGCCATATCGTTACATTGGACGCTCTTCTCTCTGAAACGGTTGTACTTATCGTCTGCAAAGCTATGTCACGTGCTGCGATATGCGGAGACACTAAAAGCACCATAGTATAACACAGATGAAGCTTCTAAGTTGATGTAATAGCCAGTAAGAAGTAGTACAATTCAAGTTTTAGGTATCGATTATTGACTTATTACCCTTCTTTGGTGGCTTGGACATAAGCTAGGACCTTAAGATTCTGCATGAAAGGAGGAATAGCAGCCGAGTTCAACGGGAGAATGTGAAAAGTGTTTATATGTAGTAAAAACCTGAGAAATCCGACCCTTTTTGTCATTTGTTATCGAATCGACTTAAAGCGAGATCGTCACATTGGCCGCTCTTCACTCTGACACGGTTACATTTATCGTGTGCAAAGCTATGTCGCGTGCTGCGATATGCGGAGACACTAAAAGCACCATAATAGAACACAGATGAGGGTTCTAAGTTGATTTAATAGATAATAAGAAGTAGTACAATCCAAGTTTTAGGTATCGAATATTGACTCTTTAACAGTCTTGGGTGCCTTGGACATGAGCTAGGAACTTAAGATTTTGCATGAAAGGAGTACTAGCAGCCGCGTTGCACAGGAGAATGTAAAAAGTGTTCATATGTAGTAAAACCCTGAGAAATCCGTCCGATTTCGTCATTTGTTATCGAATCGACTTAAAGCCAGATCGTCACATTGGCCGCTCTTCTCTCTGAAACGGTTGTACTTATCGTCTGCAATACTATGTCGCGTGCTGCGGTATGCGGAGACACTAAAAGCAGCATAGTAGATCACAGATGAAGCTTCTAAGTTGATGTGATAGCCAGTAAGAAGTAGTACATTTCATGTTTTAGGTATCGACTATTGACTTTTTGCCCTTCTTTGGTGCCTTGGACATGAGCTAGGACCTTAAGATTCTGCATGAAAGGAGGACTAGCAGCAGCGTTTCAAGGTAGAATGTGAAATGTGTTCATATGTAGTAAAAACCTGAGAAATCCGTCCCTTTTTGTCATTTGTTATCGAATCGACTTGAAGCCAGATCGCCACATTGGCCGCACTTCTGTCGGTAACGGTTACATTCATCGTCTGCAAAGTTATGTCGCGTGCTGCGGTATGCGGAGACACTAAAAGCACCATAGTAGAACACAGATGAACCTTCTAAGGTGATGTAATAGCCAGTTAGAAGTAGTACAATTCAAGTTTTAGGTATCGATTATTGACTTTTTACCCTTCTTTGGTGGCTTGGACATGAGCTATGACCTTAAGATTCTTCATGAAAGGAGGACTAGCAGCCAAGTTGAATGGGAGAATGTGAAAAGTGTTCATATGTAGTAAAAACCTGAGAAATCCGCCCCTTTTGTCATTTGTTATCGAATCGATTTAAAGCCACATCGTCACAATGGCCGCTCCTCCCTCTGAAACGGTTGTACTTATCGTCTGCAAAGCTATGTCGCGTGCTGCGGTATGCGGAGACACTACAAGCGCCATAGTAGAACACAGATGATGCTTCCAAGTTGATGTAACAGCCAGTAAGAGGTAGTACAATTCAAGTTTTAGGTATCAATTATTGACTTTTAAGCTGGCTTTGGTGACTTGGACATGAGCTAGGACCTTAAGATTCTGCATGAAAGGAGGACTAGCAGCCGAGTTGGACGGGAGAATGTGTAAAGTGTTCATACGTTGTAAAAACCTGAGAAATCCGTCCGTTTTCGTCATTTGTTATCAAATCGACTTAAAGCGAGATCGCCACATTGTTCGCTTTTCCCTCTGAAACGGTTACATTTATCGTGTGCAAAGCTATGTCGCGTGCTGCGGTATGTGGAGACACTAAAAGCACCATAGTAGAACAGAGATGAACCTTCTAAGGTGATGTAATAGTCAGTTAGACGTAGTACAATTCACGTTTTAGGTATCGATTAGTGACTTTTTACCCTTCTTTGGTGCCTTGGACATGAGCTAGGACCTTAAGATTCTGCATGAAAGGAAGACTAGCAGCCCCGTTTCAAGGGAGAATGTGAAATGTGTTCATATGTAGTAAAAACCTGAGAAATCCGTCCCTTTTTGTCATTTGTTACCGAATCGACTTAAAACCAGATCGCCACATTGGCCGCTCTACTCCCTGAAACGGTTGTACTTATCGTCTGCAAAGCTATGTCGTGTGCTGCGGTATGTGGAGACACTAAAAGCACCATTGTAGAACACAGATTAAGCTTCTAAGTTGATGTAATAGCCAGTAAGAAGTAGTACAATTCAAGTTTTAGGTATCGATTATTGACTTTTCTCCTGGCTTTGGTGCCTTGGACATGAGCTAGGACCTTAAGATTCTGCATGAAAGGAGGACTAGCAGCCGAATTGCACGGGAGAATGTGAAAAGTGTTCATATGTAGTAAAAACCTGAGAAATCCGTCTGTTTTCGTCATTTGTTATCAAATCGACTTAAAGCGAGATCGTCACATTGGCCGCTTTTCCCTCTGAAACGGTTACATTTATCGTGTGCAAAACTATGACGCGTGCTGCGGTATTCGGAGACACTAAATGCACCATAGTAGAACACAGATGAAGCTTCTAAGTTGATGTAATAGCCAGTAAGATGTAGTACAATTCTAGTTTTAGGTATCAATTATTGACTTTTTAACCTTCTTTGGTGCCTTGGACATGACCTAGGAACTTAAGATTTTGCATGAAAGGAGGACTAGCAGCCGCGTTTCGAGGGAGAATGTGAAATGTGTTCATATGTAGTAAAAACCTGAGAAATCCGTCCCTTTTTGTCATTTGTTATCGAATCGACTTATAGCCAGATCGTCACATTGGCCGCTCTTCTCTCTGAAATTGTTGTACTTATCGTCTGCAAAGCTATGTCGCGTGCTGCGGTATGCGGAGACACTAAAAGCACCATAGTGGAACACAGATGAAGCTTCTAAGTTGATGTAATAGCTAGTAAGAAGTAGTACAATTCAAGTTTTAGTTATCGATTATTGACTTATTACCCTTCTTTGGTGGCTTGGACATAAGCTAGGACCTTAAGATTCTGAATGAAAGGAGGAATAGCAGCCGAGTTCAACGGGAGAATGTGAAAAGTGTTCATATGTAATAAAAACCTGAGAAATCCGTCCCTTTTTGTCATTTGTTATCGAATCGATTTAAAGCCAGATCGTTACATTGGACCCTCTTCTCTCTGAAACGGTTGTACTTATCGTCTGCAAAGCTATGTCGCGTGCTGCGGTATGCGGAGACACTAAAGGCACCATAGTAGAACACAGATGAAGCTTCTAAGTTGATGTAATAGCCAGTAAGAAGTAGTACAATTCAAGTTTTAGTTATCGATTATTGACTTATTACCCTTCTTTGGTGGCTTGGACATAAGCTAGGACCTTAAGTTTCTGCATGAAAGACGGACTGGCAGTCGCGTTTCTAGGTAGAATGTGAAATGTGTTCATGTGTAGTAAAAACCTGAGAAATCTGTCCCTTTTTGTCATTTGTTATCGAATCGACTTAAAGCCAGATCGTCACATTGGCCGCTCTTCTCTCTGAAACGGTTGTACTTATCGTCTGCAAAGCTATGTCGCGTGCTGCGGTATGCGGAGACACTAGAATCACCATAGTAGAACACAGATGAAGCTTCTAAGTTGATGTAATACCCAGTAAGAAGTAGTACAATTCAAGTTTTAGTTATCGATTATTGACTTATTACCCTTCTTTGGTGGCTTGGACATAAGCTAGGACCTTAAGATTCTGCATGAAAGGAGGACTAGCAGCCAAGTTGAATGGGAGAATGTGAAAAGTGTTCATATGTAGTAAAAACCTGAGAAATCCGCCCCTTTTTGTCATTTGTTATCGAATCGATTTAAAGCCACATCGTCACAATGGCCGCTCCTCCCTCTGAAACGGTTGTACTTATCGTCTGCAAAGCTATGTCGCGTGCTGCGGTATGCGGAGACACTACAAGCGCCATAGTAGAACACAGATGATGCTTCCAAGTTGATGTAACAGCCAGTAAGAGGTAGTACAATTCAAGGTTTAGGTATCAATTATTGACTTTTAAGCTGGCTTTGGTGACTTGGACATGAGCTAGGACCTTAAGATTCTTCATGAAAGGAGGACTAGCAGCCGCGTTGCACGGGAGAATGTGAAAAGTGTTCATATGTTGTAAAAACCTGAGAAATCTGTCCGTTTTAGTCATTTGTTATCGAATCGACTTAAAGCCAGATCGTCACATTGGCCGCTCTTCTCTCTGAAACGGTTGTACTTATCGTCTGCAATACTATGTCGCGTGCTGCGGTATGCGGAGACACTAAATGCACCATAGTAGAACACAGATGAAGCTTCTAAGTTGATGTAATAGCTAGTAAGAAGTAGTACAATTCTAGTTTTAGGTATCGATTATTGACTTTTTAACCTTCTTTGGTGCCTTGGACATGACCTAGGAACTTAAGATTTTGCATGAAATGAGAACTAGCAGCCGCGTTGCATGGGAGAATGTGAAAAGTGTTGATATGTAGTAAAAACCTGAGAAATCCGTCTGTATTCGTCATTTGTTATCGAATCGACTTAAAGCCAGATCGCCACATTGGCCGCACTTCTGTCGGAAACGGTTACATTCATCGTCTGCAAAGTTATGTCGCTTGCTGCGGTATGCGGAGACACTAAAAGCACCATAGTAGAACAGAGATGAACCTTCTAAGGTGATGTAATAGTCAGTTAACGTAGTACAATTCACGTTTTAGGTATCGATTATTGACTTTTTACCCTTCTTTGGTGCCTTGGACATGAGCTAGGACCTTAAGATTCTGCATGAAAGGAAGACTAGTAGCCCCGTTTCAAGGGAGAATGTGAAATGTGTTCATATGTAGTAAAAACCTGAGAAATCCGTCCCTTTTTGTCATTTGTTACCGAATCGACTTAAAACCAGATCGCCACATTGGCCGCTCTACTCCCTGAAACGGTTGTACTTATCGTCTGCAAAGCTATGTCGTGTGCTGCGGTATGTGGAGACACTAAAAGCACCATTGTAGAACACAGATTAAGCTTCTAAGTTGATGTAATAGCCAGTAAGAAGTAGTACAATTCAAGTTTTAGGTATCGATTATTGACTTTTCTCCTGGCTTTGGTGCCTTGGACATGAGCTACGACCTTAAGATTCTGCATGAAAGGAGGACTAGCAGCCGAATTGCACGGGAGAATGTGAAAAGTGTTCATATGTAGTAAAAACCTGAGAAATCCGTCTGTTTTCGTCATTTGTTATCAAATCGACTTAAAGCGAGATCGTCATATTGGCCGCATTTCCCTCTGAAACGGTTACATTTATCGTGTGCAAAACTATGACGCGTGCTGTGGTATTCGGAGACACTAAATGCACCATAGTAGAACACAGATGAAGCTTCTAAGTTGATGTAATAGGCAGTAAGAAGTAGTACAATTCTAGTTTTAGGGATCGATTATTGACTTTTTAACCTTCTTTGGTGCCTTGGACATGACCTAGGAACTTAAGATTTTGCATGAAAGGAGGACTAGCAGCCGCGTTTCAAGGGAGAATGTGAAATGTGTTCATATGTAGTAAAAACCTGAGAAATCCGTCCCTTTTTGTCATTTGTTATCGAATCGACTTATAGCCAGATCGTCACATTGGCCGCTCTTCTCTCTGAAATTGTTGTACTTATCGTCTGCAAAGCTATGTCGCGTGCTGCGGTATGCGGAGACACTAAAAGCACCATAGTAGAACACAGATGAAGCTTCTAAGTTGATGTAATAGCCAGTAAGAAGTAGTACAATTCAAGTTTTAGTTATCGATTATTGACTTATTACCCTTCTTTGGTGGCTTGGACATAAGCTAGGACATTAAGTTTCTGCATGAAAGACGGACTGGCAGTCGCGTTTCTAGGTAGAATGTGAAATGTGTTCATGTGTAGTAAAAACCTGAGAAATCTGTCCCTTTTTGTCATTTGTTATCGAATCGACTTAAAGCCAGATCGTCACATTGGCCGCTCTTCTCTCTGAAACGGTTGTACTTATCGTCTGCAAAGCTATGTCGCGTGCTGCGGTATGCGGAGACACTAGAATCACCATAGTAGAACACAGATGAAGCTTCTAAGTTGATGTAATACCCAGTAAGAAGTAGTACAATTCAAGTTTTAGTTATCGATTATTGACTTATTACCCTTCTTTGGTGGCTTGGACATAAGCTAGGACCTTAAGATTCTGCATGAAAGGAGGAATAGCAGCCGAGTTCAACGGGAGAATGTGAAAAGTGTTCATATGTAATAAAAACCTGAGAAATCCGTCCCTTTTTGTCATTTGTTATCGAATCGATTTAAAGCCAGAACGTTACATTGGACCCTCTTCTCTCTGAAACGGTTGTACTTATCGTCTGCAAAGCTATGTCGCGTGCTGCGATATGCGGAGACACTAAAAGCACCATAGTGGAACACAGATGAAGCTCCTAAGTTAATGTAATAGCCAGTAAGAAGTAGTAAAATTCAAGTTTTAGCTATCGATTATTGGCTTATACACTTCTTTGGTGGCTTGGTCATAAGCTAGGACCTTAAGGTTCTGCATGAAAGGAGGACTAGCAGCCGAGTTTCAAGGGAGAATGTGAAATGTGTTCATATGTAGTAAAAACCTGAGAAATCCGTCCCTTTTTGTCATTTGTTATCGAATCGACTTATAGCCAGATCGTCAAATTGGCCGCTCTTCTCTCTGAAACGGTTGTACTTATCGCCTGCAAAGCTATGTCGCGTGCTGCGGTATGCGGAGACACTAAAAGCACCATAGTAGAACACAGATGAAGCTTCTAAGTTGATGTAATAGCCAGTAAGAAGTAGTACAATTCAAGTTTTTGTTATCGATTATTGACTTATTACCCTTCTTTGGTGGCTTGGACATAAGCTAGGACCTTAAGATTCTTCATGAAAGGAGGAATAGCAGCCGAGTTCAACGGGAGAATGTGAAAAGTGTTCATATGTAGTAATAACCTGAGAAATCCGTCCCTTTTTGTCATTTGTTATCGAATCGACATAAAGCCAGATCGTCACATTGGCCGCTCTTCTCTCTGAAACAGTTGTACTTATCGTCTGCAAAGCTGTGTAGCGTGCTGCGGTATGCGGAGACACTAAAAGCACCATAGTGGAACACAGATGAAGCTTCTAAGTTGATGTAATATCTAGTAAGAAGTAGTACAATTCTAGTTTTAGGGATCGATTATTGACTTTTTAACCTTCTTTGGTGCCTTGGACATGACCTAGGAACTTAAGATTTTGCATGAAAGGAGGACTAGCAGCCGCGTTTCAAGGGAGAATGTGAAATGTGTTCATATGTAGTAAAAACCTGAGAAATCCGTCCCTTTTTGTCATTTGTTATCGAATCGACTTATAGCCAGATCGTCACATTGGCCGCTCTTCTCTCTGAAATTGTTGTACTTATCGTCTGCAAAGCTATGTCGCGTGCTGCGGTATGCGGAGACACTAAAAGCACCATAGTGGAACACAGATGAAGCTTCTAAGTTGATGTAATAGCTAGTAAGAAGTAGTACAATTCAAGTTTTAGTTATCGATTATTGACTTATTACCCTTCTTTGGTGGCTTGGACATAAGCTAGGACCTTAAGATTCTGCATGAAAGGAGGAATAGCAGCCGAGTTCAACGGGAGAATGTGAAAAGTGTTCATATGTAATAAAAACCTGAGAAATCCGTCCCTTTTTGTCATTTGTTATCGAATCGATTTAAAGCCAGATCGTTACATTGGACCCTCTTCTCTCTGAAACGGTTGTACTTATCGTCTGCAAAGCTATGTCGCGTGCTGCGGTATGCGGAGACACTAAAAGCACCATAGTAGAACACAGATGAAGCTTCTAAGTTGATGTAATAGCCAGTAAGAAGTAGTACAATTCAAGTTTTAGTTATCGATTATTGACTTATTACCCTTCTTTGGTGGCTTGGACATAAGCTAGGACATTAAGTTTCTGCATGAAAGACGGACTGGCAGTCGCGTTTCTAGGTAGAATGTGAAATGTGTTCATGTGTAGTAAAAACCTGAGAAATCTGTCCCTTTTTGTCATTTGTTATCGAATCGACTTAAAGCCAGATCGTCACATTGGCCGCTCTTCTCTCTGAAACGGTTGTACTTATCGTCTGCAAAGCTATGTCGCGTGCTGCGGTATGCGGAGACACTAGAATCACCATAGTAGAACACAGATGAAGCTTCTAAGTTGATGTAATACCCAGTAAGAAGTAGTACAATTCAAGTTTTAGTTATCGATTATTGACTTATTACCCTTCTTTGGTGGCTTGGACATAAGCTAGGACCTTAAGATTCTGCATGAAAGGAGGAATAGCAGCCGAGTTCAACGGGAGAATGTGAAAAGTGTTCATATGTAATAAAAACCTGAGAAATCCGTCCCTTTTTGTCATTTGTTATCGAATCGATTTAAAGCCAGAACGTTACATTGGACCCTCTTCTCTCTGAAACGGTTGTACTTATCGTCTGCAAAGCTATGTCGCGTGCTGCGATATGCGGAGACACTAAAAGCACCATAGTGGAACACAGATGAAGCTCCTAAGTTAATGTAATAGCCAGTAAGAAGTAGTAAAATTCAAGTTTTAGCTATCGATTATTGGCTTATACACTTCTTTGGTGGCTTGGTCATAAGCTAGGACCTTAAGGTTCTGCATGAAAGGAGGACTAGCAGCCGAGTTTCAAGGGAGAATGTGAAATGTGTTCATATGTAGTAAAAACCTGAGAAATCCGTCCCTTTTTGTCATTTGTTATCGAATCGACTTATAGCCAGATCGTCAAATTGGCCGCTCTTCTCTCTGAAACGGTTGTACTTATCGCCTGCAAAGCTATGTCGCGTGCTGCGGTATGCGGAGACACTAAAAGCACCATAGTAGAACACAGATGAAGCTTCTAAGTTGATGTAATAGCCAGTAAGAAGTAGTACAATTCAAGTTTTTGTTATCGATTATTGACTTATTACCCTTCTTTGGTGGCTTGGACATAAGCTAGGACCTTAAGATTCTTCATGAAAGGAGGAATAGCAGCCGAGTTCAACGGGAGAATGTGAAAAGTGTTCATATGTAGTAATAACCTGAGAAATCCGTCCCTTTTTGTCATTTGTTATCGAATCGACATAAAGCCAGATCGTCACATTGGCCGCTCTTCTCTCTGAAACAGTTGTACTTATCGTCTGCAAAGCTGTGTAGCGTGCTGCGGTATGCGGAGACACTAAAAGCACCATAGTGGAACACAGATGAAGCTTCTAAGTTGATGTAATATCTAGTAAGAAGTAGTACAATTCTAGTTTTAGGGATCGATTATTGACTTTTTAACCTTCTTTGGTGCCTTGGACATGACCTAGGAACTTAAGATTTTGCATGAAAGGAGGACTAGCAGCCGCGTTTCAAGGGAGAATGTGAAATGTGTTCATATGTAGTAAAAACCTGAGAAATCCGTCCCTTTTTGTCATTTGTTATCGAATCGACTTATAGCCAGATCGTCACATTGGCCGCTCTTCTCTCTGAAATTGTTGTACTTATCGTCTGCAAAGCTATGTCGCGTGCTGCGGTATGCGGAGACACTAAAAGCACCATAGTGGAACACAGATGAAGCTTCTAAGTTGATGTAATAGCTAGTAAGAAGTAGTACAATTCAAGTTTTAGTTATCGATTATTGACTTATTACCCTTCTTTGGTGGCTTGGACATAAGCTAGGACCTTAAGATTCTGCATGAAAGGAGGAATAGCAGCCGAGTTCAACGGGAGAATGTGAAAAGTGTTCATATGTAATAAAAACCTGAGAAATCCGTCCCTTTTTGTCATTTGTTATCGAATCGATTTAAAGCCAGATCGTTACATTGGACCCTCTTCTCTCTGAAACGGTTGTACTTATCGTCTGCAAAGCTATGTCGCGTGCTGCGGTATGCGGAGACACTAAAAGCACCATAGTAGAACACAGATGAAGCTTCTAAGTTGATGTAATAGCCAGTAAGAAGTAGTACAATTCAAGTTTTAGTTATCGATTATTGACTTATTACCCTTCTTTGGTGGCTTGGACATAAGCTAGGACATTAAGTTTCTGCATGAAAGACGGACTGGCAGTCGCGTTTCTAGGTAGAATGTGAAATGTGTTCATGTGTAGTAAAAACCTGAGAAATCTGTCCCTTTTTGTCATTTGTTATCGAATCGACTTAAAGCCAGATCGTCACATTGGCCGCTCTTCTCTCTGAAACGGTTGTACTTATCGTCTGCAAAGCTATGTCGCGTGCTGCGGTATGCGGAGACACTAGAATCACCATAGTAGAACACAGATGAAGCTTCTAAGTTGATGTAATACCCAGTAAGAAGTAGTACAATTCAAGTTTTAGTTATCGATTATTGACTTATTACCCTTCTTTGGTGGCTTGGACATAAGCTAGGACCTTAAGATTCTGCATGAAAGGAGGAATAGCAGCCGAGTTCAACGGGAGAATGTGAAAAGTGTTCATATGTAATAAAAACCTGAGAAATCCGTCCCTTTTTGTCATTTGTTATCGAATCGATTTAAAGCCAGAACGTTACATTGGACCCTCTTCTCTCTGAAACGGTTGTACTTATCGTCTGCAAAGCTATGTCGCGTGCTGCGATATGCGGAGACACTAAAAGCACCATAGTGGAACACAGATGAAGCTCCTAAGTTAATGTAATAGCCAGTAAGAAGTAGTAAAATTCAAGTTTTAGCTATCGATTATTGGCTTATACACTTCTTTGGTGGCTTGGTCATAAGCTAGGACCTTAAGGTTCTGCATGAAAGGAGGACTAGCAGCCGAGTTTCAAGGGAGAATGTGAAATGTGTTCATATGTAGTAAAAACCTGAGAAATCCGTCCCTTTTTGTCATTTGTTATCGAATCGACTTATAGCCAGATCGTCAAATTGGCCGCTCTTCTCTCTGAAACGGTTGTACTTATCGCCTGCAAAGCTATGTCGCGTGCTGCGGTATGCGGAGACACTAAAAGCACCATAGTAGAACACAGATGAAGCTTCTAAGTTGATGTAATAGCCAGTAAGAAGTAGTACAATTCAAGTTTTTGTTATCGATTATTGACTTATTACCCTTCTTTGGTGGCTTGGACATAAGCTAGGACCTTAAGATTCTTCATGAAAGGAGGAATAGCAGCCGAGTTCAACGGGAGAATGTGAAAAGTGTTCATATGTAGTAATAACCTGAGAAATCCGTCCCTTTTTGTCATTTGTTATCGAATCGACATAAAGCCAGATCGTCACATTGGCCGCTCTTCTCTCTGAAACAGTTGTACTTATCGTCTGCAAAGCTGTGTAGCGTGCTGCGGTATGCGGAGACACTAAAAGCACCATAGTGGAACACAGATGAAGCTTCTAAGTTGATGTAATATCTAGTAAGAAGTAGTACAATTCAAGTTTTAGTTATCGATTATTGACTTATTACCCTTCTTTGGTGGCTTGGACATAAGCTAGGACCTTAAGATTCTGCATGAAAGAAGGACTGGCAGTCGCGTTTCTAGGTAGAATGTGAAATGTGTTTATGTGTAGTAAAAACCTGAGAAATCTGTCCCTTTTTGTCATTTGTTATCGAATCGACTTAAAGCCAGATCGTCACATTGGCCGCTCTTCTCTCTGAAACGGTTGTACTTATCGTCTGCAAAGCTATGTCGCGTGCTGCGGTATGCGGAGACACTAGAAGCACCATAGTAGAACACAGATGAAGCTTCTAAGTTGATGTAATACCCAGTAAGAAGTAGTACAATTCAAGTTTTAGTTATCGATTATTGACTTATTACCCTTCTTTGGTGGCTTGGACATAAGCTAGGACCTTAAGATTCTGCATGAAAGGAGGAATAGCAGCCGAGTTCAACGGGAGAATGTGAAAAGTGTTCATATGTAATAACAACCTGAGAAATCCGTCCCTTTTTGTCATTTGTTATCGAATCGATTTAAAGCCAGATCGTTACATTGGACGCTCTTCTCTCTGAAACGGTTGTACTTATCGTCTGCAAAGCTATGTCACGTGCTGCGATATGCGGAGACACTAAAAGCACCATAGTATAACACAGATGAAGCTTCTAAGTTGATGTAATAGCCAGTAAGAAGTAGTACAATTCAAGTTTTAGGTATCGATTATTGACTTATTACCCTTCTTTGGTGGCTTGGACATAAGCTAGGACCTTAAGATTCTGCATGAAAGGAGGAATAGCAGCCGAGTTCAACGGGAAATGTGAAAAGTGTTTATATGTAGTAAAAACCTGAGAAATCCGACCCTTTTTGTCATTTGTTATCGAATCGACTTAAAGCGAGATCGTCACATTGGCCGCTCTTCACTCTGAAACGGTTACATTTATCGTGTGGAAAGCTATGTCGCGTGCTGCGATATGCGGAGACACTAAAAGCACCATAGTAGAACACAAATGAGGGTTCTAAGTTGATGTAATAGATAATAAGAAGTAGTACAATTCAAGTTTTAGGTATCGAATATTGACTCTTTAACAGTCTTTGGTGCCTTGGACATGAGCTAGGAACTTAAGATTTTGCATGAAAGGAGTACTAGCAGCCGCGTTGCACAGGAGAATGTAAAAAGTGTTCATATGTAGTAAAACCCTGAGAAATCCGTCCGATTTCGTCATTTGTTATCGAATCGACTTAAAGCCAGATCGTCACATTGGCCGCTCTTCTCTCTGAAACGGTTGTACTTATCGTCTGCAATATTATGTCGCGTGCTGCGGTATGCGGAGACACTAAAAGCAGCATAGTAGATCACAGATGAAGCTTCTAAGTTGATGTGATAGCCAGTAAGAAGTAGTACATTTCATGTTTTAGGTATCGACTATTGACTTTTTGCCCTTCTTTGGTGCCTTGGACATGAGCTAGGACCTTAAGATTCTGCATGAAAGGAGGACCAGCAGCAGCGTTTCAGGGGAGAATGTGAAATGTGTTCATATGTAGTAAAAACCTGAGAAATCCGTCCCTTTTTGTCATTTGTTGTCGAATCGACTTGAAGCCAGATCGCCACATTGGCCGCACTTCTGTCGGTAACGGTTACATTCATCGTCTGCAAAGTTATGTCGCGTGCTGCGGTATGCGGAGACACTAAAAGCACCATAGTAGAACACAGATGAACCTTCTAAGGTGATGTAATAGCCAGTTAGAAGTAGTACAATTCACGTTTTAGGTATCGATTATTGACTTTTTACCCTTCTTTGGTGCCTTGGACATGAGCTAGGACCTTAAGATTCTGCATGAAAGGCAGACTAGCAGCCGCGTTTCAAGGGAGAATGTGAAATGTGTTCATATGTAGTATAAAACCTGAGAAATCCGTCCCCTTTTGTCATTTGTTATCGAATCGACTTAAAACCAGATCGCCACATTGGCCGCTCTTCTCCCTGAAACGGTTGTACTTATCGTCTGCAAAGCTATGTCGCGTGCTGCGGTATGTGGAGACACTAAAAGCACCATTGTAGAACACAGATGAAGCTTCTAAGTTGATGTAATAGCCAGTAGGAAGTAGTACAATTCAAGTTTTAGTTATCGATTATTGACTTATTACCCTTCTTTGGTGGCTTGGACATGAGCTATGACCTTAAGATTCTGCATGAAAGGAGGACTAGCAGCCAAGTTGAATGGAAGAATGTGAAAAGTGTTCATATGTAGTAAAAACCTGAGAAATCCGCCCCTTTTTGTCATTTGTTATCGAATCGACTTAAAGCCACATCGTCACAATGGCCGCTCCTCTCTCTGAAACGGTTGTACTTATCGTCTGCAAAGCTATGTCGCGTGCTGCGGTATGCGGAGACACTACAAGCGCCATAGTAGAACACAGATGATGCTTCCAAGTTGATGTAACAGCCAGTAAGAGGTAGTACAATTCAAGTTTTAGGTATCGATTATTGACTTTTAAGCTGTCTTTGGTGACTTGGACATGAGCTAGGACCTTAAGATTCTGCATGAAAGGAGGACTAGCAGCCGAGTTGGACGGGAGAATGTGTAAAGTGTTCATACGTAGTAAAAACCTGAGAAATCCGTCCGTTTTCGTCATTTGTTATCAAATCGACTTAAAGCGAGATCGCCATATTGGCCGCTTTTCCCTCTGAAACGGTTACATTTAGCGTGTGCAAAGCTATGTCGCGTGCTGCGATATGCGGAGACACTAAAAGCACCATAGTAGATCACAGATGAAGCTGCTAAGTTTATGTAACAGCCAGTAAGGAGTAGTACTATTCAAGTTTTAGGTATCGATTATTGACTTTTTACCCTTCTTTGGCACCTTGGACAAGAGCTAGGAACATAAGATTTTGCATGAAAGGAGGACTAGCAGCCGCGTTGCACGGGAGAATGTGAAAAGAGTTCATATGTTGTAAAAACCTGAGAAATCTGTCCGTTTTAGTCATTTGTTATCGAATCGACTTAAAGCCAGATCGTCACATTGGCCGCTCTTCTCTCTGAAACGGTTGTACTTATCGTCTGCAATACTATGTCGCGTGCTGCGGTATGCGGAGACACTAAATGCACCATAGTAGAACACAGATGAAGCTTCTAAGTTGATGTAATAGCTAGTAAGAAGTAGTACAATTCTAGTTTTAGGTATCGATTATTGACTTTTTAACCTTCTTTGGTGCCTTGGACATGACCTAGGAACTTAAGATTTTGCATGAAATGAGAACTAGCAGCCGCGTTGCACGGGAGAATGTGAAAAGTGTTGATATGTGGTAAAAACCTGAGAAATCCGTCTGTATTCGTCATTTGTTATCGAATCGACTTAAAGCCAGATCGCCACATTGGCCGCACTTCTGTCGGAAACGGTTACATTCATCGTCTGCAAAGTTATGTCGCTTGCTGCGGTATGCGGAGACACTAAAAGCACCATAGTAGAACAGAGATGAACCTTCTAAGGTGATGTAATAGTCAGTTAGACGTAGTACAATTCACGTTTTAGGTATCGATTATTGACTTTTTACCCTTCTTTGGTGCCTTGGACATGAGCTAGGACCTTAAGATTCTGCATGAAAGGAAGACTAGCAGCCCCGTTTCAAGGGAGAATGTGAAATGTGTTCATATGTAGTAAAAACCTGAGAAATCCGTCCCTTTTTGTCATTTGTTACCGAATCGACTTAAAACCAGATCGCCACATTGGCCGCTCTACTCCCTGAAACGGTTGTACTTATCGTCTGCAAAGCTATGTCGTGTGCTGCGGTATGTGGAGACACTAAAAGCACCATTGTAGAACACAGATGAAGCTTCTAAGTTGATGTAATAGCCAGTAAGAAGTAGTACAATTCAAGTTTTAGGTATCCATTATTGACTTTTCTCCTGGCTTTGGTGCTTTGGACATGAGCTAGGACCTTAAGATTCTGCATGAAAGGAGGACTAGCAGCCGAATTGCACGGGAGAATGTGAAAAGTGTTCATATGTAGTAAAAACCTGAGAAATCCGTCTGTATTCGTCATTTGTTATCAAATCGACTTAAAGCGAGGTCGTCACATTGGCCGCTTTTCCCTCTGAAACCGTTACATTTATCGTGTGCAAAACTATGACGCGTGCTGCGGTATTCGGAGACACTAAATGCACCATAGTAGAACACAGATGAAGCTTCTAAGTTGATGTAATAGCCAGTAAGAAGTAGTACAATTCTAGTTTTAGGTATCGATTATTGACTTTTTAACCTTCTTTGGTGCCTTGGACATGACCTAGGAACTTAAGATTTTGCATGAAAGGAGATCTAGCAGCCGCGTTTCAAGGGAGAATGTGAAATGTGTTCATATGTAGTAAAAACCTGAGAAATCCGTCCCTTTTTGTCATTTGTTATCGAATCGACTTATAGCCAGATCGTCACATTGGCCGCTCTTCTCTCTGAAACGGTTGTACTTATCGTCTGCAAAGCTATGTCGCGTGCTGCGGTATGCGGAGACACTAAAAGCACCATAGTGGAACACAGATGAAGCTTCTAAGTTGATGTAATAGCTAGTAAGAAGTAGTACAATTCAAGTTTTAGTTATCGATTATTGACTTATTACCCTTCTTTGGTGGCTTGGACATAAGCTAGGACCTTAAGATTCTGCATGAAAAACGGACTGGCAGTCGCGTTTCTAGGTAGAATGTGAAATGTGTTTATGTGTAGTAAAAACCTGAGAAATCTGTCCCTTTTTGTCATTTGTTATCGAATCGACTTAAAGCCAGATCGTTACATTGGACCCTCTTCTCTCTGAAACGGTTGTACTTATCGTCTGCAAAGCTATGTCGCGTGCTGCGGTATGCGGAGACACTAGAATCTCCGTAGTAGAACACAGATGAAGCTTCTAAGTTGATGTAATATCCAGTAAGAAGTAGTACAATTCAAGTTTTAGTTATCGATTATTGACTTATTACCCTTCTTTGGTGGCTTGGACATAAGCTAGGACCTTAAGATTCTGCATGAAAGGAGGAATAGCAGCCGAGTTCAACGGGAGAATGTGAAAAGTGTTCATATGTAATAAAAACCTGAGAAATCCGTCCCTTTTTGTCATTTGTTTTCGAATCGATTTAAAGCCAGATCGTTACATTGGACCCTCTTCTCTCTGAAACGGTTGTACTTATCGTCTGCAAAGCTATGTCACGTGCTGCGATATGCGGAGACACTAAAAGCACCATAGTATAACACAGATGAAGCTTCTAAGTTGATGTAATAGCCAGTAAGAAGTAGTACAATTCAAGTTTTAGTTATCGATTATTGATTTATTACCCTTCTTTGGTGGCTTGGACATAAGCTAGGACCTTAAGATTCTGCATGAAAGGAGGAATAGCAGCCGAGTTCAACGGGAGAATGTGAAAAGTGTTTATATGTAGTAAAAACCTGAGAAATCCGACCCTTTTTGTCATTTGTTATCGAATCGACTTAAAGCGAGATCGTCACATTGGCCGCTCTTCACACTGAAACGGTTACATTTATCGTGTGCAAAGCTATGTCGCGTGCTGCGATATGCGGAGACACTAAAAGCACCATAGTAGAACACAGATGAGGGTTCTAAGTTGATTTAATAGATAATAAGAAGTAGTACAATTCAAGTTTTACGTATCGAATATTGACTCTTTAACAGTCTTTGGTGCCTTGGACATGAGCTAGGAACTTAAGATTTTGCATGAAAGGAGTACTAGCAGCCGCGTTGCACAGGAGAATGTAAAAAGTGTTCATATGTAGTAAAACCCTGAGAAATCCGTCCGATTTCGTCATTTGTTATCGAATCGACTTAAAGCCAGATCGTCACATTGGCCGCTCTTCTCTCTGAAACGGTTGTACTTATCGTCTGCAATACTATGTCGCGTGCTGCGGTATGCGGAGACACTAAAAGCAGCATAGTAGATCACAGATGAAGCTTCTAAGTTGATGTGATAGCCAGTAAGAAGTAGTACATTTCATGTTTTAGGTATCGACTATTGACTTGTTGCCCTTCTTTGGTGCCTTGGACATGAGCTAGGACCTTAAGATTCTGCATGAAAGGAGGACTAGCAGCAGCGTTTCGAGGGAGAATGTGAAATGTGTTCATATGTAGTAAAAACCTGAGAAATCCGTCCCTTTTTGTCATTTGTTATCGAATCGACTTGAAGCCAGATCGCCACATTGGCCGCACTTCTGTCGGTAACGGTTACATTCATCGTCTGCAAAGTTATGTCGCGTGCTGCGGTATGCGGAGACACTAAAAGCACCATAGTGGAACACAGATGAAGCTCCTAAGTTAATGTAATAGCCAGTAAGAAGTAGTAAAATTCAAGTTTAAGTTATCGATTATTGACTTATACACTTCTTTGGTGGATTGGACATAAGCTAGGACCTTAAGATTCTGCATGAAAGGAGGACTAGCAGCCGCGTTTCAAGGGAGAATGTGAAATGTGTTCATATGTAGTAAAAACCTGAGAAATCCGTCCCTTTTTGTCATTTGTTATCGAATCGACTTATAGCCAGATCGTCACATTGGCCGCTCTTCTCTCTGAAACGGTTGTACTTATTGTCTGCAAAGCTATGTCGCGTGCTGCGGTATGCGGAGACACTAAAAGCACCATAGTAGAACACAGATGAAGCTTCTAAGTTGATGTAATAGCCAGTAAGAAGTAGTACAATTCAAGTTTTAGTTATCGATTATTGACTTATTACCCTTCTTTGGTGGCTTGGACATAAGCTAGGACCTTAAGATTCTGCATGAGAGGAGGAATAGCAGCCGAGTTCAACGGGAGAATGTGAAAAGTGTTCATATGTAATAAAAACCTGAGAAATCCGTCCCTTTTTGTCATTTGTTATCGAATCGACTTAAAGCGAGATCGTCACATTGGCCGCTCTTCACTCTGAAACGGTTACATATATCGTGTGCAAAGCTATGTCGCGTGCTGCGATATGCGGAGACACTAATAGCACCATAGTAGAACACAGATGAGGGTTCTAAGTTGATTTAATAGATAATAAGAAGTAGTACAATTCAAGTTTTAGGTATCGAATATTGACTCTTTATCAGTCTTTGGTGCCTTGGACATGAGCTAGGACCTTAAGATTCTGAATGAAAGGAGGACTAGCAGCAGCGTTTCAAGGGAGAATGTGAAATGTGTTCATATCTAGTAAAAACCTGAGAAATCCGTCCCTTTTTGTCATTTGTTATCGAATCGACTTGAAGCCAGATCGCCACATTGGCCGCACTTCTGTCGGTAACAGTTACATTCATCGTCTGCAAAGTTATGTCGCGTGCTGCGGTATGCGGAGACACTAAAAGCACCATAGTAGAACACAGATGAACCTTCTAAGGTGATGTAATAGCCAGTTAGAAGTAGTACAATTCAAGTTTTAGGTATCGATTATTGACTTTTTACCCTTCTTTGGTGCCTTGGACATGAGCTAGGACCTAAAGATTCTGCATGAAAGGCAGACTAGCAGCCGCGTTTCAAGGGAGAATGTGAAATGTGTTCATATGTAGTATAAAACCTGAGAAATCCGTCCCTTTCTGTCATTTGTTATCGAATCGACTTAAAACCAGATCGCCACATTGGCCGCTCTTCCCCTGAAACGGTTGTACTTATCGTCTGCAAAGCTATGTCGCGTGCTGCGGTATGTGGAGACACTAAAAGCACCATTGTAGAACACAGATGAAGCTTCTAAGTTGATGTAATAGCCAGTAGGAAGTAGTACAATTCAAGTTTTAGTTATCGATTATTGACTTATTACCCTTCTTTGGTGGCTTGGACATGAGCTATGACCTTAAGATTCTGCATGAAAGGAGGACTAGCAGCCAAGTTGAGCGGGAGAATGTGAAAAGTGTTCATATGTAGTAAAAACCTGAGAAATCCGCCCCTTTTTGTCATTTGTTATCGAATCGATTTAAAGCCACATCGTCACAATGGCCGCTCCTCTCTCTGAAACGGTTGTACTTATCGTCTGCTAAGCTATGTCGCGTGCTGCGGTATGCGGAGACACTACAAGCGCCATAGTAGAACACAGATGATGCTTCCAAGTTGATGTAACAGCCAGTAAGAGGTAGTACAATTCAAGTTTTAGGTATCGATTATTGACTTTTAAGCTGGCTTTGGTGACTTGGACATGAGCTAGGACCTTAAGATTCTGCATGAAAGGAGGACTAGCAGCCTAGTTGGACGGGAGAATGTGTAAAGTGTTCATACGTAGTAAAAACCTGAGAAATCCGTCCGTTTTCGTCATTTGTTATCAAATCGACTTAAAGCGAGATCGCCACATTGGCCGCATTTCCCTCTGAAACGGTTACATTTATCGTGTGCAAAACTATGACGCGTGCTGCGGTATTCGGAGACACTAAAAGCACCATAGTAGAACAGAGATGAACCTTCTAAGGTGATGTAATAGCCAGTTAGACGTAGTACAATTCAAGGTTTATGTATCGATTATTGACTTTTTACCCTTCTTTGGTGCCTTGGACATGAGCTAGGACCTTAAGATTCTGCATGAAAGGCAGACTAGCAGCCGCGTTTCAAGGGAGAATGTGAAATGTGTTCATATGTAGTAAAAATCTGAGAAATCCGCCCCTTTTTGTCATTCGTTATCTAATCGATTTAAAGCCAGATCGTCATAATCGCCGCTCCTTTCTCTGAAACGGTTGTACTTATCGTCTTCAAAGCTATGTCGCGTGCTGCGGTATGCGGGGACACTACAAGCGCCATAGTAGAACACAGATGATGCTTCTAAGTTGATGTAACAGCCAATAAGAGGTAGTACAATTCAAGTTTTAGGTATCGATTATTGACTTTTAAGCTGGCTTTGGTGCCTTGGACATGAGCTAGGACCTTAAGATTCTGCATGAAAGGAGGACTAGCAGCCGAGTTGGACGGGAGAATGTGTAATGTGTTCATACGTAGTAAAAACCTGAGAAATGCGTCCGTTTTCGTCATTTGTTATCAAATCGACTTAAAGCGAGATCGCCACATTGGCCGCTTTTCCCTCTGAAACGGTTACATTAATCGTGTGCAAAGCTATGTCGCGTGCTGCGATATGCGGAGACACTAAAAGCAATATAGTAGAACACAGATGAAGCTGCTAAGTTTATGTAACAGCCAGTAAGGAGTAGTACTATTCAAGTTTTAGGAATCGATTATTGACTTTTTACCCTTCTTTGGCACCTTGGACAAGAGCTAGGAACATAAGATTTTGCATAAAAGGAGGACTAGCAGCCGCGTTGCATGGTAGAATGTGAAAAGTGTTCATATGTTGTAAAAACCTGAGAAATCTGTCCGTTTTAGTCATTTGTTATCGAATCGACTTAAAGCCAGATCGTCACATTGGCCGCTCTTCTCTCTGAAACGGTTGTACTTATCGTCTGCAATACTATGTCGCGTGCTGCGGTATGCGGAGACACTAAATGCACCATAGTAGAACACAGATGAAGCTTCTAAGTTGATGTAATAGCTAGTAAGAAGTAGTACAATTCTAGTTTTAGGTATCGATTATTGACTTTTTAACCTTCTTTGGTGCCTTGGACATGACCTAGGAACTTAAGATTTTGCATGAAATGTGAACTAGCAGCCGCGTTGCACGGGAGAATGTGAAAAGTGTTGATATGTAGTAAAAACCTGAGAAATCCGTCTGTATTCGTCATTTGTTATCGAATCGACTTAAAGCCAGATCGCCACATTGGCCGCACTTCTGTCGGAAACGGTTACATTCATCGTCTCCAAAGTTATGTCGCTTGCTGCGGTATGCGGAGACACTAAAAGCACCAGTGTAGAACAGAGATGAACCTTCTAAGTTGATGTAATAGCCAGTTAGACGTAGTACAATTCACGTTTTAGGTATCGATTATTGACTTTTTACCCTTCTTTGGTGCCTTGGACATGAGCTAGGACCTTAAGATTCTGCATGAAAGGAAGACTAGCAGCCCCGTTTCAAGGGAGAATGTGAAATGTGTTCATATGTAGTAAAAACCTGAGAAATCGGTCCCTTTTTGTCATTTGTTACCGAATCGACTTAAAACCAGATCGACACATTGGCCGCTCTACTCCCTGAAACGGTTGTACTTATCGTCTGCAAAGCTATGTCGTGTGCTGCGGTATGTGGAGACACTAAAAGCACCATTGTAGAACACAGATGAAGCTTCTAAGTTGATGTAATAGCCAGTAAGAAGTAGTACAATTCAAGTTTTAGGTATCGATTATTGACTTTTCTCCTGGCTTTGGTGCCTTGGACATGAGCTAGGACCTTAAGATTCTGCACGAAAGGAGGACTAGCAGCCGAATTGCACGGGAGAATGTGAAAAGTGTTCATATGTAGTAAAAACCTGAGAAATCCGTCTGTTTTCGTCATTTGTTATCAAATCGACTTCAAGCCAGGTCGTCACATTGGCCGCTTTTCCCTCTGAAACGGTTACATTTATCGTGTGCAAAGCTATGTCGCGTGCTGCGATATGCGGAAACACTAAAAGCACCATAGTAGAACACAGGTGATGCTTCTAAGTTGATGTAATAGCCAGTAAGAAGTAGTACAATTCAAATTTTAGGTATCGATTATTGACATTTAAACTGGCTTTGGTGCCTTGGACATGAGCTAGGACCTTAACATTCAGCATGAAAGCAGGACTAGCAGCCGCGTTGCACGGGAGAATGTGTAAAGTGTTCATATGTAGCAAAAACCTGAGAAATCCGTCCGTTTTCGTCATTTGTTATCAAATCGACTTAACGCGAGGTGGTCACATTGGCCGCTCTTCCCTCTGAAACGGTTACATTTATCGTCTGCAAAGCTATGACGCGTGCTGCGGTATTCGGAGACACTAAAAGCACCATAGTAGAACACAGATGAAGCTTCTAAGTTGATGTTATAGCTAGTAAGAAGTAGAACAATTCAAGTTTTAGGTATCGATTATTGACTTTTTACCCATCTTTGGTGCCTTGGACATGAGCTAGGATCTTAAGATTTTGCATTAAATGAGAACTTGCAGCCGCGTTGCACGGGAGAATGTGAAAAGTGTTCATTTGTAGTAAAAACCTTTGAAATCCGTCTGTTATGGTCATTTGTTATCGAATCGACTTAAAGCCAGATCGTCACATTGGCGACACTTCTGTCGGAAACGGTTACATTTATCGTCTGCAAAGTTATGTCGCGTGCTGCGGTATGCGGAGACACTAAAAGCACCATAGTGGAACACAGATGAACCTTCTAAGGTGATGTAATAACTAGTAAGAAGTAGTACCATTCACCTTTTTGTTATCGATTATTGACTTTTTGCCCTTCTTTGGTACCTTGTACATGTGCTGGGACCTTAAGATTCTGCATGAAAGGAGGAATAGCAGCCGCGTTTCAAGGGAGAATGGTAAATGTGTTCATATGTAGTAAAAACGTGAGAAATCCGTCCAATTTAGTCATTTGTTATCGAACCGACTTACAGCCAGATCGTCACATTGGCCGCACTTCTGTCTGAAACGGTTACATTTATCGTCTGCAAAGCTATGTCGCGTGCTGCGGTATGCGGATACACTAAAAGCACCATAGTAGAACACAGATGAAGCTTCTAAGTTGATGTATTAGCCAGTAAAATGTAATACAATTCAAGTTTTAGGTGTCGATTATTGACTTTTTACACTTCTTTGCTGCCTTGGACATGAGTTAGGAACTTAAGATTTTGCATGAAAGGGGGACTAGCAGCCGCGTTGCATGGGAGCATGATAAAAGTGTTCATATGTAGCAAAAACCTGAGAAATCCGTCCGTTTTCGTCATTTGTTATCGAATCAACTTAAAGCCAGATTGTCACATTGGCCGCTCTTCTCTCAGAAACGGTTGCATTTATCGTCTGCAAAGCTATGTCGCGTGCTGCGGTATGCGGAGGCTCTAAAAGCACCATAGTAGAACACAGATGTAGCTTCTAAGTAGATGTAATAGCCAGTAAAATGTAATACAATTCAAGTTTTAGGTGTCGATTATTGACTTTTTACCCTTCTTTGCAGCCATGGACATGAGTTATTAACTGAAGATTTTGCATGAAAGGGGGACTAGCAGCCGCGTTGCATGGGAGAATGATAAAAGTGTTCATATGTAGTAAAAACCTGAGAAATCCGTCCCTTTTTGTCATTTGTTATCGAACCGACTTAAAGCCAGATCGTCACATTGGCCGCACTTCTGTCTGAAACGGTTACATTTATCGTCTGCAAAGCTATGTCGCGTGCTGCGGTATGCGGATACACTAAAAGCACCATAGTAGAACACAGATGAAGCTTCTAAGTTGATGTATTAGCCAGTAAAATGTAATACAATTCAAGTTTTAGGTGTCGATTATTGACTTTTTACCCTTCTTTGCTGCCTTGGACATGAGTTAGGAACTTAAGATTTTGCATGAAAGGGGGACTAGCAGCCGCGTTGCATGACAGAATGTTAAAAGTGTTCATATGTAGTAAAAACCTGAGAAATACGTCTGTTTTCGTCATATGTTATCGAATCGACTTAAAGCCAGATCGCCACATTGGCCGCACTTCTGTCGGAAACGGTTACATTCATCGTCTGCAAAGTTATGTCGCGTGCTGCGGTATGCGGAGACACTAAAAGCACCATAGTAGAACACAGATCAACCTTCTAAGGTGATGTAATAGCCAGTTAGAAGTAGTACAATTCAAGTTTTAGGTATCGATTATTGACTTTTTGCCCTCCAATGGTGCCTTGGACATGAGCTAGGACCTTAAGATTCTGCATGAAAGGATGACTAGCAGTCGAGTTGCACGGGAGAATGTGAAAAGTGTTCATATGTAGTAAAAACCTGAGAAATCCGTTCGTTTTCGTCATTTGCTATCGAATCGACGTAAAACCAGATCGTCACATTGGCGCTCTTCTCTCTGAAACGGTTGTACTTATCGTCTGCAAAGCTATGTCGCGTGCTGCGGTATGCGGAGACACTAAAAGCACCATAGTAGAACACAGATGAAGCTTCAAAGTTGATGTAATAGCCAGTAAGATGTAGTACACTTCACGTTTTAGGTATCGATTATTGACTTTTTACCCTTCTTTGGCGCCTTGGACATGAGCTAGGGACTTAAGGTTTTCCATGAAAGGAGGACTAGCAGCCGCGTTGCACGGGAGAATGTGAAAAGTGTTCATATGTAGTAAAAACCTGAGAAATCCGTCTGTTTTCGTCATTTGTTATTGAATCGACTTAAAGCCAGATCGTCACATTGGCCGCACTTCTGTCGGAAACGGTTACATTCATCGTATGCAAAGTTATGTCGCGTGCTGCGGTATGCGGAGACACTAAAAGCACCATAGTAGAACACAGGTGAACCTTCTAAGGTGATGTAATAACCAGTAAGAAGTAGTACCATTGAAGTTTTAGTTATCGATTATTGACTTTTTGCCCTTCTTTGGTGCCTTGGACATGAGCTAGGACCTTACGATTCTGCATGAAAGGAGGACTAGCAGCCGCGATTCAAGGGAGAATGGTAAATGTGTTCATATGTAGTAAAAACGTGAGAAATCCGTCCAATTTAGTCATTTGTTATCGAACCGACTTACAGCCAGATCGTCACATTGGCCGCACTTCTGTCTGAAACGGTTACATTTATCGTCTGCAAAGATATGTCGCGTGCCGCGGTATGCGGATACACTAAAAGCACCACAGTAGAACACAGATGAAGCTTCTAAGTTGATGTAATAGCCAGTAAAATGTAATACAATTCAAGTTTTAGGTGTCGATTATTGACTTTTTACACTTCTTTGCTGCCTTGGACATGAGTTAGGAACTTAAGATTTTGCATGAAAGGGGGACTAGCAGCCGCGTTGCATGGGAGCATGATAAAAGTGTTCATATGTAGCAAAAACCTGAGAAATCCGTCCGTTTTCGTCATTTGTTATCGAATCAACTTAAAGCCAGATTGTCACATTGGCCGCTCTTCTCTCAGAAACGGTTGCATTTATCGTCTGCAAAGCTATGTCGCGTGCTGCGGTATGCGGAGGCTCTAAAAGCACCATAGTAGAACACAGATGTAGCTTCTAAGTAGATGTAATAGCCAGTAAAATGTAATACAATTCAAGTTTTAGGTGTCGATTATTGACTTTTTACCCTTCTTTGCAGCCTTGGACATGAGTTATTAACTGACGATTTTGCATGAAAGGGGGACTAGCAGCCGCGTTGCATGGGAGAATGATAAAAGTGTTCATATGTAGTAAAAACCTGAGAAATCCGTCCCTTTTTGTCATTTGTTATCGAACCGACTTAAAGCCAGATCGTCACATTGGCCGCACTTCTGTCTGAAACGGTTACATTTATCGTCTGCAAAGCTATGTCGCGTGCTGCGGTATGCGGATACACTAAAAGCACCATAGTAGAACACAGATGAAGCTTCTAAGTTGATGTATTAGCCAGTAAAATGTAATACAATTCAAGTTTTAGGTGTCGATTATTGACTTTTTTACCCTTCTTTGCTGCCTTGGACATGAGTTAGGAACTTAAGATTTTGCATGAAAGGGGGACTAGCAGCCGCGTTGCATGGCAGAATGTTAAAAGTGTTCATATGTAGTAAAAACCTGAGAAATACGTCTGTTTTCGTTATATGTTATCGAATCGACTTAAAGCCAGATCGCCACATTGGCCGCACTTCTGTCGGAAACGGTTACATTCATCGTCTGCAAAGTTATGTCGCGTGCTGCGGTAGGCGGAGACTCTAAAAGCACCATAGTAGAACACAGATGAACCATCTAAGATGATGTAATAGCCAGTAAGAAGGAGTAGAATTAAAGTTTTAGGTATCAAATATTGACTTTTTGCCCTTCTTTGATGCCTTGGACATGAGCTAGGAACTTAAGATTTTGCATGAAATGAGAACTAGCAGCCGCGTTGCAAGGGAGAATGTGAAAAGTGTTCATATGTAGTAAAAACCTGAGAAATCCGTCCCTTTCTGTCATTTGTCGACGAATCGACTTAAAGCCAGATCGTCACATTGGCCGCTCTTCTGTCAGAAACGGTTACATTTATCGTCCGCAAAGTTATGTCGCGTGCTGCGGTATGCGGAGACACTAAGAGCACCATAGTAGAAAACAGATGAAGCTTCTAAGTTGATGTAATAGCCAGTAGGAAGTAGTACAATTCAAGTTTTAGTTATCGATTTTTGACTTATTACCCTTCTTCGGTGCCTTGGACATGAGCTAGGAACTTAAGATTTTGCATGAAATAAGGACTAGCAGCCGAGATGCATGGGAAATGTTAAAAGTGTTCCTGTGTAGTAAAATCTGAGAAATCCGTCCGTTTTCGTCATTTGATATCGAATCGACTCAAAGCCAGATCGTCACATTGGCCGCTCTTCAATCTGAAACGGTTACATCTATCGTCTGCAAAGCTATGACGCGTGCTGCGGTATGCGGATACACTAAAAGCACCATAGTAGAACACAGATGAAGCTTCTAAGTTGATGTAATAGCCAGTAAAATGTAATACAATTCAATTTTTAGGTGTCGATTATTGACTTTTTACACTTCTTTGATGCCTTGGACATGAGTTAGGAACTTAAGATTATGCATGAAAGGGGGACTAGAAGCCGCGTTGCATGGGAGAATGTGAAAAGTGTTCATATGTAATAAAAACCTGAGAAATCCGTCCGTTTTCGTCATTTGTTATCGAATCGATTTACAGCCAAATTGTCACATTGGCCGCTCTTCTCTCAGAAACGGTAGCATTTTAAGTCTGCAAAGCTATGTCGCGTGCTGCGGTATGCGGAGGCTCTAAAAGCACCATAGTAGAACACAGATCAAGCTTCTAAGTAGATGTAATAGCCAGTAAAATGTAATACAATTCAAGTTTTATGTGTCGATTATTGACTTTTTACCCTTCTTTGCTGCCTTGGATATGAGTTAGGAACTTAAGATTTTGCATGAAAGTGGAACTAGCAGCCGCGTTGCATGGGAGGATGATAAAAGTGTTCATATGTAGTAAAAACCTGAGAAAACCGTCCGCTTTCGTCATTTCTTATCGAATCGACTTAAAGCCAGATCGTCAGATTGGCCGCTCTTCTGTCTGAATCTTTTACATTTATCGTCTGCAAACTTATGTCGCGTGCTGCGGTATGCGGAGACACTAAAAGCACCATAGTAGAACACAGATGAAGCTTCTAAGTTGAAGTAATAGCCAGTAAGAAGTAGTACAATTCAAGTTTTAGGTATCGATTATTGTCTTTTTAGCTGGCTTTGGGAACTTGGACATGAGCTAGGAAGTTAAGGTTTTGAATGAAAGGAGGACTAGCAACCTCGTTGCACGGGAGAATGTCAAAAGTGTTCATATGTTGTAAAAACCTGAGAAATCCGTCCGTTTTCGTAATTTGTTATCGAATCGAATTAAACTCAGATCGTCACATTGGCCGCTCTTCTCTCTAAAACTGTTACATTTATCGTCTGCAAAGCTATGACGCGTGCTGCGGTATTCGGAGACACTAAAAGCACCATAGTAGAACACAGATGAAGCATCTAAGTTGATGTTATAGCTAGTAAGAAGTAGTAGAATTCAAGTTTTAGGTATCGATTATTGACTTTTTACCCTTCTTTGGTGCCTTGGACATGAGCTAGGAACTTAAGATTTTGCATGAAATGAGAACTAGCAGCCGCGTTGAAAGGGAGAATGTGAAAAGTGTTCATATGTAGTAAAATCCTGAGAAATCCGTCTGTTTTCGTCAATTGTCACTGAATCGACTTAAAGCCAGATCGTCACATTAGCCGCACTTCTGTCAGAAACGGTTATATTCATCGTCTGCAAAGTTATGTCGCGTGCTGCGGTATGCGGAGACACTAAAAGCACCGTAGTAGAACAGAGATGAACCATCTAAGGTGATGTAATAGCCAGTAAGAAGTAGTTGAATTAAAGTTTTAGGTATCAATTATTGACTTTTTGCCCTTCTTTGATGCCTTGGACTTGAGCTAGGAACTTAAAATTTTGCATGAAATGAGAACTAGCAGCCGCGTTGCAAGGGAGAATGTGAAAAGTGCTCATATGTTGTAAAAACCTGAGAAATCCGTCCCTCTTTGTCATTTGTTATCGAATCGACTTAAAGCCAGATCGTCACATTGGCCGCTCTTCTCTCTGAAACGGTTATACTTATCGTCTGCAAAGCTATGTCGCATGCTGCGGTATGTGGAGACACTACACGCACCATAGTAGAACACAGATTAAGCTTCTAAGTTGATGTAATAGCCAGTAAGAAGTAGTAGAGTTTAAGTTTTAGTTATCGATTATTGACTTCTTAGCTGGCTTTGGTGCCTAGGACATGAGCTAGGACCTTAAGATTCTGCATGAAAGGAGGACTAGCAGCCGAGTTGCACGGGAGTATGTGAAAAGGGTTCATATGTAGTAAAAACCTGAGAAATCCGTCCGTATTCGTCATTTGTTATCGAATCGACTTAAAGCCAGATCGTCACATTGGCCGCTCTTCTCTCTGAATCGGTTGTACTTATAGTTTGCAAAGCTATGTCGCTTGCTGCGGTATGCGGAGACACTAAAAGCACCATAGTAGAACACAGATGAAGCTTCTAAGTTGATGTAATAGCAAGAAAGAAGTAGTACTATTCAAGTTTTAGGTATCGATTATTGACTTTTTATCTGGCTTTGGTGACTAGGACATAAGCTAGGACCTTAAGATTCTGCATGAAAGGAGGACTAGCAGCCGAGTTGCACGGGAGAATGTGAAAAGTGTTCATATGTAGTAAAAACCTGAGAAATCCGTTCGTTTTCGTCATTTGCTATCGAATCGACGTAAAACCAGATCGTCACATTGGCGCTCTTCTCTCTGAAACGGTTGTACTTATCATCTGCAAAGCTATGTCGAGTGCTGCGGTATGCGGAGACACTAAAAGCACCATAGTAGAACACAGATGAAGCTTCTAAGTTGATGTAATAGCCAGTAAGATGTAGTACACTTCAAGTTTTAGGTATCGATTATTGACTTTTTACCCTTCTTTGGCGCCTTGGACATGAGCTAGGGACTAAAGGTTTTCCATGAAAGGAGGACTAGCAGCCGCGTTGCACGGGAGAATGTGAAAAGTGTTCATATGTTGTAAAAACCTGAGAAATCCGTCCGTATTCGTCATTTGTTATCGAATAGACTTAAAGCCAGATCGTCACATTAGACGCACTTCTGTCAGAAACGGTTACACTCATCGTCTGCAAAGTTATGTCGCGTGCTGCGGTAGCCGGAGACTCTTAAAGCACCATAGTAGAACACAGATGAACCATCTAAGGTGATGTAATAGCCAGTAAGAAGGAGTAGAATTAAAGTTTTAGGTATCAAATATTGACTTTTTGCCCTTCTTTGATGCCTTGGACATGAGCTAGGAACTTAAGATTTTGCATGAAATGAGAACTAGCAGCCGCGTTGCAAGGGAGAATGTGGAAAGTGTTCATATGTAGTAAAAACCTGAGAAATCCGTCCCTTTTTGTCATTTGTCACCGAGTCGACTTAAAGCCAGATCGTCACATTAGCCGCACTTCTGTCAGAAACGGTTACATTTATCGTCCGCAAAGTTATGTCGCGTGCTGCGGTATGCGGAGACACTAAGAGCACCATAGTAGAAAACAGATGAAGCTTCTAAGTTGATGTAATAGCCAGTAGGAAGTAGTACAATTCAAGTTTTAGTTATCGATTATTGACTTATTACCCTTCTTTGGTGCCTTGGACATGAGCTAGGAACTTAAGATTTTGCATGAAAGGAGGACTAGCAGCCGAGATGCATGGGAAATGTGAAAAGTGTTCCTGTGTAGTAAAATCTGAGAAATCCGTCCGTTTTCGTCATTTGATATCGAATCGACTCAAAGCCAGATCGTCACATTGGCCGTCTTCAATCTGAAACGGTTACATTTATCGTCTTCAAAGCTATGACGCGTGCTGCGGTATGCGGATACACTAAAAGCACCATAGTAGAACACAGATGAAGCTTCTAAGTTGATGTAATAGAGAGTAAGAAGTAGTACAATTCAAGTTTTAGGTATCGATTATTGTCTTTTTAGCTGGCTTTGGGGCCTTGGACATTTGCTAGGATGTTAAGGTTTTGCATGAAAGGAGGACTAGCAACCTCGTTGCACGGGAGAATGTCAAAAGTGTTCATATGTTGTAAAAACCTGAGAAATCCGTCCGTTTTCGTAATTTGTTATCGAATCGAATTAAACTCAGATCGTCACATTGGCCGCTCTTCTCTCTAAAACGGTTACATTTATCGTCTGCAAAGCTACGACGCGTGCTGCGGTATTCGGAGACACTAAAAGCACCATAGTAGAACACAGATGAAGCTTCTAAGTTGATGTTATAGCTAGTAAGAAGTAGTAGAATTCTAGTTTTAGGTATCGATTATTGACTTTTTACCCTTCTTTGCTGCCTTGGACATGAGCTAGGAACTTAAGATTTTGCATGAAATGAAAACTAGCAGCCGCGTTAAAGGGAGAATGTGAAAAGTGTTCATATGTAGTAAAATCCTGAGAAATCCGTCTGTTTTCGTCATTTGTCACTGAATCGACTTAAAGCCCGATCGTCACATTAGCCGCACTTCTGTCAGAAACGGTTACATTCATCGTCTGCAAAGTTATGTCGCGTGCTGCGGTATGCGGAGACACTAAAAGCACCGTAGTAGAACACAGATGAACCATCCAAGGTGATGTAATAGCCAGTAAGAAGTAGTTGAATTAAAGTTTTAGGTATCAATTATTGACTTTTTGCCCTTCTTTGATGCCTTGGACATGAGCTAGGAACGTAAGATTTTGCATGAAATGAGAACTAGCAGCCGCGTTGCAAGGGAGAATGTGAAAAGTGTTCATATGTAGTAAAAACATGAGAAATCCGTCCCTTTTTGTCATTTGTTATCGAATCGACTTAAAACCAGATCGTCACATTGGCCGCTCTTCTCTCTGAAACGGTTGTACTTATCGTCTGCAAAGCTATGTCACGTGCTGCGGTGAGCGGAAACACTGAAAGCACCATAGTAGAACACAGATGAAGCTTCTAAGTTGACGTAATAGCCAGAAGGAAGCAGTACAATTCAAGTTGTAGTTATCGATTATTGACTTATTACCCTTCTTTGGTGGCTTGGACATGAGCTAGGACCTTAAGATTCTGCATGAAAGAGGACTAGCTGCCGAGTTGAACGGGAGAATGTGTAAAGTGTTCATATGTAGTAAAAACCTGAGAAATCCGTCCCTTTTTGTCACTTGTTATCTAATCGACTTAAAGCCAGATCGTCACATTGGCCGCTCTTCTCTCTGAAACGGTTGTACTTATCGTCTGCAAAGCAATGTCGCATGCTGCGGTATGCGGAGACACTACACGCACCATAGTAGAACACAGATGAAGCTTCTAAGTTGATGTAATAGCCAGTAAGAAGTAGTGGAGTTCAAGATTTAGGTATCGATTATTGACTTTTTAGCTGGCTTTGGTGCCTAGGACATGAGCTAGGACCTTAAGATTCTGCATGAAAGGAGGACTAGCAGCCGAGTTGCACGGGAGTATGTGAAAAGGGTTCATATGTAGTAAAAACCTGAGAAATCCGTCCCTTTTTGTCATTTGTTATCGAATCGACTTAAACCCGGATCGTCACATTGGTCGCTCTTCTCTCTGAAACGGTTGTACTTATTGTCTGCAAAGCTATGTCGCGCGCTGCGGTATGTGGAGACACTAAAACCACCACAGTAGAACACAGATGAAGCTTCTAAGTTGATGTAATAGCCAGTAAGAAGTAGTAGAGGTGAGGTTTTAGGTATCGATTATTGACTTTTTAGCTGGCTTTGGTGCCTTGGACATGAGCTAGGACCTTAAGATTCTCCATGAAAGGAGGACTAGCAGCCGAGTTGCGCGGGAGTATGTGGAAAGGGTTCATATGTAGTGAAAACCTGAGAAATCCGTCCGTTTTCGTCATTTGTTATCGAATCGACTTAAAGCCAGATCGTCATATTGGCCGCACTTCTGTCTGAAACGGTTACATTTATCGTCTGCAAAGCTATGTCGCGTGCTGCGGTATGCGTAGACACTAAAAGCACCATAGTAGAACACAGATGAAGCTTCCACGTTGATGTAATAGCCAGTAAGAAGTAGTACAATTCAAGTTTTAGGTATCGATTATTGATTTTTGAGCTGGGTTTGGTGCCTTGGACATGAGCTAAGACCTTAAGATTCTGCATGAAAGGAGGACTAGCAGACGCGTTGCACGGGAGTATGTGAAAAGTGTTCATGTGTAGTAAAAACCTGAGAAATCAGTCCGTATTCGTCATTTGTTATCGAATCAACTTAAAGCCTGCTCGTCACATTGACCGCTCTTCTCCTGAAACGGTTGTACTTATCGTCTGCGAAGCTATGTCGCGTGCTGCGGTATGCGGAGACACTAGAAGCACCATAGTAGAACACAGATGAAGCTTCTAAGTTGATGTAATAGCCAGTAAGAAGTAGTACAATTCAAGTTTTAGGTATCGATTATTGACTTTTTAGCTGGCTTTGGTGCCTTGGACATGAGCTAGCACCTTAAGATTCTGCATGAAAGGAGGACTAGCAGCCGAGTAGCACGGGAGAATGTTGAAAGTGTTCATATGTAGTAAAAACTTGAGAAATCCGTCCCCTTTTGTCATTTGATATCGAATCGACTTAAAGCCAGATCGTCACATTGGCCGCTCTTCTCTCTGAAACGGTTGTACTTATGGTCTGCAAAGCTATGTCGCGTGCTGCGGTATGCGGAGAACTAAAAGCACCCTAGTAGAACACAGATGAAGCTTCGAAGTTGATGTAATAGCCAGTAAAAAGTAGTAAAAACCAAGTTTAAGGTATCGATTATTGACTTTTTACCCTTCTTTGGTGCTTTGGACATGAGCTAGGAACTTAAGATTTTGCATGAAAGGAGGACTAGCAGCCGCGGTGCATGGGAGAATGTGAATAGTGTTCATATGTAATAAAACCTGAGAAATCCGTCCGTTTTCGGCATTTGTTATCGAATCGACTTAAAGCCAGATCGTCACATTGGCCGCACTTCTGTCTGAAACGGTTGTACTTATCGTCTGTAAAGCTATGTCGCGTGCTGCGGTATGCGGATACAATAAAAGCACCATAGTAGAACACAGATGAAGCTTCTATGTTGATGTAATAGCCAGTAAAATGTAATACAATTCAAGTTTTAGGTATCCATTAATGACTTTTTAGCTGGCTTTGGTGCCTTGGACATGAGCTAGGACCTTGAGATTCTGCATGAAAGGAGGACTAGCAGCCGAGTTGCACGGGAGAATGTGAAAAGTGTTCATTTGTAGTAAAAACCTCAGAAATGCGTCCGTTTTCCTCATTTGTTATCGAATCGACTTAAAGCCAGATCGTCACATTGACCGCTCTTCTCTCTGAAACGGTTGCACTTATCGTCTGCAAAGCTATGTCGCGTGCTGCGGTGTGCGGAGACACTAAAAGCACCATAGTAGAACACAGATGAAGCTTCTAAGTTGATATATTAGCCAGTAAGATGTAGTACAAATCAAGTTTTAGGTATCGATTATTGACTTTTTACCGTTCTTTGGTGCTTGGGACATGAGCTAGGGTCTTAAGGTTTTGCATGAAAGGAGGAGTAGCAGCCGCGTTGCAAGGGAGAATGTGAATAGTGTTCATATGTAATAAAACCTAAGAAATCCGTCCGTTTTCGTCATTTGTTATCGAATCGACTTAAAGCCAGATCGTCACATTGGCCGCACTTCTGTCTGAAACGTTTACATTTATCGTCTGCAAAGCTATGTCGCGTGCTGCGGTATGCGGATACACTAAAAGCACCATAGTAGAACACAGATGAAGCTTCTATGTTGATGTAATAGCCAGTAAAATGTAATACAATTCAAGTTTTAGGTATCCATTATTGACTTTTTAGCTGGCTTTGGTGCCTTGGACATGAGCTAGGACCTTGAGATTCTGCATGAAATGAGGACTAGCAGCCGAGTTGCACGGGAGAATGTGAAAAGTGTTCAGTTGTAGTAAAAACCTGAGAAATCCGTCCGTTTTCGTCATTTGTTATCGAATCGACTTAAAGCCAGATCGTCACATTGGCCGCTCTTCCCTCTGAAACGGTTGTACTTATCGTCTGCAAAGCTATGTCGCGTGCTGCGGTATGCGGAGACACTAAAAGCACCCTAGTAGAACACAGATGAAGCTTCTAAGTTGATGTAATAGCCAGTAAGTAGTATTAAAATTCAAGTTTTAGGTATCGATTATTGACTTTTTAGCTGGCTTTGGTGCCTGGGACATGAGCTAGGACCTTAAGGTTGTGCATGAAAGGTGGACTAGCAGCCGCGTTGCATGGGAGAATGTGAAAAATGTTCACATGTAGTAAAAACCTAAGAAATCAGTCAGTTTTCGTCATTTGTTATCGAATCGACTGAAAGCCAGATCGTCACATTGGCCGCTCTTCTCTGTGAAACGGTTGTACTTATCGTTTGCAAAGCTATGTCGGGTGCTGCGGTATGCGGAGACACTAAAAGCACCATAGTAGAACACAGATGAAGCTTCTAAGTTGATGTAATAGCCAGTAAGATGTAGTACAATTCAAGTTTTAGGTATCGATTATTGACTTTTTAGCTGGCTTTGGTGCCTTGGACATGAGCTAGGACCTTAGGATTCTGCATGAATGGAGGATTAGCAGACGAGTTGCACGGGAGAATGTGAAAAGTGTTCATATGTAGTAAAAACCTGAGAAATCCATCCGTTTTCGTCATTTGTTATCGAATCGACTTAAAGCCAGATCGTCACATTGGCCGCTCTTCTCCTGAAACGGTTGTACTTATCGTCTGCAAAGCTATGTCGCGTGCCGCGGTATGCGGAGACACTAAAAGCACCATAGTAGACACAGATGAAGCTTCTAAGTTGATGTAATAGCCAGTAAGATGTAGTACAATTCAAATTTTAGGTATCGATTATTGACTTTTGATCCTTCTTTGGCGCCTTGGACATGAGCTAGTAACTTAAGATTCTGCATGAAAGGAGGACTAGCAGCCGAGTTGCACGGGAGAATGTGAAAAGTGTTCATCTGTAATAAAAACCTGAGAAATCCATCCGTTTTCGTCATTTGTTATCGAATCGACTTAAAGCCAGATCGTCACATTGGCGATCTTCTCTCTGAAACGGTTGTACTTATCGTCTGCAAAGCTATGTCGGGGGCTGTGGTATGTGGAGACACTAAAAGCACCATAGTAGAACACAGATGAAGCTTCTAAGTTGATGTAATTGCCAGTAAGAAGTAGTACAATTCAAGTTTTACATATCGATTATTGACTTTTTAGCTGCCTTTGGTGCCTTGGACATTAGCTAGGACTTTAAGATTCTGCATGAAAGGAGGACTAGCAGCCGCGTTGCATGGGAGAATGTGGAAAGTGTTCATATGTAGTAAAAACCTGAGAATTCCGTCCGTTTTCGTCATTTGTTATGGAATCGACTTAAAGCCAGGTCGTCACATTGGCCGCTCTTCTCTCGGAAACGGTTGTACTTATCGTCTGCAAAGCTATGTCGCGTGCTGCGGTATGCGGAGACACTTAAAGCACCATAGTAGAACACAGATGAAGCTTCTAAGTTGATGTAATAGCCAGTAGAAGTAGTACAATTCAAGTTTTAGGTATCGATTATTAACTTGTTAGCTGGCTTTTGTTCTTTGGACATGAGCTAGGACCTTAAGATTCTGCATGAAAGGAGGACTAGCAGCCGAGTTGCATTGTAGAATGTGAAAAGTGTTCATATGTAGTAAAAACCTGAGAAATCCGTCCGTTTTCGTCTTTTGTTATCGAATGGAATCAAAGCCAGATCATCACATTGGCCGCTCTTCCCTCTGAAACGGCTGTACTTATCGTCTGCAAAGCTATGTCGCGTGCTGCGGTATTCGGAGACACTAAAAGCACCATAGTAGAACACAGATGAAGCTTCTAAGTTGATGTAAAAGCGAATAAGAAGTTTTACAATTCAAGTTTTAGGTATCGATTATTGACTTTTTAGCTGGCGTTGGTGCCTTGGACATGAGCTAGGACCTTAAGATTCTGCATGAAAGGAGGACTAGCAGCCGAGTTGCATGGTAGAATGTGAAAAGTGTTCATAAGTAGTAAAAACCTGAGAAAACCGTCCGGTTTTGTCATTTGTTATCGAATGGACTCAAAGCCAGATCATCACATTGGCCGCTCTTCTCTCTGAAACGGTTGTACTTACCGTCTGCGAAGCTATGTCGCGTGCTGCGGTATGCGCAGACACCAAAAGCACCATAGTAGAACACACATGATACTTCTAAGTTGATGTAATAGCCAGTAAGAAGTAGTACAAATCAAGTTTTAGGTATCGATTATTAACTTTTTAGCTGGCTTTAGTGCCTTGCACATGAGCTAGGACCTTAAGATTCTGCATGAAAGGAGGACTAGCAGCCGCGTTGCACGGGAGAATGTGAAAAGTGTTCATATGTATTAAAAATTTGAGAAATCCGTCCGTTTTCGCCATTTGTTATCGAATCGACTTAAAGCCAGGTCGTCACATTGGCCGCCCTTCTCTCTGAAAGGGTTGTACTTTGCAAAGCTATATCGCGTGCTGCGGTATGCGGAGACACTAGAAGCACCATAGTAGAACACAGATGAAGCTTCTAAGTTGATGTAATAGCCATTAAGAAGTAGTACAATTCAAGTTTTAGGTATCGATTATTGACTTTTTAGCTGCCTCTGGAGCCTTGGACATGAGCTAGGACCTTAAGTTTCTTCATGAAAGGAGGACTAGCAGCCGCGTTGCACGGGAGAATGTGAAAAGTGTTCATATGCAGTAAAAACCTGAGAAATCCGTCCGTTTTCGCCATTTGCTATCGATTCGACTTAAAGCCAAGTCGTCACAATGGCCGCCCTTCTCTCTGAAACAGTTGTACTTATCGTCTGCAAAGCTATGTCGCGTGCTGCGGTATGCGGAGACACTAAAAGCACCATAGTAGAACACAGATGAAGCTTCTAAGTTTATGTAATAGCCAATAAGAAGTAGTACAAATCAAGTTTTAGGTATCGATTATTGACTTTTTAGCAGGCTTTGGTGCCTTGGACTTGAGCTAGGACCTTAAGATTCTGCATGAAAGGAGGACTAGCAGCCGAGTTGCACGAGAGAATGTGAAAAGTGTTCATATGTAGTAAAAACCTGAGAAATCCGTCCGTTTTCGTCATTTGTTATAGAATCGACTTAAAGCCAGATCGTCACATTGGCCGCTTTTCTCTCTGAAACGGTTGTACTTATCGTCTGCAAAGCTATGTCGCGTGCTGCGGTATGCGGAGACACTAAAAGCACCGTAGTAGAACACAGATGAAGCTTCTAAGTTGATGTAATAGCCATTAAGAAGTAGAACAATTCAAGTTTTAGGTATCGATTATTGACTTTTTAGCTGGCTTTGGTGCCTTGGACATGAGCTTGGACCTTCAAAATCTGCATGAAAGGAGGCCTAGTAGCCGCGTTGCACGGGAGAATGTGAAAAGTGTTCATATGTAGTAAAAACCTGAGAAAACCGTCCGTTTTCGTCATTTGTTATCGATGGACTCAAAGCGAGATCGTCACATTGGCCGCCCTTCTCTCTGAAACGGTTGTACATACCGTCTGCTAAACTATGTCGCATGCTGCTGTATGCGCAGACACCAAAAGCACCATAGTAGGACACAGATGAAGCTTCTAAGTTGATGTAATAGCCAGTAAGAAGTAGTACAAATCAAGTTTTAGGTATCGATTATTAACTTTTTAGCTGGCTTTAGTGCCTTGGACATGAGCTATGACCTTAAGATTCTGCATGAAAGGAGGACTAGCAGCCGCGTTGCAAGGGAGAATGTGAAACGTGTTCATAAGTAGTCAAAACCTGAGAAATCCGTCCGTTTTCGCCATTTGTTATCGAATCGACGTAAAGCCAGGTCGTCACATTGGCCGCTCTTCTCTCTGAAACGGTTGTACTTATCGTCTGCAAAGCTATGTCGCGTGCTGCGGTATGCGGAGACACTAAAATCAATATAGTAGCACACAGATGAAGCTTCCAAGTTGATGTAATAGCCACTAAGAAGTAGTCCAATTTAAGTTTTAGGTATCGATTATCGACTTTTTATCTGGCTTTAGTGCCTTGGACATGAGGTAGGACCTTATGATTTTGCATGAAAGGAGGACTAGCAGCCGAGTTGCACGGGAGAATGTGAAAAGTGTTCATATGTAGTAAAAACCTGAGAAACCCGTCCGTTTTCGTCATTTGTTATCGAATCGACATAAAGCCAGGTCGTCATATTGGCCGCCCTTCTCTCTGAAACGGTTGTACTTATCATCTGCAAAGCTATGTCGCGTGCTGCGGTATGCGGAGACACTAAAAGCACCATAGCAGAACACAGATGAAGCTTCTAAGATGATGTAATAGCCAGTAAGATATAGTACAATTCCAGTTTTAGGTATCGATTATTGACATTTTAGCTGGCTTTGGTGTCTTGGACATGAGCTAGGACCTTATGTTTCTGCATTTAAGGAGGGCTAGCAGCCGAGTTGCACGGAAGAATGTGACAAGTGTTCATATGTAGTAAAAACCTGAGAAATCAGTCCGTTTTCGTCATTTGTTATCGAATGGACTGAAAGCCAGATCGTCACATTGGCCGCTCTTCTCTCTGAAACGGTTGTACTTATCGTCTGCAAAGCTATGTCGCGTGCTGCGGTATGCGGAGACACTAAAAGCACCATAGTAGAACACAGATGAAGCTTCAAATTTGATGTAATAGCCAGTAAGAAGTAGTAAAATTCAAGTTTTAGGTATCGATTATTGACTTTTTAGCAGGCTCTGGTGCCTTGGACTTGAGCTAGGACCTTAAGATTCTGCATTAAAGGAGGACTAGCAGCCGAGTTGCACGAGAGAATATGAAAAGTGTTCATATGTAGTAAAAACCTGAGAAATCCGTCCGTTTTCGTCATTTGTTATAGAATCGACTTAAAGCCACATCGTCACATTGGCCGCTTTTCTCTCTGAAACGGTTGTACTTATCGTCTGCAAAGCTATTTCGCGTGCTGCGGTATGCGGAGACACTAAAAGCACCATAGTAGAACACAGATGAAGCTTCTAAGTTGATGTAATAGCCAGTAAGAATTAGAACAAATCAAGTTTTAGGTTAGATTATTGACTTTTTAGCTGGCTTTGGTGCCTTGGACATGAGCTAGAACCTTAAGAGTCTGCATGAAAGGAGGACTACGAGCCGAGTTGCACGGGAGAATTTGAAAAGTGTTCATATGTAGTAAAAAGCTGAGAAATCCGTCCGTTTTTGTCATTTGTTATCGAATCGACTTAAAGCCAGATCGTCACATTGGCCGATCTTCTCACTGAAACGGTTGTACTTATCGCCTGCAAAGCTATGTCGCGTGCTGCGGTATTCGGAGACACTTAAAGCACCATAGTAGAACACCGATGAAGCTTCTAAGCTGATGTAAAAGCGAGTAAGAAGTAGTACAATTCAAGTTTTAGGTACCGATTATTGACTTTTTAGCTGGCTTTGGTGCCTTGGCCATGAGCTAGGACCTTAAGATCCTGCATGAAAGGGGAACTAGCAGCCGAGTTGCACGGGAGAATGTGAAAAGTGTTCATATGTAGTAAAAACCTGAGAAAACCGTCCGTTTTCGTCATTTGTTATCGAATGGACTCAAAGCCAGATCGTCACATTGGCCGCTCTTCTCTCTGAAACGGTTGTACTTACCGTCTGCCAAACTATGTCGCATGCTGCGGTATGCGCAGACACCAAAAGCACCATAGTAGAACACAGATGAAGCTTCTAAGTTGATGTAATAGCCAGTAAGAAGTAGTACAAATCAAGTTTTAGGTATCGATTATTGATTTTTTAGCTGGCTTTAGTGCCTTGGACATGAGCTATGACCTTACGATTGTGCATGAAAGGAGGACTAGCAGCCGCGTTGCAAGGGAGAATGTGAAAAGTGTTCATATGTAGTCAAAGCCTGAGAAATCCGTCCGTTTTCGCTATTTGTTATCGAATCGACTTAAAGCCAGGTAGTCACATTGGCCGCCCTTCTCTCTGAAACAGTTGTACTTTGCAAAGCTATATCGCGTGCTGCGGTATGCGGAGACACTAAAAGCACCATAGTAGAACACAGATGAAGCTTCTAAGTTGATGTATTGGCCAGTAAGAAGTAGTACAATTCAAGTTTTAGGTATCGATTATTGACTTTTTAGCTGCCTCTGGTGCCTTGGACATGAGCTAGGACCTTAAGATTAAGCATGAAAGGAGGACTAGCAGCCGCGTTGCATGCGAGAATGTGAAACGTGTTCATATGTAGTAAAAACCTGAGAAATCCGTCCGTTTTCGTCATTTGTTATCGAATCGACTTAAAGCCAGATCGCCACATTGGCCGCTCTTCTCTCTGAAACGGTTGTACTTATCGTCTGCAAAGCTATGTCGCGTACTGCGGTATGCGGAGACACTAAAAGCACAATAATAGAACACAGATGAAGCTTCTAAGTTGATGTAAAAGCGAGTAAGAAGTAGTACAATTCAAGTTTTAGGTATCGATTATTGACTCTTTAGCTGCCTTTGGTGCCTTGGACATGAGCTAGGACCTTAAGATTCTGCATAAAAGGAGGACTTTGGTGCCTTGGACATGAGCTAGGACCTTAAGATTCTGCATTAAAGGAGGACTAGCAGCCGAACTGCATGGTAGATGTGAAAAGTGTTCATATGTAGTAAAAACCTGAGAAATCCGTCCGTTTTCGTCATTTGTTATCGAATGGACTCAAAGCCAGATCGTCACATTGGCCGCTCTTTTCTCTGAAACCGTTGTACTTACCATCTGCGAAGCTATGTCGCGTCCTGCGGTATGCGGAGACACTAAAAGCACCATAGTAGGACGCAGATGAAGCTTCTAAGTGTATGTAATAGCCAGTAAGATGTAGTACAATTCAAGTTTTAGGTATCGATTATTGACTTTTTAGCTGGCTTCGGTGCCTAGGACATGAGCTAGGACCTTAAGATTCTGCATGAAAGGAGGACTAGCAGCCGAGTTGCACGGAAGAATGTGAAAAGTGTTCATATGTAGTAAAAACCTGAGAAATCCATCCGTTTTCGTCATTTGTTATCGAATCGACTTAAAGCCAGATCGTCACATTGGCCGCTCTTCTCCTGAAACGGTTGTACTTATCGTCTGCAAAGCTATGTCGCGTGCTGCGATATGCGCAGACACCAAAAGCACCATAGTAGAACACAGATGAAGCTTCTAAGTTGATGTAATAGCCAGTAAGAAGTAGTACAATTAAGGATTTAGGTATCGATTATTGACTTTTTAGCTGGCTTTGGTGCTTTGGATATGAGCTAGGACCTTAAGATTCTGCATGAAAGGAGGACTAGCAGCCGAGTTGCACGGGAGAATGTGAAAAGTGTTCATATGTTGTAAAAACCTGAGAAATCCGTTCGTTTTCATCATTTGTTAACGAATCGACTTAAAGCCAGATCGTTACATTGGACGCTCTTCTCTCTGAAACGGTTGTACTTATCGTCTGCAAAGCTATGTCGCGTGCTGCGTTATGCGGAGACAGTAAAAGCACAATAGTAGAACACAGATGAAGCTTCTAAGTTGATGTAATAGCCAGTAAGAAGTAGTAGAATTCAAGTTTTAGGTATCGACTATTGACTTTTTAGCTGCCTTTGGTGGCTTGGACATGAGCTAGGACCTTAAGATTCTGCATAAAAGGAGGACTAGCAGCCGAACTGCATGGTAGAATGTGAAAAGTGTTCATATGTAGTAAAAACCTGAGAAAACCGTCCGTTTTCGTCATTTGTTATCGAATGTACTCAAAGCCAGATCGTCACATTGGCCGCTCTTCTCTCTGAAACGGTTGTACTTACCATCTACGAAGCTATGTCGCGTCCTGCGGTATGCGGAGACACTAAAAGCACCATAGTAGAACGCAGATGAAGCTTCTAAGTGTATGTAATAGCCAGTAAGATGTAGTACAATTCAAGTTTTAGGTATCGATTATTGACTTTTTAGCTGGCTTCGGTGCCTTGGACATGAGCTAGGACCTTAAGATTCTGCATGAAAGGAGGACTAGCAGCCGAGTTGCATGGGAGAATGTGCAAAATGTTCATATGTAGTAAAAACCTGAGAAATCCGTCCGTTTTCGTCATTTGTTATCGAATCGACTCAAAGACAGATCGTCACATTGGCCGCCCTTCTCTCTGAAACGGTTGTACTTATCATCTGCAAAGCTATGTCGCGTACTGCGGTATGCGGAGACACTAAAAGCACCATAGTAGAACACAGATGAAGCTTCTAAGTTGATGTAAAAGCGAGTAAGAAGTAGTACAATTTAAGTTTTAGGTATCGATTATTGACTATTTAGGTGGCATTGGTGCCTGTGACATGAGCTAGGAACTGAAGATTCTGCATGAAAGGAGGACTACCAGCCGAGTTGCATGGTAGCATGTGAAAAGTGTTCATATGTTGTAAAAACCTGAGAAAATCGTCTGTTTTCGACATTTGTTATCGAATGGACTCTAAGCCAGATCGTCACATTGGCCGCTCTTCTCTCTGAAACAGTTGTACTTACCATCTGCGAAGCTATGTCGCGTCCTGCGGTATGCGGAGGCACTAAAAGCACCATAGTAGAACGCAGATGAAGCTTCTAAGTGTATGTAATAGCCAGTAAGATGTAGTACAATTCAAGTTTTAGGTATCGATTATTGACTTTTTAGCTGGCTTCGGTGCCTTGGACATGAGCTAGGACCTTAAGATTCTGCAAGAGAGGAGGACTAGCAGCCGAGTTGCATGGGAGAATGTGAAAAGTGTTTATATGTAGTAAAAACCTGAGAAAACCGTCCGTTTTCGTCATTTGTTATCGAATGGACTCAAAGCCAGATCGTCACATTGGCCGCTCTTCCCTCTGAAACGGTTGTACTTACCGTCTGCGAAGCTATGTCGCGTGCTGCGGTATGAGCTGACACCAAAAGCACCATAGTAGAACACAGATAAAGCTTCTAAGGTGATGTAATAGCAAGTAAGAAGTAGTACAATTCCAGTTTTAGGTATCGATTATTGACTTTTTAGCTGGCTTTGGTGCCTTGGACATGAGCTAGGACCTTAAGATTCTGCATGAAAGGAGGACTAGCAGCCGAGTTGCATTGTAGAATGTGAAAAGTGTTCATATGTAGTAAAAACCTGAGAAAACCGTCCGTTTTCGTCTTTTGTTATCGAATGGACTCAAAGCCAGATCGACACATTGGCCGCTCTTCGCTCTGAAACGGTTGTACTTACCGTCTGCGAAACTATGTCGCGTGCTGCGGTAAGAGCAGACACCAAAAGCACCATAGTAAAACACAGATGAAGATTCTAAGTTGATGTAATAGCCAGTAAGAAGTAGTAGAATTCAAGTTTTAGGTATCGACTATTGACTTTTTAGCTGCCTTTGGTGGCTTGGACATGAGCTAGGACCTTAAGATTCTGCATAAAAGGAGGACTAGCAGCCGAACTGCATGGTAGAATGTGAAAAGTGTTCATATGTAGTAAAAACCTGAGAAAACCGTCCGTTTTCGTCATTTGTTATCGAATGTACTCAAAGCCAGATCGTCACATTGGCCGCTCTTCTCTCTGAAACGGTTGTACTTACCATCTACGAAGCTATGTCGCGTCCTGCGGTATGCGGAGACACTAAAAGCACCATAGTAGAACGCAGATGAAGCTTCTAAGTGTATGTAATAGCCAGTAAGATGTAGTACAATTCAAGTTTTAGGTATCGATTATTGACTTTTTAGCTGGCTTCGGTGCCTTGGACATGAGCTAGGACCTTAAGATTCTGCATGAAAGGAGGACTAGCAGCCGAGTTGCATGGGAGAATGTGCAAAATGTTCATATGTAGTAAAAACCTGAGAAATCCGTCCGTTTTCGTCATTTGTTATCGAATCGACTCAAAGACAGATCGTCACATTGGCCGCCCTTCTCTCTGAAACGGTTGTACTTATCATCTGCAAAGCTATGTCGCGTACTGCGGTATGCGGAGACACTAAAAGCACCATAGTAGAACACAGATGAAGCTTCTAAGTTGATGTAAAAGCGAGTAAGAAGTAGTACAATTTAAGTTTTAGGTATCGATTATTGACTATTTAGGTGGCATTGGTGCCTGTGACATGAGCTAGGAACTGAAGATTCTGCATGAAAGGAGGACTACCAGCCGAGTTGCATGGTAGCATGTGAAAAGTGTTCATATGTTGTAAAAACCTGAGAAAATCGTCTGTTTTCGACATTTGTTATCGAATGGACTCTAAGCCAGATCGTCACATTGGCCGCTCTTCTCTCTGAAACAGTTGTACTTACCATCTGCGAAGCTATGTCGCGTCCTGCGGTATGCGGAGGCACTAAAAGCACCATAGTAGGACGCAGATGAAGCTTCTAAGTGTATGTAATAGCCAGTAAGATGTAGTACAATTCAAGTTTTAGGTATCGATTATTGACTTTTTAGCTGGCTTCGGTGCCTAGGACATGAGCTAGGACCTTAAGATTCTGCATGAAAGGAGGACTAGCAGCCGAGTTGCACGGAAGAATGTGAAAAGTGTTCATATGTAGTAAAAACCTGAGAAATCCATCCGTTTTCGTCATTTGTTATCGAATCGACTTAAAGCCAGATCGTCACATTGGCCGCTCTTCTCCTGAAACGGTTGTACTTATCGTCTGCAAAGCTATGTCGCGTGCTGCGATATGCGCAGACACCAAAAGCACCATAGTAGAACACAGATGAAGCTTCTAAGTTGATGTAATAGCCAGTAAGAAGTAGTACAATTAAGGATTTAGGTATCGATTATTGACTTTTTAGCTGGCTTTGGTGCTTTGGATATGAGCTAGGACCTTAAGATTCTGCATGAAAGGAGGACTAGCAGCCGAGTTGCACGGGAGAATGTGAAAAGTGTTCATATGTTGTAAAAACCTGAGAAATCCGTTCGTTTTCATCATTTGTTAACGAATCGACTTAAAGCCAGATCGTTACATTGGACGCTCTTCTCTCTGAAACGGTTGTACTTATCGTCTGCAAAGCTATGTCGCGTGCTGCGTTATGCGGAGACAGTAAAAGCACAATAGTAGAACACAGATGAAGCTTCTAAGTTGATGTAATAGCCAGTAAGAAGTAGTAGAATTCAAGTTTTAGGTATCGACTATTGACTTTTTAGCTGCCTTTGGTGGCTTGGACATGAGCTAGGACCTTAAGATTCTGCATAAAAGGAGGACTAGCAGCCGAACTGCATGGTAGAATGTGAAAAGTGTTCATATGTAGTAAAAACCTGAGAAAACCGTCCGTTTTCGTCATTTGTTATCGAATGTACTCAAAGCCAGATCGTCACATTGGCCGCTCTTCTCTCTGAAACGGTTGTACTTACCATCTACGAAGCTATGTCGCGTCCTGCGGTATGCGGAGACACTAAAAGCACCATAGTAGAACGCAGATGAAGCTTCTAAGTGTATGTAATAGCCAGTAAGATGTAGTACAATTCAAGTTTTAGGTATCGATTATTGACTTTTTAGCTGGCTTCGGTGCCTTGGACATGAGCTAGGACCTTAAGATTCTGCATGAAAGGAGGACTAGCAGCCGAGTTGCATGGGAGAATGTGCAAAATGTTCATATGTAGTAAAAACCTGAGAAATCCGTCCGTTTTCGTCATTTGTTATCGAATCGACTCAAAGACAGATCGTCACATTGGCCGCCCTTCTCTCTGAAACGGTTGTACTTATCGTCTGCAAAGCTATGTCGCGTGCTGCGGTATGCGGAGACACTAAAAGCACCATAGTAGAACACAGATGAAGCTTCAAAGTTGATGTAATAGCCAGTAAGAAGTAGTAAAATTCAAGTTTTAGGTATCGATTATTGACTTTTTAGCAGGCTCTGGTGCCTTGGACTTGAGCTAGGACCTTAAGATTCTGCATTAAAGGAGGACTAGCAGCCGAGTTGCACGAGAGAATATGAAAAGTGTTCATATGTAGTAAAAACCTGAGAAATCCGTCCGTTTTCGTCATTTGTTATAGAATCGACTTAAAGCCACATCGTCACATTGGCCGCTTTTCTCTCTGAAACGGTTGTACTTATCGTCTGCAAAGCTATTTCGCGTGCTGCGGTATGCGGAGACACTAAAAGCACCATAGTAGAACACAGATGAAGCTTCTAAGTTGATGTAATAGCCAGTAAGAATTAGAACAAATCAAGTTTTAGGTTAGATTATTGACTTTTTAGCTGGCTTTGGTGCCTTGGACATGAGCTAGAACCTTAAGAGTCTGCATGAAAGGAGGACTACGAGCCGAGTTGCACGGGAGAATTTGAAAAGTGTTCATATGTAGTAAAAAGCTGAGAAATCCGTCCGTTTTTGTCATTTGTTATCGAATCGACTTAAAGCCAGATCGTCACATTGGCCGATCTTCTCACTGAAACGGTTGTACTTATCGCCTGCAAAGCTATGTCGCGTGCTGCGGTATTCGGAGACACTTAAAGCACCATAGTAGAACACCGATGAAGCTTCTAAGCTGATGTAAAAGCGAGTAAGAAGTAGTACAATTCAAGTTTTAGGTACCGATTATTGACTTTTTAGCTGGCTTTGGTGCCTTGGCCATGAGCTAGGACCTTAAGATCCTGCATGAAAGGGGAACTAGCAGCCGAGTTGCACGGGAGAATGTGAAAAGTGTTCATATGTAGTAAAAACCTGAGAAAACCGTCCGTTTTCGTCATTTGTTATCGAATGGACTCAAAGCCAGATCGTCACATTGGCCGCTCTTCTCTCTGAAACGGTTGTACTTACCGTCTGCCAAACTATGTCGCATGCTGCGGTATGCGCAGACACCAAAAGCACCATAGTAGAACACAGATGAAGCTTCTAAGTTGATGTAATAGCCAGTAAGAAGTAGTACAAATCAAGTTTTAGGTATCGATTATTGATTTTTTAGCTGGCTTTAGTGCCTTGGACATGAGCTATGACCTTACGATTGTGCATGAAAGGAGGACTAGCAGCCGCGTTGCAAGGGAGAATGTGAAAAGTGTTCATATGTAGTCAAAGCCTGAGAAATCCGTCCGTTTTCGCTATTTGTTATCGAATCGACTTAAAGCCAGGTAGTCACATTGGCCGCCCTTCTCTCTGAAACAGTTGTACTTTGCAAAGCTATATCGCGTGCTGCGGTATGCGGAGACACTAAAAGCACCATAGTAGAACACAGATGAAGCTTCTAAGTTGATGTATTGGCCAGTAAGAAGTAGTACAATTCAAGTTTTAGGTATCGATTATTGACTTTTTAGCTGCCTCTGGTGCCTTGGACATGAGCTAGGACCTTAAGATTAAGCATGAAAGGAGGACTAGCAGCCGCGTTGCATGCGAGAATGTGAAACGTGTTCATATGTAGTAAAAACCTGAGAAATCCGTCCGTTTTCGTCATTTGTTATCGAATCGACTTAAAGCCAGATCGCCACATTGGCCGCTCTTCTCTCTGAAACGGTTGTACTTATCGTCTGCAAAGCTATGTCGCGTACTGCGGTATGCGGAGACACTAAAAGCACAATAATAGAACACAGATGAAGCTTCTAAGTTGATGTAAAAGCGAGTAAGAAGTAGTAGAATTCAAGTTTTAGGTATCGATTATTGACTCTTTAGCTGCCTTTGGTGCCTTGGACATGAGCTAGGACCTTAAGATTCTGCATAAAAGGAGGACTTTGGTGCCTTGGACATGAGCTAGGACCTTAAGATTCTGCATTAAAGGAGGACTAGCAGCCGAACTGCATGGTAGATGTGAAAAGTGTTCATATGTAGTAAAAACCTGAGAAATCCGTCCGTTTTCGTCATTTGTTATCGAATGGACTCAAAGCCAGATCGTCACATTGGCCGCTCTTTTCTCTGAAACCGTTGTACTTACCATCTGCGAAGCTATGTCGCGTCCTGCGGTATGCGGAGACACTAAAAGCACCATAGTAGGACGCAGATGAAGCTTCTAAGTGTATGTAATAGCCAGTAAGATGTAGTACAATTCAAGTTTTAGGTATCGATTATTGACTTTTTAGCTGGCTTCGGTGCCTAGGACATGAGCTAGGACCTTAAGATTCTGCATGAAAGGAGGACTAGCAGCCGAGTTGCACGGAAGAATGTGAAAAGTGTTCATATGTAGTAAAAACCTGAGAAATCCATCCGTTTTCGTCATTTGTTATCGAATCGACTTAAAGCCAGATCGTCACATTGGCCGCTCTTCTCCTGAAACGGTTGTACTTATCGTCTGCAAAGCTATGTCGCGTGCTGCGATATGCGCAGACACCAAAAGCACCATAGTAGAACACAGATGAAGCTTCTAAGTTGATGTAATAGCCAGTAAGAAGTAGTACAATTAAGGATTTAGGTATCGATTATTGACTTTTTAGCTGGCTTTGGTGCTTTGGATATGAGCTAGGACCTTAAGATTCTGCATGAAAGGAGGACTAGCAGCCGAGTTGCACGGGAGAATGTGAAAAGTGTTCATATGTTGTAAAAACCTGAGAAATCCGTTCGTTTTCATCATTTGTTAACGAATCGACTTAAAGCCAGATCGTTACATTGGACGCTCTTCTCTCTGAAACGGTTGTACTTATCGTCTGCAAAGCTATGTCGCGTGCTGCGTTATGCGGAGACAGTAAAAGCACAATAGTAGAACACAGATGAAGCTTCTAAGTTGATGTAATAGCCAGTAAGAAGTAGTAGAATTCAAGTTTTAGGTATCGACTATTGACTTTTTAGCTGCCTTTGGTGGCTTGGACATGAGCTAGGACCTTAAGATTCTGCATAAAAGGAGGACTAGCAGCCGAACTGCATGGTAGAATGTGAAAAGTGTTCATATGTAGTAAAAACCTGAGAAAACCGTCCGTTTTCGTCATTTGTTATCGAATGTACTCAAAGCCAGATCGTCACATTGGCCGCTCTTCTCTCTGAAACGGTTGTACTTACCATCTACGAAGCTATGTCGCGTCCTGCGGTATGCGGAGACACTAAAAGCACCATAGTAGAACGCAGATGAAGCTTCTAAGTGTATGTAATAGCCAGTAAGATGTAGTACAATTCAAGTTTTAGGTATCGATTATTGACTTTTTAGCTGGCTTCGGTGCCTTGGACATGAGCTAGGACCTTAAGATTCTGCATGAAAGGAGGACTAGCAGCCGAGTTGCATGGGAGAATGTGCAAAATGTTCATATGTAGTAAAAACCTGAGAAATCCGTCCGTTTTCGTCATTTGTTATCGAATCGACTCAAAGACAGATCGTCACATTGGCCGCCCTTCTCTCTGAAACGGTTGTACTTATCATCTGCAAAGCTATGTCGCGTACTGCGGTATGCGGAGACACTAAAAGCACCATAGTAGAACACAGATGAAGCTTCTAAGTTGATGTAAAAGCGAGTAAGAAGTAGTACAATTTAAGTTTTAGGTATCGATTATTGACTATTTAGGTGGCATTGGTGCCTGTGACATGAGCTAGGAACTGAAGATTCTGCATGAAAGGAGGACTACCAGCCGAGTTGCATGGTAGCATGTGAAAAGTGTTCATATGTTGTAAAAACCTGAGAAAATCGTCTGTTTTCGACATTTGTTATCGAATGGACTCTAAGCCAGATCGTCACATTGGCCGCTCTTCTCTCTGAAACAGTTGTACTTACCATCTGCGAAGCTATGTCGCGTCCTGCGGTATGCGGAGGCACTAAAAGCACCATAGTAGAACGCAGATGAAGCTTCTAAGTGTATGTAATAGCCAGTAAGATGTAGTACAATTCAAGTTTTAGGTATCGATTATTGACTTTTTAGCTGGCTTCGGTGCCTTGGACATGAGCTAGGACCTTAAGATTCTGCAAGAGAGGAGGACTAGCAGCCGAGTTGCATGGGAGAATGTGAAAAGTGTTTATATGTAGTAAAAACCTGAGAAAACCGTCCGTTTTCGTCATTTGTTATCGAATGGACTCAAAGCCAGATCGTCACATTGGCCGCTCTTCCCTCTGAAACGGTTGTACTTACCGTCTGCGAAGCTATGTCGCGTGCTGCGGTATGAGCTGACACCAAAAGCACCATAGTAGAACACAGATAAAGCTTCTAAGGTGATGTAATAGCAAGTAAGAAGTAGTACAATTCCAGTTTTAGGTATCGATTATTGACTTTTTAGCTGGCTTTGGTGCCTTGGACATGAGCTAGGACCTTAAGATTCTGCATGAAAGGAGGACTAGCAGCCGAGTTGCATTGTAGAATGTGAAAAGTGTTCATATGTAGTAAAAACCTGAGAAAACCGTCCGTTTTCGTCTTTTGTTATCGAATGGACTCAAAGCCAGATCGACACATTGGCCGCTCTTCGCTCTGAAACGGTTGTACTTACCGTCTGCGAAACTATGTCGCGTGCTGCGGTAAGAGCAGACACCAAAAGCACCATAGTAAAACACAGATGAAGATTCTAAGTTGATGTAATAGCCAGTAAGAAGTAGTAGAATTCAAGTTTTAGGTATCGACTATTGACTTTTTAGCTGCCTTTGGTGGCTTGGACATGAGCTAGGACCTTAAGATTCTGCATAAAAGGAGGACTAGCAGCCGAACTGCATGGTAGAATGTGAAAAGTGTTCATATGTAGTAAAAACCTGAGAAAACCGTCCGTTTTCGTCATTTGTTATCGAATGTACTCAAAGCCAGATCGTCACATTGGCCGCTCTTCTCTCTGAAACGGTTGTACTTACCATCTACGAAGCTATGTCGCGTCCTGCGGTATGCGGAGACACTAAAAGCACCATAGTAGAACGCAGATGAAGCTTCTAAGTGTATGTAATAGCCAGTAAGATGTAGTACAATTCAAGTTTTAGGTATCGATTATTGACTTTTTAGCTGGCTTCGGTGCCTTGGACATGAGCTAGGACCTTAAGATTCTGCATGAAAGGAGGACTAGCAGCCGAGTTGCATGGGAGAATGTGCAAAATGTTCATATGTAGTAAAAACCTGAGAAATCCGTCCGTTTTCGTCATTTGTTATCGAATCGACTCAAAGACAGATCGTCACATTGGCCGCCCTTCTCTCTGAAACGGTTGTACTTATCATCTGCAAAGCTATGTCGCGTACTGCGGTATGCGGAGACACTAAAAGCACCATAGTAGAACACAGATGAAGCTTCTAAGTTGATGTAAAAGCGAGTAAGAAGTAGTACAATTTAAGTTTTAGGTATCGATTATTGACTATTTAGGTGGCATTGGTGCCTGTGACATGAGCTAGGAACTGAAGATTCTGCATGAAAGGAGGACTACCAGCCGAGTTGCATGGTAGCATGTGAAAAGTGTTCATATGTTGTAAAAACCTGAGAAAATCGTCTGTTTTCGACATTTGTTATCGAATGGACTCTAAGCCAGATCGTCACATTGGCCGCTCTTCTCTCTGAAACAGTTGTACTTACCATCTGCGAAGCTATGTCGCGTCCTGCGGTATGCGGAGGCACTAAAAGCACCATAGTAGAACGCAGATGAAGCTTCTAAGTGTATGTAATAGCCAGTAAGATGTAGTACAATTCAAGTTTTAGGTATCGATTATTGACTTTTTAGCTGGCTTCGGTGCCTTGGACATGAGCTAGGACCTTAAGATTCTGCAAGAGAGGAGGACTAGCAGCCGAGTTGCATGGGAGAATGTGAAAAGTGTTTATATGTAGTAAAAACCTGAGAAAACCGTCCGTTTTCGTCATTTGTTATCGAATGGACTCAAAGCCAGATCGTCACATTGGCCGCTCTTCCCTCTGAAACGGTTGTACTTACCGTCTGCGAAGCTATGTCGCGTGCTGCGGTATGAGCTGACACCAAAAGCACCATAGTAGAACACAGATAAAGCTTCTAAGGTGATGTAATAGCAAGTAAGAAGTAGTACAATTCCAGTTTTAGGTATCGATTATTGACTTTTTAGCTGGCTTTGGTGCCTTGGACATGAGCTAGGACCTTAAGATTCTGCATGAAAGGAGGACTAGCAGCCGAGTTGCATTGTAGAATGTGAAAAGTGTTCATATGTAGTAAAAACCTGAGAAAACCGTCCGTTTTCGTCTTTTGTTATCGAATGGACTCAAAGCCAGATCGACACATTGGCCGCTCTTCGCTCTGAAACGGTTGTACTTACCGTCTGCGAAACTATGTCGCGTGCTGCGGTAAGAGCAGACACCAAAAGCACCATAGTAAAACACAGATGAAGATTCTAAGTTGATGTAATAGCCAGTAAGAAGTAGTACAAATCAAGTTTTAGGTATCGATTATTAACTTTTTAGCTGTGTTTAGTGCCTTGGACATGAGCTAGGACCTTAAGATTCTGCATGAAAGGAGGACTACCAGCCGAGTTTCACGGGAGAATGTGAAAAATGTTCATATGTAGTAAAAATCTGAGAAATCCGTCCGTTTTCGTCATTTGTTATCGAATCGACTTAAAGCCAGATCGTCACATTGGCCGCTCTTCTCTCTGAAACGGTTGTACTTATCGTCTGCAAAGCTATGTCGCGTGCTGCGTTATTCGGAGACACCAAAAGCACCATAGTAAAACACAGATGAAGATTCTAAGTTGATGTAATAGCCAGTAAGAAGTAGTAGAATTCAAGTTTTAGGTATCGACTATTGACTTTTTAGCTGCCTTTGGTGGCTTGGACATGAGCTAGGACCTTAAGATTCTGCATAAAAGGAGGACTAGCAGCCGAACTGCATGGTAGAATGTGAAAAGTGTTCATATGTAGTAAAAACCTGAGAAAACCGTCCGTTTTCGTCATTTGTTATCGAATGTACTCAAAGCCAGATCGTCACATTGGCCGCTCTTCTCTCTGAAACGGTTGTACTTACCATCTACGAAGCTATGTCGCGTCCTGCGGTATGCGGAGACACTAAAAGCACCATAGTAGAACGCAGATGAAGCTTCTAAGTGTATGTAATAGCCAGTAAGATGTAGTACAATTCAAGTTTTAGGTATCGATTATTGACTTTTTAGCTGGCTTCGGTGCCTTGGACATGAGCTAGGACCTTAAGATTCTGCATGAAAGGAGGACTAGCAGCCGAGTTGCATGGGAGAATGTGCAAAATGTTCATATGTAGTAAAAACCTGAGAAATCCGTCCGTTTTCGTCATTTGTTATCGAATCGACTCAAAGACAGATCGTCACATTGGCCGCCCTTCTCTCTGAAACGGTTGTACTTATCATCTGCAAAGCTATGTCGCGTACTGCGGTATGCGGAGACACTAAAAGCACCATAGTAGAACACAGATGAAGCTTCTAAGTTGATGTAAAAGCGAGTAAGAAGTAGTACAATTTAAGTTTTAGGTATCGATTATTGACTATTTAGGTGGCATTGGTGCCTGTGACATGAGCTAGGAACTGAAGATTCTGCATGAAAGGAGGACTACCAGCCGAGTTGCATGGTAGCATGTGAAAAGTGTTCATATGTTGTAAAAACCTGAGAAAATCGTCTGTTTTCGACATTTGTTATCGAATGGACTCTAAGCCAGATCGTCACATTGGCCGCTCTTCTCTCTGAAACAGTTGTACTTACCATCTGCGAAGCTATGTCGCGTCCTGCGGTATGCGGAGGCACTAAAAGCACCATAGTAGAACGCAGATGAAGCTTCTAAGTGTATGTAATAGCCAGTAAGATGTAGTACAATTCAAGTTTTAGGTATCGATTATTGACTTTTTAGCTGGCTTCGGTGCCTTGGACATGAGCTAGGACCTTAAGATTCTGCAAGAGAGGAGGACTAGCAGCCGAGTTGCATGGGAGAATGTGAAAAGTGTTTATATGTAGTAAAAACCTGAGAAAACCGTCCGTTTTCGTCATTTGTTATCGAATGGACTCAAAGCCAGATCGTCACATTGGCCGCTCTTCCCTCTGAAACGGTTGTACTTACCGTCTGCGAAGCTATGTCGCGTGCTGCGGTATGAGCTGACACCAAAAGCACCATAGTAGAACACAGATAAAGCTTCTAAGGTGATGTAATAGCAAGTAAGAAGTAGTACAATTCCAGTTTTAGGTATCGATTATTGACTTTTTAGCTGGCTTTGGTGCCTTGGACATGAGCTAGGACCTTAAGATTCTGCATGAAAGGAGGACTAGCAGCCGAGTTGCATTGTAGAATGTGAAAAGTGTTCATATGTAGTAAAAACCTGAGAAAACCGTCCGTTTTCGTCTTTTGTTATCGAATGGACTCAAAGCCAGATCGACACATTGGCCGCTCTTCGCTCTGAAACGGTTGTACTTACCGTCTGCGAAACTATGTCGCGTGCTGCGGTAAGAGCAGACACCAAAAGCACCATAGTAAAACACAGATGAAGATTCTAAGTTGATGTAATAGCCAGTAAGAAGTAGTACAAATCAAGTTTTAGGTATCGATTATTAACTTTTTAGCTGTGTTTAGTGCCTTGGACATGAGCTAGGACCTTAAGATTCTGCATGAAAGGAGGACTACCAGCCGAGTTTCACGGGAGAATGTGAAAAATGTTCATATGTAGTAAAAATCTGAGAAATCCGTCCGTTTTCGTCATTTGTTATCGAATCGACTTAAAGCCAGATCGTCACATTGGCCGCTCTTCTCTCTGAAACGGTTGTACTTATCGTCTGCAAAGCTATGTCGCGTGCTGCGTTATTCGGAGACACTAAAAGCACCATAGTAGAACACAGATGATGCTTCTAAGTGTATGTAATAGCCAGTAAGATGTAGTACAATTCAAGTTTTAGGTATCGATTATTTACTTTTTAGCTGGCTTCGGTGCCTTGGACATGAGCTAGGACCTTAAGATTCTGCATGAAAGGAGGACTAGCAGCCGAGTTGCATTGTAGAATGTGAAAAGTGTTCATATGTAGTAAAAACCTGAGAAAACCGTCCGTTTTCGTCTTTTGTTATCGAATGGACTCAAAGCCAGATCGACACATTGGCCGCTCTTCGCTCTGAAACGGTTGTACTTTCCGTCTGCGAAACTATGTCGCGTGCTGCGGTAAGAGCAGACACCAAAAGCACCATAGTAAAACACAGATGAAGATTCTAAGTTGATGTAATAGCCAGTAAGAAGTAGTACAAATCAAGTTTTAGGTATCGATTATTAACTTTTTAGCTGTGTTTAGTGCCTTGGACATGAGCTAGGACCTTAAGATTCTGCATGAAAGGAGGACTACCAGCCGAGTTTCACGGGAGAATGTGAAAAATGTTCATATGTAGTAAAAATCTGAGAAATCCGTCCGTTTTTGTCATTTGTTATCGAATCGACTTAAAGCCAGATCGTCACATTGGCCGATCTTCTCACTGAAACGGTTGTACTTATCGCCTGCAAAGCTATGTCGCGTGCTGCGGTATTCGGAGACACTTAAAGCACCATAGTAGAACACCGATGAAGCTTCTAAGCTGATGTAAAAGCGAGTAAGAAGTAGTACAATTCAAGTTTTAGGTACCGATTATTGACTTTTTAGCTGGCTTTGGTGCCTTGGCCATGAGCTAGGACCTTAAGATCCTGCATGAAAGGGGAACTAGCAGCCGAGTTGCACGGGAGAATGTGAAAAGTGTTCATATGTAGTAAAAACCTGAGAAAACCGTCCGTTTTCGTCATTTGTTATCGAATGGACTCAAAGCCAGATCGTCACATTGGCCGCTCTTCTCTCTGAAACGGTTGTACTTACCGTCTGCCAAACTATGTCGCATGCTGCGGTATGCGCAGACACCAAAAGCACCATAGTAGAACACAGATGAAGCTTCTAAGTTGATGTAATAGCCAGTAAGAAGTAGTACAAATCAAGTTTTAGGTATCGATTATTGATTTTTTAGCTGGCTTTAGTGCCTTGGACATGAGCTATGACCTTACGATTGTGCATGAAAGGAGGACTAGCAGCCGCGTTGCAAGGGAGAATGTGAAAAGTGTTCATATGTAGTCAAAGCCTGAGAAATCCGTCCGTTTTCGCTATTTGTTATCGAATCGACTTAAAGCCAGGTAGTCACATTGGCCGCCCTTCTCTCTGAAACAGTTGTACTTTGCAAAGCTATATCGCGTGCTGCGGTATGCGGAGACACTAAAAGCACCATAGTAGAACACAGATGAAGCTTCTAAGTTGATGTATTGGCCAGTAAGAAGTAGTACAATTCAAGTTTTAGGTATCGATTATTGACTTTTTAGCTGCCTCTGGTGCCTTGGACATGAGCTAGGACCTTAAGATTAAGCATGAAAGGAGGACTAGCAGCCGCGTTGCACGCGAGAATGTGAAACGTGTTCATATGTAGTAAAAACCTGAGAAATCCGTCCGTTTTCGTCATTTGTTATCGAATCGACTTAAAGCCAGATCGCCACATTGGCCGCTCTTCTCTCTGAAACGGTTGTACTTATCGTCTGCAAAGCTATGTCGCGTACTGCGGTATGCGGAGACACTAAAAGCACAATAATAGAACACAGATGAAGCTTCTAAGTTGATGTAAAAGCGAGTAAGAAGTAGTACAATTCAAGTTTTAGGTATCGATTATTGACTCTTTAGCTGCCTTTGGTGCCTTGGACATGAGCTAGGACCTTAAGATTCTGCATAAAAGGAGGACTTTGGTGCCTTGGACATGAGCTAGGACCTTAAGATTCTGCATTAAAGGAGGACTAGCAGCCGAACTGCATGGTAGAATGTGAAAAGTGTTCATATGTAGTAAAAACCTGAGAAAACCGTCCGTTTTCGTCATTTGTTATCGAATGGACTCAAAGCCAGATCGTCACATTGGCCGCTCTTTTCTCTGAAACCGTTGTACTTACCATCTGCGAAGCTATGTCGCGTCCTGCGGTATGCGGAGACACTAAAAGCACCATAGTAGGACGCAGATGAAGCTTCTAAGTGTATGTAATAGCCAGTAAGATGTAGTACAATTCAAGTTTTAGGTATCGATTATTGACTTTTTAGCTGGCTTCGGTGCCTAGGACATGAGCTAGGACCTTAAGATTCTGCATGAAAGGAGGACTAGCAGCCGAGTTGCACGGAAGAATGTGAAAAGTGTTCATATGTAGTAAAAACCTGAGAAATCCATCCGTTTTCGTCATTTGTTATCGAATCGACTTAAAGCCAGATCGTCACATTGGCCGCTCTTCTCCTGAAACGGTTGTACTTATCGTCTGCAAAGCTATGTCGCGTGCTGCGATATGCGCAGACACCAAAAGCACCATAGTAGAACACAGATGAAGCTTCTAAGTTGATGTAATAGCCAGTAAGAAGTAGTACAATTAAGGATTTAGGTATCGATTATTGACTTTTTAGCTGGCTTTGGTGCTTTGGATATGAGCTAGGACCTTAAGATTCTGCATGAAAGGAGGACTAGCAGCCGAGTTGCACGGGAGAATGTGAAAAGTGTTCATATGTTGTAAAAACCTGAGAAATCCGTTCGTTTTCATCATTTGTTAACGAATCGACTTAAAGCCAGATCGTTACATTGGACGCTCTTCTCTCTGAAACGGTTGTACTTATCGTCTGCAAAGCTATGTCGCGTGCTGCGTTATGCGGAGACAGTAAAAGCACAATAGTAGAACACAGATGAAGCTTCTAAGTTGATGTAATAGCCAGTAAGAAGTAGTAGAATTCAAGTTTTAGGTATCGACTATTGACTTTTTAGCTGCCTTTGGTGGCTTGGACATGAGCTAGGACCTTAAGATTCTGCATAAAAGGAGGACTAGCAGCCGAACTGCATGGTAGAATGTGAAAAGTGTTCATATGTAGTAAAAACCTGAGAAAACCGTCCGTTTTCGTCATTTGTTATCGAATGTACTCAAAGCCAGATCGTCACATTGGCCGCTCTTCTCTCTGAAACGGTTGTACTTACCATCTACGAAGCTATGTCGCGTCCTGCGGTATGCGGAGACACTAAAAGCACCATAGTAGAACGCAGATGAAGCTTCTAAGTGTATGTAATAGCCAGTAAGATGTAGTACAATTCAAGTTTTAGGTATCGATTATTGACTTTTTAGCTGGCTTCGGTGCCTTGGACATGAGCTAGGACCTTAAGATTCTGCATGAAAGGAGGACTAGCAGCCGAGTTGCATGGGAGAATGTGCAAAATGTTCATATGTAGTAAAAACCTGAGAAATCCGTCCGTTTTCGTCATTTGTTATCGAATCGACTCAAAGACAGATCGTCACATTGGCCGCCCTTCTCTCTGAAACGGTTGTACTTATCATCTGCAAAGCTATGTCGCGTACTGCGGTATGCGGAGACACTAAAAGCACCATAGTAGAACACAGATGAAGCTTCTAAGTTGATGTAAAAGCGAGTAAGAAGTAGTACAATTTAAGTTTTAGGTATCGATTATTGACTATTTAGGTGGCATTGGTGCCTGTGACATGAGCTAGGAACTGAAGATTCTGCATGAAAGGAGGACTACCAGCCGAGTTGCATGGTAGCATGTGAAAAGTGTTCATATGTTGTAAAAACCTGAGAAAATCGTCTGTTTTCGACATTTGTTATCGAATGGACTCTAAGCCAGATCGTCACATTGGCCGCTCTTCTCTCTGAAACAGTTGTACTTACCATCTGCGAAGCTATGTCGCGTCCTGCGGTATGCGGAGGCACTAAAAGCACCATAGTAGAACGCAGATGAAGCTTCTAAGTGTATGTAATAGCCAGTAAGATGTAGTACAATTCAAGTTTTAGGTATCGATTATTGACTTTTTAGCTGGCTTCGGTGCCTTGGACATGAGCTAGGACCTTAAGATTCTGCAAGAGAGGAGGACTAGCAGCCGAGTTGCTTGGTAGAATGTGAAAAGTGTTCATATGTAGTAAAAACCCGAGAAAACCGTCCGGTTTTGTCACTTCTTATCGAATGGACTCAAAGCCAGATCATCACATTGACCGCCCTTCTCTCTGAAACGGTTGTACTTATCGTCTGCAAAGCTATGCGGAGACACTAAAAGCACCATAGTAGAACACAGATGAAGCTTCTAAGTTGATGTAATAGCCAGTAAGAAGTAGTACAATTCAAGTTTTAGGTATCGATTATTGACTTTTTAGCTGCCTTTGGAGCCTTGGACATGAGGTAGGACCTTAAGATTCTGCATGAAAGGAGGACTAGCAGCCGAGTTGCATGGTAGAGTGTGAAAAGTGTTCATATGTAGTAAAAACCTGAGAAAATCGTCCGTTTTCGTCATTTGTTATCGAATGGACTCAAAGCCTGATCGTCACATTGTCCGCTCTTCTCTCTGAAACGGTTGTACTTACCGTCTGCGAAGCTATGTCGCGTGCTGCGGTATCAGCAGACACCAAAAGCACCATAGTAGAACAAAGATGAAGCTTCTAAGTTGATGTAATAGCCAGAAAGAAGTAGTACAAATCAAGTTTTAGGTATCGATTATTAACTTTTTAGCTGGCTTTAGTGCCTTGGACATGAGCTAGGACCTTAAGATTCTGCATGAAAGGAGGACTAGCAGCCGCGTTGCACGGGAGAATGTGAAAAGTGTTCATATGCAGTAAAAACCTGAGAAATCCGTCCGATTTCGCCATTTGCTATCGAATCGACTTAAAGCCAAGTCGTCACAATGGCCGCCCTTCTCTCTGAAACAGTTGTACTTATCGTCTGAAAAGCTATGTCGCGTGCTGCGGTATGCGGAGACACTAAAAGCACCATAGTAGAACACAGATGAAGCTTCTAAGTTGATGTAATAGCCAGTAAGATGTAGAACAATTCAAGTTTTAGGTATCGATTATTGACTTTTTAGCTGGCTTCGGTGCCTTGGACATGAGCTAGGACCTTAAGATTCTGCAAGAGAGGAGGACTAGCAGCCGAGTTGCATGGGAGAATGTGAAAAGTGTTTATATGTAGTAAAAACCTGAGAAAACCGTCCGTTTTCGTCATTTGTTATCGAATGGACTCAAAGCCAGATCGTCACATTGGCCGCTCTTCCCTCTGAAACGGTTGTACTTACCGTCTGCGAAGCTATGTCGCGTGCTGCGGTATGAGCTGACACCAAAAGCACCATAGTAGAACACAGATAAAGCTTCTAAGTTGATGTAATAGCAAGTAAGAAGTAGTACAATTCCAGTTTTAGGTATCGATTATTGACTTTTTAGCTGGCTTTGGTGCCTTGGACATGAGCTAGGACCTTAAGATTCTGCATGAAAGGAGGACTAGCAGCCGAGTTGCATTGTAGAATGTGAAAAGTGTTCATATGTAGTAAAAACCTGAGAAAGCCGTCCGTTTTCGTCTTTTGTTATCGAATGGACTCAAAGCCAGATCGACACATTGGCCGCTCTTCGCTCTGAAACGGTTGTACTTACCGTCTGCGAAACTATGTCGCGTGCTGCGGTAAGAGCAGACACCAAAAGCACCATAGTAAAACACAGATGAAGATTCTAAGTTGATGTAATAGCCAGTAAGAAGTAGTACAAATCAAGTTTTAGGTATCGGTTATTAACTTTTTAGCTGTGTTTAGTGCCTTGGACATGAGCTAGGACCTTAAGATTCTGCATGAAAGGAGGACTACCAGCCGAGTTTCACGGGAGAATGTGAAAAATGTTCATATGTAGTAAAAATCTTAGAAATCCGTCCGTTTTCGTCATTTGTTATCGAATCGACTTAAAGCCAGATCGTCACATTGGCCGCTCTTCTCTCTGAAACGGTTGTACTTATCGTCTGCAAAGCTATGTCGCGTGCTGCGTTATTCGGAGACACTAAAAGCACCATAGTAGAACGCAGATGAAGCTTCTAAGTGTATGTAATAGCCAGTAAGATGTAGTACAATTCAAGTTTTAGGTATCGATTATTGACTTTTTAGCTGGCTTCGGTGCCTTGGACATGAGCTAGGCTCTTAAGATTCTGCATGAAAGGAGGACTAGCAGCCGAGTTGCATTGTAGAATGTGAAAAGTGTTCATATGTAGTAAAAACCTGAGAAAACCGTCCGTTTTCGTCTTTTGTTATCGAATGGACTCAAAGCCAGATCGTCACATTGGCCGCTCTTCCCTCTGAAACGGTTGTACTTACCGTCTGCGAAACTATGTCGCTTGCTGCGGTATGCGGAGACACTAAAAGCACCATAGTAGAACGCAGATGAAGCTTCTAAGTGTATGTAATAGCCAGTAAGATGTAGTACAATTCAAGTTTTAGGTATCGACTATTGACTTTTTAGCTGCCTTTGGTGCCTTGGACATAAGCTAGGACCTTAAGATTCTGCATAAAAGGAGGACTAGCAGCCGAGTTGCATGGGAGAATGTGAAAAGTGTTTATATGTAGTAAAAACCTGAGAAAACCGTCCGTTTTCGTCATTTGTTATCGAATGTACTCAAAGCCGGATCGTCACATTGGCCGCTCTTCTCTCTGAAACGGTTGTACTTACCATCTACGAAGCTATGTCGCGTCCTGCGGTATGCGGAGACACTAAAAGCACCATAGTAGAACGCAGATGAAGCTTCTAAGTGTATGTAATAGCCAGTAAGATGTAGTACAATTCAAGTTTTAGGTATCGATTATTTACTTTTTAGCTGGCTTCGGTGCCTTGGACATGAGCTAGGACCTTAAGATTCTGCATGAAAGGAGGACTAGCAGCCGAGTTGCATGGTAGAATGTGAAAAGTGTTCATAAGTAGTAAAAACCTGATAAAACCGTCCGTTTTCGTCATTTGTTATCGAATGGACTCAAAGCCAGATCGTCACATTGGCCGCTCTTCCCTCTGAAACGGTTGTACTTACCGTCTGCGAAGCTATGTCGCGTGCTGCGGTATGAGCAGACACCAAAAGCACCATAGTAGAACACAGATAAAGCTTCTAAGTTGATGTAATAGCAAGTAAGAAGTAGTACAATTCAAGTTTTAGGTATCGATTATTGACTTTTTAGCTGGCTTTGGTGCCTTGGACATGAGCTAGGCTCTTAAGATTCTGCATGAAAGGAGGACTAGCAGCCGAGTTGCATTGTAGAATGTGAAAAGTGTTCATATGTAGTAAAAACCTGAGAAAACCGTCCGTTTTCGTCTTTTGTTATCGAATGGACTCAAAGCCAGATCGTCACATTGGCCGCTCTTCCCTCTGAAACGGTTGTACTTACCGTCTGCGAAACTATGTCGCGTGCTGCGGTATGAGCAGACACCAAAAGCACCATAGTAGAACACAGATGAAGATTCTAAGTTGATGTAATAGCCAGTAAGAAGTAGTACAAATCAAGTTTTAGGTATCGATTATTAACTTTTTAGCTGGGTTTAGTGCCTTGGACATGAGCTAGGACCTTAAGATTCTGCATCAAAGGAGGACTACCAGCTGAGTTTCACGGGAGAATTTGAAAAATGTTCATATGTAGTAAAAATCTGAGAAATCCGTCCGTTTTCGTCATTTGTTATCGAATCGACTTAAAGCCAGATCGTCACATTGGCCGCTCTTCTCTCTGAAACGGTTGTACTTATCGTCTGCAAAGCTATGTCGCGTGCTGCGTTATTCGGAGACACTAAAAGCACCATAGTAGAACACAGATGAAGCTTCTAAGTTGGTGTAAAAGCGAATAAGAAGTTTTACAATTCAAGTTTTAGGTATCGATTAATGACTTTTTAGCTGGCTTTGGTGCCTTGGAAATGAGCTAGGACCTTAAGATTCTGCATGAAAGGAGGACTAGCAGCCGAGTTGCATGGTAGAAAGTGAAAAGTGTTCATATGTAGTAAAAACCCGAGAAAACCGTCCGGTTTTGTCACTTCTTATCGAATGGACTCAAAGCCAGATCATCACATTGACCGCCCTTCTCTCTGAAACGGTTGTACTTATCGTCTGCAAAGCTATGCGGAGACACTAAAAGCACCATAGTAGAACACAGATGAAGCTTCTAAGTTGATGTAATAGCCAGTAAGAAGTAGTACAATTCAAGTTTTAGGTATCGATTATTGACTTTTTAGCTGCCTTTGGAGCCTTGGACATGAGGTAGGACCTTAAGATTCTGCATGAAAGGAGGACTAGCAGCCGAATTACATGGGAGAATGTTAAAAGTGTTCATATGTAGTAAAAACCTGAGAAATCCGTCCGTTTTCGTCATTTGGTATCGAATCGACTTAAAGCCAGATCGTCACATTGGCCGCTCTTCTCTTTGAAACGGTTGTACTTATCGTCTGCAAAGCTACGTCGCGTGCTGCGGTATTCGGAGACACTAAAAGCACCATAGTAGGACACAGATGAAGCTTCTAAGATGATGTAATAGCAAGTAAGGAGTAGTACAATTCAAGTTTTAGGTATCGATTATTGACTTTTTACCTGGCTTTGTTGCCTTGGATATGAGCTAGAACCTTAAGATTCAGCATGAAAGGAGGACTAGCAGCCGAGTTGCATGGTAGAGTGTGAAAAGTGTTCATATGTAGTAAAAACCTGAGAAAATCGTCCGTTTTCGTCATTTGTTATCGAATGGACTCAAAGCCTGATCGTCACATTGTCCGCTCTTCTCTCTGAAACGGTTGTACTTACCGTCTGCGAAGCTATGTCGCGTGCTGCGGTATCAGCAGACACCAAAAGCACCATAGTAGAACAAAGATGAAGCTTCTAAGTTGATGTAATAGCCAGTAAGAAGTAGTACAAATCAAGTTTTAGGTATCGATTATTAACTTTTTAGCTGGCTTTAGTGCCTTGGACATGAGCTAGGACCTTAAGATTCTGCATGAAAGGAGGACTAGCAGCCGCGTTGCACGGGAGAATGTGAAAAGTGTTCATATGCAGTAAAAACCTGAGAAATCCGTCCGATTTCGCCATTTGCTATCGAATCGACTTAAAGCCAAGTCGTCACAATGGCCGCCCTTCTCTCTGAAACAGTTGTACTTATCGTCTGAAAAGCTATGTCGCGTGCTGCGGTATGCGGAGACACTAAAAGCACCATAGTAGAACACAGATGAAGCTTCTAAGTTGATGTAATAGCTAGTAAGAAGTAGTACAATTCAAGTTTTAGGTATCGATTATTGACTTTTTAGCTGCCTTTGGAGCCTTGGACATGAGCTAGGACCTTAAGATTCTGCATGTAAGGAGGACTAGCATCCGAGTTGCATGGGAGAATGTGAAAAGTGTTCATATGTAGTAAAAACCTGAGAAATCCGTCCGTTTTGGTCATTTGGTATCGAATCGATTTAAAGCCTGATCGTCACATTGGCCGCTCTTCTCTCTGAAACGGTTGTACTTAACGTCTGCAAAGCTATGTCGCGTGCTGCGGTATTCGGAGACACAAAAAGCACCATAGTAGGACACAGATGAAGCTTCTAAGTTGATGTAATAGCAAGTAAGAAGTAGTACAATTCAAGTTTTAGGTATCGATTATTGACTTTTTAGCTGGCTTTGTTGCCTTGGATATGTGCTGGGACCTTAAGATTCAGCATGAAAGGAGGACTAGCAGCCGAGTTGCATGGTAGAATGTGAAAAGTGTTCATATGTAGTAAAAATCTGAGAAAATCGTCCGTTTTCGTCATTTGTTATCGAATGGACTCAAAGCCTGATCGTCACATTGGCAGCTCTTATCTCTGAAACGGTTGTACTTACCGTTTGCGAAGCTATGTCGCGTGCTGCGGTATGAGCAGACATCAAAAGCACCATAGTAGAACACAGATGAAGCTTCTAAGTTGATGTAATAGCCAGTAAGAAGTAGTACAAATCAAGTTTTAGGTATCGATTATTAACTTTTTAGCTGGCTTTAGTGCCTTGGACATGAGCTAGGACCTTAAGATTCTGCATGAAAGGAGGACTAGCAGCCGCGTTGCACGGGAGCATGTGAAAAGTGTTAATATGTAGTAAAATCCTGAGAAATCCGTCCGTTTTCGCCATTTGCTATCGAATCGACTTAAAGCCAGGTAGTCACATTGGCCGCCCTTCTCTCTGAAACGGTTGTACTTATCGTCTGCAAAGCTATGTCGCGTGCTGCGGTATGCGGAGACACTAAAAGCACCATAGTAGAACACAGATGAAGCTTCTAAGTTGATGTAATAGCCAGTAAGAAGTAGAACAATTCAAGTTGTAGGTATCGATTATTGACTTTTTAGCTGGCTTCGGTGCCTTGGACATGAGTTAGGACCTTAAGATTCTGCATGAAAGGAGGACTACCAGCCGAGTTGCACGGGAGAATTTGAAAAGTGTTCATATGTAGTAAAAACCTGAGAGAACCGTTCGTTTTCGTCATTTGTTATCGAACCGACTTAAAGCCAGATCGTCACATTGGCCGCTCTTCTCTCTGAAACGGTTGTACTTATCGTCTGCAAAGCTATGTCGCGTGCTGCGGTATTCGGAGACACTAAAAGCACCATAGTAGAACACAGATGTAGCTTCTAAGTTGATGTAAAAGCGAGTAAGAAGTAGTACAATTCAAGTTTTAGGTATCGATTATTGATTATTTAGGTGGCTTTGGTGCCTTGGACATGAGCTAGGAACTTAAGATTCTGCTTGAAAGGAGGACTACCAGCCGAGTTGCATAGTAGAATGTGAAAAGTGTTTATATGTAGTAAAAACCTGAGAAAACCGTCCGTTTTCGTCATTTGTTATCGAATGGACTCAAAGCCAGATCGTCACATTGGCCGCTCTTCCCTCTGAAACGGTTGTACTTACCGTCTGCGAAGCTATGTCGCGTGCTGCGGTATGAGCAGACACCAAAAGCACCATAGTAGAACACAGATGAAGCTTCTAAGTTGATGTAATAGCCAGTAAGAAGTAGTACAAATCAAGTTTTAGGTATCGATTATTATCTTTTTAGCTGGGTTTAGTGCCTTGGACATGAGCTAGGACCTTAAGATTCTGCATGAGAGGAGGACTACCAGCCGAGTTTCACGGGAGATTTTGAAAAATGTTCATATGTAGTAAAAATCTGAGAAATCCGTCCGTTTTCGTCATTTGTTATCGAATCGACTGAAAGCCAGATCGTCACATTGGCCGCTCTTCTCTCTGAAACGGTTCTACTTATCGTCTGCAAAGTTATGTCGCGTGCTGCGTTATTCGGAGACACTAAAAGCACCATAGTAGAACACAGATGAAGCTTCTAAGTTGGTGTAAAAGCGAATAAGAAGTTTTACAATTCAAGTTTTAGGTATCGATTATTGACTTTTTAGCTGGCTTTGGTGCCTTGGACATGAGCTAGGACCTTAAGATTCTGCATGAAAGAAGGACTAGCAGCCGAGTTGCATGGTAGAATGTGAAAAGTGTTCATATGTAGTAAAAACCTGAGAAAACCGTCCGGTTTTGTCATTTGTTATCGAATGGACTCAAAGCAAGATCATCACATTGGCCGCTCTTCTCTCTGAAACGGTTGTACTTACCGCCTGCGAAGCTATGTCGCGTGCTGCGGTATGCGCAGACACCAAATGCACCATAGTAGAACACAGATGATGCTTCTAAGTTGATGTAATAGCCAGTAAGAAGTAGTACAAATCAATTTTTAGGTATCGATTATTAACTTTTTAGCTGGCTTTAGTGCCTTGCACATGAGCTAGAACCTTAAAATTCTGCATGAAAGGAGGACTAGCAGCCGCGTTGCACGGGAGAATGTGGAAAGTGTTCATATGTAGTAAAAACCTGAGAAATCCGTCCGTTTTCGCTATTTGTTATCAAATCGACTTAAAGCCAGGTCGTCACACTGGCCGCCCTTCTCTCTGAAACGGTTGTACTTATCGTCTGCAAAGCTATGTCGCGTGCTGCGGTATGCGGAGACACTAAAAGCACCATACTAGAACACAGATGAAGCTTCTAAGTTGATGTAATAGCTAGTAAGAAGTAGAACAATTCAAGTTTTAGGTATCGATTATTGACTTTTTAACTGGCTTTGTTGCCTTGGACATGAGCTTGGACCTTCAAAATCTGCATGAAAGGAGGACTAGCAGCCGCGTTGCACGGGAGAATGTGAAAAGTGTTCATATGTAGTAAAAATTTTAGAAATCCGTCCGTTTTCGCCATTTGTTATCGAATCGACTTAAAGCCAGGTCGTCACATTGGCCGCCGTTCTCTCTGAAAGGGTTGTACTTTGCAAAGCTATATCGCGTGCTGCGGTATGCGGAGACACTAAAATCAATATAGTAGTACACAGATGAAGCTTCCAAGTTGAAGTAATAGCCACTAAGAAGTAGTACAATTTAAATTTTAGGTATCGATTATTGACTTTTTAGCTGGCTTCGGTGCCTTGGACATGAGGTAGGACCTTAAGATTCTGCATGAAAGGAGGACTACCAGCCGAGTTGCACGGGAGAATTTGAAAAGTGTTCATATGTAGTAAAAACCTGAGAAATCCGTCCGCTTTCGTCATTTGTTATCGAATGGACTCAAAGCCTGATCGTCACATTGGCCGCTCTTCTCTCTGAAACGGTTTTACTTATCGTCTGCAAAGCTATGTCGCGTGCTGCGGTATGCGGAGACACTAAAAGCACCATAGTAGAACACAGATGAAGCTTCTAAGTTGATGTAAAAGCGAGTAAGAAGTAGTACAATTTAAGTTTTAGGTATCGATTATTGACTATTTAGGTGGCTTTGGTGCCTTGGACATGAGCTAGGACCTTAAGATTCTGCATGAAAGGAGGACTAGCAGCCGAGTTGCAGGGGAGAAAGTGAAAAGTGTTCATATGTAGTAAAAACCTGAGAAACCCGTCCGTTTCCGTCATTTGTTATCGAATCGACATAAAGCCAGGTCGTCATATTGGCCGCCCTTGTCTCTGAAACGGTTGTACTTATCATCTGCAAAGCTATGTCGCGTACTGCGGTATGCGGAGACACTAAAAGCACCATAGTAGAACACAGATGAAGCTTCTAAGTTGATGTAAAAGCGAGTAAGAAGTAGTACAATTTAAGTTTTAGGTATCGATTATTGACTATTTAGGTGGCATTGGTGCCTGTGACATGAGCTAGGATCTGAAGATTCTGCATGAAAGGAGGACTACCAGCCGAGTTGCATGGTAGCATGTGAAAAGTGTTCATATGTTGTAAAAACCTGAGAATATCGTCTGTTTTCGTCATTTGTTATCGAATGGACTCAAAGCCAGATCGTCACATTGGCCGCTCTTCTCTCTGAAACGGTTGGACTTATCGTCTGCAAAGCTATGTCGCGTGCTGCGGAATGCGGAGACACTAAAAGCACCATAGTAGAACACAGATGAAGCTTCTATGTTGATGTAATAGCCAGTAAGATGTAGTACAATTCAAGTTTTAGGTATCGATTATTGACTTTTTAGCTGCCTTTGGAGCCTTGGACATGAGCTAGGACCTTAAGATTCTGCATGAAAGGAGGACTAGCAGCCGAGTTGCATGGGAGAATGTGAAAAGTGTTCATATGTAGTAAAAACCTGACAAATCCGTCCGTTTTCGTCATTTGGTATCGAATCGATTTAAAGCCAGATCGTCACATTGGCCGCTCTTCTCTCTGAAACGGTTGTACTTATCGTCTGCAAAGCTATGTCGCGTGCTGCGGTATTCGGAGACACAAAAAGCACCATAGTAGGACACAGATGAAGCTTCTAAGTTGATGTAATAGGAAGTAAGAAATAGTACAATTCAAGTTTTAGGTATCGATTATTGACTTTTTAGCTGGCTTTGTTGCCTTGGATATGAGCTGGGACCTTAAGATTCTGCATGGAAGGAGGACTAGCAGCCGAGTTGCATGGTAGAATGTGAAAAGTGTTCATATGTAGTAAAAATCTGAGAAAATCGTCCGTTTTCGTTATCTGTTATCGGATGGACTCAAAGCCAGATCGTCACATTGGCCGCTCTTCTCTCTGAAACGGTTGGACTTATCGTCTGCGAAGCTATGTCGCGTGCTGCGGTATGAGCAGACATCAAAAGCACCATAGTAGAACACCGATGAAGCATCTAAGTTGATGTAATAGCCAGTAAGAAGTAGTACAAATCAAGTTTCAGGTATCGATTATTAACTTTTTAGCTGGCTTTAGTGCCTTGTACATGAGCTAGGACCTTAAGATTCTGCATGAAAGGAGGACTAGCAGCCGCGTTGTACGGGAGAATGTGAAAAGTGTTCATATGTAGTAAGATCCTGAGAAAACCGTCCGTTTTCGTCATTTGTAATCGAATGGACTCAAAGCCAGATCGTCACATTGGCTGCTCTTCTCTCTGAAACGGTTGTACTTATCGTCTGCAAAGCTATGTCGCGTGCTGCGGTATTCGGAGACACTAAAAGCACCATAGTAGAACACAGATGAAGCTTTTAAATTGATGTAAAAGCGAGTAAGAAGTAGTCCAATTCAAGATTTAGGTATCGATTATTAACTTTTTAGCTGGCTTTAGTGCCTTGTACATGAGCTAGGACCTTAAGATTCTGCATGAAAGGAGGACTAGCAGGCGCGTTGCACTGGAGAATGTGAAAAGTGTTCATATGTAGTAAAAACCTGAGAAATCCGTCCGTTTTCGCCATTTGTTATCGAATCGACTTAAAGCCAGATCGTCACATTGGCCGCTCTTCTCTCTGAAACGGTTGTACTTATCGTCTGCAAAGCTATGTCGCGTGCTGCGGTATGCGGAGACACTAAAATCAATATAGTAGTACACAGATGAAGCTTCCAAGTTGAAGTAATAGCCACTAAGAAGTAGTACAATTTAAGTTTTAGGTATCGATTATTGACTTTTTAGCTGGCTACGGTGCCTTGGACATGAGCTAGGACCTTCTGATTCTGCATGAAAGGAGGACTAGCAACCGAGTTTAACGGGACAATGCGAAAAGTGTTCATATGTAGTAAAAACATGAGAAATCCGTCGGTTTTCGTCATTTCTTATCAAATCGACTAAAAGCCAAATCGTCACATTGGCCGCTCTTCTCTCAGAAACGTTTGTACTTATCGTCTGCGAAGCTATGTCGCGTGCATCGGTATGCGGAGACACTAAAAGCACCATAGTAGAACACAGATGAAGCTTCTAAGTTGATGTAATAGCCAGTTAGATGTAGTACAATTCAAGTTTTAGGTATCGATTATTGACTTTTTAACTGCCTTTGGAGCCTTGGACATGAGCTAGGGCCTTAAGATTCTGCATGAAAGGAGGACTAGCAGCCGAGTTGCATGGGAGAATGTGAAAAGTGTTCATATGTAGTAAAAACCTGACAAATCCGTCCGTTTTCGTCATTTGGTATCGAGTGGACTCAAAGCCAGATCGTCACATTGGCCGCTCTTCTCTCTGAAACGGTTGTACTTATCGGCTGTAAAGCTATGTCACGTGCTGCGGTATTCGGAGACACAAAAAGCACCATAGTAGGACACAGATGAAGCTTCTAAGTTAATGTAATAGGAAGTAAGAAGTAGTACAATTCAAGTTTTAGGTATCGATTATTGACTTTTTAGCTTGCTTTGTTGCCTTGGATATGAGCTGGGACCTTCAAATTCAGCATGAAAGGAGGACTAGCAGCCGAGTTGCATGGTAGAATGTGAAAAGTGTTCATATGTAGTAAAAATCTGAGAAAATCGCAGGTTTTCGTCATTTGTTATCGAATGGACTCAAAGCCTGATCGTCACATTGGCCGCTCTTATCTCTGAAACGGTTGTACTTACCGTCTGCGAAGCTATGTCGCGTGCTGCGGTATGAGCAGACATCAAAAGCACCATAGTAGAACACAGATGAAGCTTTTAAGTTGATGTAAAAGCGAGTAAGAAGTAGTACAATTCAAGTTTTAGGTATCGATTATTAACTTTTTAGCTGGCTTTAGTGCCTTGTACATGAGCTAGGACCTTAAGATTCTGCATGAAAAGAGGACTAGCAGCCGCGTTGCACGGGAGTATGTGAAAAGTGTTCATATGTAGTAATAACCTGAGAAACCCGTCCGTTTTCGTCATTTGTTATCGAACCGACTTAAAGCCAGGTCGTCATATTGGCCGCCCTTCACACTGAAACGGTTGTACTTATCATCTGCAAAGCTATGTCGCGTGCTGCGGAATGCGGAGACACAAAAAGCACCATAGTAGGACACAGATGAAGCTTCTAAGTTGATGTAATAGCCAGTAAGAAATAGTACAATTCAAGTTTTAGGTATCGATTATTGACTTTTTAGCTGGCTTTGTTGCCTTGGATATGAGCTGGGACCTTAAGATTCTGCATGGAAGGAGGACTAGCAGCCGAGTTGCATGGTAGAATGTGAAAAGTGTTCATATGTAGTAAAAATCTGAGAAAATCGTCCGTTTTCGTTATCTGTTATCGGATGGACTCAAAGCCAGATCGTCACATTGGCCGCTCTTATCTCTGAAACAGTTGTACTTACCGTCTGCGAAGCTATGTCGCGTGCTGCGGTATGAGCAGACATCAAAAGCACCATAGTAGAACACCGATGAAGCATCTAAGTTGATGTAATAGCCAGTAAGAAGTAGTACAAATCAAGTTTCAGGTATCGATTATTAACTTTTTAGCTGGCTTTAGTGCCTTGTACATGAGCTAGGACCTTAAGATTCTGCATGAAAGGAGGACTAGCAGCCGCGTTGTACGGGTGAATGTGAAAAGTGTTCATATGTAGTAAGATCCTGAGAAAACCGTCCGTTTTCGTCATTTGTAATCGAATGGACTCAAAGCCAGATCGTCACATTGGCTGCTCTTCTCTCTGAAACGGTTGTACTTATCGTCTGCAAAGCTATGTCGCGTGCTGCGGTATTCGGAGACACTAAAAGCACCATAGTAGAACACAGATGAAGCTTTTAAATTGATGTAAAAGCGAGTAAGAAGTAGTCCAATTCAAGATTTAGGTATCGATTATTAACTTTTTAGCTGGCTTTAGTGCCTTGTACATGAGCTAGGACCTTAAGATTCTGCATGAAAGGAGGACTAGCAGGCGCGTTGCACTGGAGAATGTGAAAAGTGTTCATATGTAGTAAAAACCTGAGAAATCCGTCCGTTTTCGCCATTTGTTATCGAATCGACTTAAAGCCAGATCGTCACATTGGCCGCTCTTCTCTCTGAAACGGTTGTACTTATCGTCTGCAAAGCTATGTCGCGTGCTGCGGTATGCGGAGACACTAAAATCAATATAGTAGTACACAGATGAAGCTTCCAAGTTGAAGTAATAGCCACTAAGAAGTAGTACAATTTAAGTTTTAGGTATCGATTATTGACTTTTTAGCTGGCTTCGGTGCCTTGGACATGAGCTAGGACCTTCTGATTCTGCATGAAAGGAGGACTAGCAACCGAGTTTAACGGGACAATGCGAAAAGTGTTCATATGTAGTAAAAACATGAGAAATCCGTCGGTTTTCGTCATTTCTTATCAAATCGACTTAAAGCCAAATCGTCACATTGGCCGCTCTTCTCTCAGAAACGTTTGTACTTATCGTCTGCGAAGCTATGTCGCGTGCATCGGTATGCGGAGACACTAAAAGCACCATAGTAGAACACAGATGAAGCTTCTAAGTTGATGTAATAGCCAGTTAGATGTAGTACAATTCAAGTTTTAGGTATCGATTATTGACTTTTTAACTGCCTTTGGAGCCTTGGACATGAGCTAGGGCCTTAAGATTCTGCATGAAAGGAGGACTAGCAGCCGAGTTGCATGGGAGAATGTGAAAAGTGTTCATATGTAGTAAAAACCTGACAAATCCGTCCGTTTTCGTCATTTGGTATCGAGTGGACTCAAAGCCAGATCGTCACATTGGCCGCTCTTCTCTCTGAAACGGTTGGACTTATCGTCTGCAAAGCTATGTCGCGTGCTGCGGAATGCGGAGACACTAAAAGCACCATAGTAGAACACAGATGAAGCTTCTATGTTGATGTAATAGCCAGTAAGATGTAGTACAATTCAAGTTTTAGGTATCGATTATTGACTTTTTAGCTGCCTTTGGAGCCTTGGACATGAGCTAGGACCTTAAGATTCTGCATGAAAGGAGGACTAGCAGCCGAGTTGCATGGGAGAATGTGAAAAGTGTTCATATGTAGTAAAAACCTGACAAATCCGTCCGTTTTCGTCATTTGGTATCGAATCGATTTAAAGCCAGATCGTCACATTGGCCGCTCTTCTCTCTGAAACGGTTGTACTTATCGTCTGCAAAGCTATGTCGCGTGCTGCGGTATTCGGAGACACAAAAAGCACCATAGTAGGACACAGATGAAGCTTCTAAGTTGATGTAATAGGAAGTAAGAAATAGTACAATTCAAGTTTTAGGTATCGATTATTGACTTTTTAGCTGGCTTTGTTGCCTTGGATATGAGCTGGGACCTTAAGATTCTGCATGGAAGGAGGACTAGCAGCCGAGTTGCATGGTAGAATGTGAAAAGTGTTCATATGTAGTAAAAATCTGAGAAAATCGTCCGTTTTCGTTATCTGTTATCGGATGGACTCAAAGCCAGATCGTCACATTGGCCGCTCTTATCTCTGAAACAGTTGTACTTACCGTCTGCGAAGCTATGTCGCGTGCTGCGGTATGAGCAGACATCAAAAGCACCATAGTAGAACACCGATGAAGCATCTAAGTTGATGTAATAGCCAGTAAGAAGTAGTACAAATCAAGTTTCAGGTATCGATTATTAACTTTTTAGCTGGCTTTAGTGCCTTGTACATGAGCTAGGACCTTAAGATTCTGCATGAAAGGAGGACTAGCAGCCGCGTTGTACGGGAGAATGTGAAAAGTGTTCATATGTAGTAAGATCCTGAGAAAACCGTCCGTTTTCGTCATTTGTAATCGAATGGACTCAAAGCCAGATCGTCACATTGGCTGCTCTTCTCTCTGAAACGGTTGTACTTATCGTCTGCAAAGCTATGTCGCGTGCTGCGGTATTCGGAGACACTAAAAGCACCATAGTAGAACACAGATGAAGCTTTTAAATTGATGTAAAAGCGAGTAAGAAGTAGTCCAATTCAAGATTTAGGTATCGATTATTAACTTTTTAGCTGGCTTTAGTGCCTTGTACATGAGCTAGGACCTTAAGATTCTGCATGAAAGGTGGACTAGCAGGCGCGTTGCACTGGAGAATGTGAAAAGTGTTCATATGTAGTAAAAACCTGAGAAATCCGTCCGTTTTCGCCATTTGTTATCGAATCGACTTAAAGCCAGATCGTCACATTGGCCGCTCTTCTCTCTGAAACGGTTGTACTTATCGTCTGCAAAGCTATGTCGCGTGCTGCGGTATGCGGAGACACTAAAATCAATATAGTAGTACACAGATGAAGCTTCCAAGTTGAAGTAATAGCCACTAAGAAGTAGTACAATTTAAGTTTTAGGTATCGATTATTGACTTTTTAGCTGGCTTCGGTGCCTTGGACATGAGCTAGGACCTTCTGATTCTGCATGAAAGGAGGACTAGCAACCGAGTTTAACGGGACAATGCGAAAAGTGTTCATATGTAGTAAAAACATGAGAAATCCGTCGGTTTTCGTCATTTCTTATCAAATCGACTAAAAGCCAAATCGTCACATTGGCCGCTCTTCTCTCAGAAACGTTTGTACTTATCGTCTGCGAAGCTATGTCGCGTGCATCGGTATGCGGAGACACTAAAAGCACCATAGTAGAACACAGATGAAGCTTCTAAGTTGATGTAATAGCCAGTTAGATGTAGTACAATTCAAGTTTTAGGTATCGATTATTGACTTTTTAACTGCCTTTGGAGCCTTGGACATGAGCTAGGGCCTTAAGATTCTGCATGAAAGGAGGACTAGCAGCCGAGTTGCATGGGAGAATGTGAAAAGTGTTCATATGTAGTAAAAACCTGACAAATCCGTCCGTTTTCGTCATTTGGTATCGAGTGGACTCAAAGCCAGATCGTCACATTGGCCGCTCTTCTCTCTGAAACGGTTGTACTTATCGGCTGTAAAGCTATGTCACGTGCTGCGGTATTCGGAGACACAAAAAGCACCATAGTAGGACACAGATGAAGCTTCTAAGTTAATGTAATAGGAAGTAAGAAGTAGTACAATTCAAGTTTTAGGTATCGATTATTGACTTTTTAGCTTGCTTTGTTGCCTTGGATATGAGCTGGGACCTTCAGATTCAGCATGAAAGGAGGACTAGCAGCCGAGTTGCATGGTAGAATGTGAAAAGTGTTCATATGTAGTAAAAATCTGAGAAAATCGCAGGTTTTCGTCATTTGTTATCGAATGGACTCAAAGCCTGATCGTCACATTGGCCGCTCTTATCTCTGAAACGGTTGTACTTACCGTCTGCGAAGCTATGTCGCGTGCTGCGGTATGAGCAGACATCAAAAGCACCATAGTAGAACACAGATGAAGCTTTTAAGTTGATGTAAAAGCGAGTAAGAAGTAGTACAATTCAAGTTTTAGGTATCGATTATTAACTTTTTAGCTGGCTTTAGTGCCTTGTACATGAGCTAGGACCTTAAGATTCTGAATGAAAAGAGGACTAGCAGCCGCGTTGCACGGGAGTATGTGAAAAGTGTTCATATGTAGTAATAACCTGAGAAACCCGTCCGTTTTCGTCATTTGTTATCGAACCGACTTAAAGCCAGGTCGTCATATTGGCCGCCCTTCACACTGAAACGGTTGTTCTTATCATCTGCAAAGCTATGTCGCGTGCTGCGGTATGCGGAGACACTAAAAGCACCATAGTAGAACACAGATGAAGCTTTTAATTTGATGTAATAGCCAGTAAGATGTAGTACAATTCCAGTTTTAGGTATCGATTTTTCACATTTTAGCTGGCTTTGGTGCCTTGGACAAGAGCTAGGACCTTAAGATTCTGCATGAAAGGAGCACTAGCAGCCGAGTTGCATGGTAGAATGTGAAAAGTGTTCATATGTAGTAAAAACCTGAGAAATCCGTCGGTTTTCGTCATTTGTTATCAAATCGACTAAAAGCCAGATCGTCACATTGGCCGCTCTTCTCTCAGAAAAGTTTGTACTTATCGCCTGCAAAACTATGTCGTGTGCTGCGGTATCCGGAGACACTAAAAGCACCATAGTAGAACACAGATGAAGCTTCTACGTTGTTGTAATAGCCAGTAAGAAGAGGTACAATTCAAGTTTTAGGAATCGATTACTGACTTTTTAGCTGGCTTTGGTGCCTTGGACATTAGCTAGGACTTTACGATTCTGCATGAAAGGAGGACTAGCAGCCACGTTGCATGGGAGAACGTGAAAAGTGTTCATATGTAGTAAAAACCTGAGAATTCCGTCCGTTTTCGTCATTTGTTATCAAATCGACTTAACGCCAGGTCGTCACATTGGCCGCTCTTCTCTCTGAAACGGTTGTACTTATCGTCTGCAAAGCTATGTCGCTTGCTGTGGTACGCGGTGCCACTAAAAGCACCATAGTAGAACACAGATGAAGCTTCTAAGTTGATGTAATAGCCAGTAAGAAGTAGTACAATTCAAGTTTCAGGTATCGATTATTGACTTTTTAGCTGCCTTTGGTGCCTTGGACATGAGCTAGTACCTTTAGATTCTGCATGAAAGGAGGACTAGCAGCCGAGTTGCATTGGAGAATGTGAAAAGTGTTCATATATAGTAAAAACCTGAGAAATCGGTTCGCTTTCATCATTTGTTATCGAATCGACTTAAAGCCAGATCGTCACATTGGCCGCTCTTCTCTCTGAAATGGTTGTACTTATCGTGTGCAAAGCTATGTCACGTGCTGCGGTATGCGGAGACACTAAAAGCACCATAATAGAACACAGATGAAGCTTCTAAGTTGATGTAATAGATAGTAAGAAGTAGTACAGTTCAAGTTTTAGGTATCGATTATTGACTGTTTAGCTGGCTTTGGTTCTTGGACATGAGCTAGGACCTTAAGATTCTGCATGAAAGGAGGACTAGCAGCCGAGTTGCACGGGTGAATGTGAAAAGTGTTCATATATAGTAAAAACCTGAGAAATCCATCCGTTTTCGTCATTTGTTATCGAATCGACTTGAAGCCAGATCGTCAAATTGGCCGCTCTTCTCTCTGAAACGGTTGTACTTATCGTCTGCAAAGCTATGTCTCGTGCTGCGGTATGCGGACACACAAAGAGCACCATAGTAGAACACAGATGAAGCTTCTAAGTTGATGTAATAGCCAGTAACAAGTAGTACAGTTCAGGTTTTAGGAATCGATTATTGACATTTTAGCTGGCTTTGGTGCCTTGGACATGAGCTAGGACTTCACGATTCTGCATGAAAGGAGGACTAGCAGCCGTGTTGCACGGGAGAATGTGAAAAGTGTTCATATGTAGTAAAAATCTGATAATTCCGTCCGTTTTCGTCTTTTGTTATCGAATCGACTTAAAACCAGATCGTCACATTGGCCGCTCTTGTCTCTGAACGGTTGCTCTTATCGTCTGCAAAGCTATGACGCGTGCTGCGGTATGTGGAGACACTACAAGCACCATAGTAGAACACAGATGATGCTTCTCAATTGATGTAATAGCCAGTAAGAAGTAGTGCAGTTCAAGTTTTAGGTATCGATTAATGACATTTTAGCTGGCTTTGGTGCCTTGGACATGAGCTAGGACTTCAAGTTTATGCATGAAAGGAGGACTAGCAGCCGTGTTGCACGGGAGAATGTGAAAAGTGTTCATATGTAGTAAAAATCTGAGAATTCCGTCCGTTTTCGTCATTTGTTATCGAGTCGACTTGAAGCCAGATCGTCACATTGGCCGCTCTTCTCTCTGAAACGGTTACATTCATCGTCTGCAAAGCTATGTCGCGTGCTACGGTATGCGGAGACACTAAAAGCACCATAGTAGAACACAGATGAAGCTTCTAAGTTGATGTAATAGCCAGTAAGAAGTAGTACAATTCAAGTTTTAGGTGTCGATTATTGACTTTTTAGCTGGCTTTGGTGCCTTGGACATGAGCTATGACCTTTAGATTCTGCATGAAATGAGGACTAGCAGCCGAGTGTCATGGGAGAATGTGAAAAGTGTTCATATGTAGCAAAAACCTGAGAAATCCGTCCGTTTTCGTCATTTGTTATCGAGTCGACTTGAAGCCAGATCGTCACATTGGCCGCTCTTCTCTCTGAAACGGTTGTACTTATCGTCTGCAAAACTATGTCTCGTGTTGCGGTATGCGGACACACAAAGAGTACCATAGTAGAACACAGATGAAGCTTCTAAGTTGATGTAATAGGCAGTAAGAAGTAGTACAGTTCAAGTTTTAGGTATCGATTAATGACATTTTAGCTGACTTTGGTGCCTTGGACATGAGCTAGGACTTCAAGATTATGCATGAAAGGAGGACTAGCAGCCGTGTTGCACGGGAGAATGTGAAAAGTGTTCATATGTAGTAAAAATCTCAGAATTCCGTCCGTTTTCGTCCTTTGTTATCGAATCGACTTAAAACCATATCGTCACATTTTCCGCTCTTCTCTCTGAACGGTTGCACTTATCGTCTGCAAAGCTATGACGCGTGCTGCGGTATGTGAAGACACTAAAAGCACCATAGTAGAACACAGATGAAGCTTCTAAGTAGATGTAATTGCCAGTAAGAAGTAATACAATTCAAGTTTTAGGTATCGATTATTGACTTTTTAGCAATCTTTGGTGCCTTGGACATTACCTAGGACTTTACGATTCTGCATGAAAGGAGGACTAGTTGCCGCGTTGCACGGGAGAATGTGAAAAGTGTTCATATGTAGTAAAAACCTGATAATTTCGTCCGTTTTCGTCATTTGTTATCGAATCGACTTAAAGCCAGGTCGTCACATTGGCCGCTCTTCTCTCTGAAACGGTTGTACTTATCGTGTGCGAAGCTATGTCGCGTGCTACGGTATGCGGAGACACTAAAAGCACCATAGTAGAACACAGATGAAGCTTCTAAGTTGATGTAATAGCCAGTAAGAAGTAGTACAATTCAAGTTTTAGGTATCGATTATTGACATTTTAGCTGGCTTTGGTGCTTTGGACATGAGCTAGGACTTCAAGATTCTGCATGAAAGGAGGACTAGCAGCCGTGTTGCACGGGAGAATGTGAAAAGTGTTCATATGTAGTAAAAATCTGAGAATTCCGTCCGTTTTCGTCATTTGTTGTCGAATCGACTTAAAACCAGATCGTCACATTGGCCGCTCTTGTCTCTGAACGGTTGCACTTATCGCCTGCAAAGCTATGTCGTGTGCTGCGGTATCCGGAGACACTAAAAGCACCATAGTAGAACACAGATGAAGCTTCTACGTTGTTGTAATAGCCATTAAGAAGAGGTACAATTCAAGTTTTAGGAATCGATTATTGACTTTTTAGCTGGCTTTGGTGCCTTGGACATTAGCTAGGACTTTAAGATTCTGCATGAAAGGAGGACTAGCAGCCGCGTTGCATGGGAGAACGTGAAAAGTGTTCATATGTAGTAAAAACCTGAGAATTCCGTCCGTTTTCGTCATTTGTTATCAAATCGACTTAACGCCAGGTCGTCACATTGGCCGCTCTTCTCTCTAAAACGGTTGTACTTATCGTCTGCAAAGCTATGTCGCTTGCTGCGGTACGCGGTGCCACTAAAAGCACCATAGTAGAACACAGATGAAGCTTCTAACTTGATGTAATAGCCAGAAAGAAGTAGTACAATTCAAGCTTTAGGTATCGATTATTGACTTTTTAGCTGCCTTTGGTGCCTTGGACATGAGCTAGTACATTTAGATTCTGCATGAAAGGAGGACTAGCAGCCGAGTTGCATGGGAGAATGTGAAAAGTGTTCATATATAGTAAAAACCTGAGAAATCCATCCGTTTTCATCATTTGTTATCGAATCGACTTAAAGCCAGATCGTCACATCGGCCGCTCTTCTCTCTGAAACGGTTGTACTTATCGTCTGCAAAGCTATGTCTCGTGCTGCGGTATGCGGACACACAAAGAGCACCATAGTAGAACACAGATGAAGCTTCTAAGTTGATGTAATAGCCAGTAACAAGTAGTACAGTTCAGGTTTTAGGTATCGATTATTGAATTTTTAGCTGTCTTTGGTGCCTTGGACATGAGCTAGGACTTCACGATTCTGCATGAAAGGAGGACTAGCAGCCGTGTTGCACGGGAGAATGTGAAAAGTGTTCATATGTAGTAAAAATCTGAGAATTCCGTCCGTTTTCGTCATTTGTTATCGAATCGACTTAAAACCAGATCGTCACATTGGCCGCTCTTGTCTCTGAACGGTTGCACTTATCGTCTGCAAAGCTATGACGCGTGCTGCGGTATGGGGAGACACTACAAGCACCATAGTAGAACACAGATGATGCTTCTAAATTGATGTAATAGCCAGTAAGAAGTAGTACAGTTCAAGTTTTAGGTATCGATTATTGACATTTTAGCTGGCTTTGGTGCCTTGGACATGAGCTAGGACCTTAAGATTCTTCATGAAAGGAGGACTAGCAACCGAGTTGCATGGTAGAATGTGAAAAGTGTTAATATGTAGTAAAAACCTGAGAAATCCGTCCGTTTTCGTCATTTGTTATCGAGTCGACTTGAAGCCAGATCGTCACATTGGCTGCTCTTCTCTCTGAAACGGTTGTACTTATCGTCTGCAAAGCTATGTCTCGTGTTGCGGTATGCGGACACACAAAGAGTACCATAGTAGAACACAGATGAAGCTTCTAAGTTGATGTAATAGACAGTAAGAAGTAGTACAGTTCAAGTTTTAGGTATCGATTAATGACATTTTAGCTGGCTTTGGTGCCTTGGACATGAGCTAGGATTTCAAGATTATGCATGAAAGGAGGACTAGCAGCCGCGTTGCACGGGAGAATGTGAAAAGTGTTCATATGTACTAAAAACCTGATATTTTCGTCCGTTTTCGTCATTTGTTATCGAATCGACTTAAAGCCAGGTCGTCACATTGGCCGCTCTTCTCTCTGAAACGGTTACATTCATCGTCTGCAAAGCTATGACGCGTGCTGCGGTATGTGAAGACACTAAAAGCACCATAGTAGAACACAGATGAAGCTTCTAAGTAGATGTAATTGCCAGTAAGAAGTAATACAATTCAAGTTTTAGTTATCGATTATTGACTTTTTAGCAGGCTTTGGTGCCTTGGACATTACCTAGGACTTTAAGATTCTGCATGAAAGGAGGACTAGTTGCCGCGTTGCACGGGAGAATGTGAAAAGTGTTCGTATGTAGTAAAAACTTGATAATTTCGTCCGTTTTCGTCATTTGTTATCGAATCGACTTAAAGCCAGGTCGTCACATTGGCCGCTCTTCTCTCTGAAACGGTTGTACTTATCGTGTGCGAAGCTATGTCGCGTGCTACGGTATGCGGAGACACTAAAAGCACCATAGTAGAACACAGATGAAGCTTCTAAGTTGATGTAATAGCCAGTAAGAAGTAGTACAATTCAAGTTTTAGGTGTCGATTATTGACTTTTTAGCTTGCTTTGGTGCCTTGGACATGAGCTATGACCTTTAGATTCTGCATGAAACGAGGACTAGCAGCCGAGTGTCATGGGAGAATGTGAAAAGTGTTCATATGTAGCAAAAACCTGAGAAATCCGTCCGTTTTCGTCATTTGTTATCGAGTCGACTTGAAGCCAGATCGTCACATTGGCCGCTCTTCTCTCTGAAACGGTTGTACTTATCGTCTGCAAAGCTATGTCTCGTGTTGCGGTATGCGGACACACAAAGAGTACCATAGTAGAACACAGATGAAGCTTCTAAGTTGATGTAATAGGCAGTAAGAAGTAGTACAGTTCAAGTTTTAGGTATCGATTGATGACATTTTAGCTGGCTTTGGTGCCTTGGACATGAGCTAGGACTTCAAGATTATGCATGAAAGGAGGACTAGCAGCCGTGTTGCACGGGAGAATGTGAAAAGTGTTCATATGTAGTAAAAATCTGAGAATTCCGTCCGTTTTCGTCCTTTGTTATCGAATCGACTTAAAACCATATCGTCACATTTTCCGCTCTTCTCTCTGAACGGTTGCACTTATCGTCTGCAAAGCTATGACGCGTGCTGCGGTATGTGAAGACACTAAAAGCACCATAGTAGAACACAGATGAAGCTTCTAAGTAGATGTAATTGCCAGTAAGAAGTAATACAATTCAAGTTTTAGGTATCGATTATTGACTTTTTAGCAGGCTTTGGTGCCTTGGACATTACCTAGGACTTTACGATTCTGCATGAAAGGAGGACTAGTTGCCGCGTTGCACGGGAGAATGTGAAAAGTGTTCATATGTAGTAAAAACCTGATAATTTCGTCCGTTTTCGTCATTTGTTATCGAATCGACTTAAAGCCAGGTCGTCACATTGGCCGCTCTTCTCTCTGAAACGGTTGTACTTATCGTGTGCGAAGCTATGTCGCGTGCTACGGTATGCGGAGACACTAAAAGCACCATAGTAGAACACAGATGAAGCTTCTAAGTTGATGTAATAGCCAGTAAGAAGTAGTACAATTCAAGTTTTAGGTATCGATTATTGACATTTTAGCTGGCTTTGGTGCTTTGGACATGAGCTAGGACTTCAAGATTCTGCATGAAAGGAGGACTAGCAGCCGTGTTGCACGGGAGAATGTGAAAAGTGTTCATATGTAGTAAAAATCTGAGAATTCCGTCCGTTTTCGTCATTTGTTATCGAATCGACTTAAAACCAGATCGTCACATTGGCCGCTCTTGTCTCTGAACGGTTGCACTTATCGCCTGCAAAGCTATGTCGTGTGCTGCGGTATCCGGAGACACTAAAAGCACCATAGTAGAACACAGATGAAGCTTCTACGTTGTTGTAATAGCCAGTAAGAAGAGGTACAATTCAAGTTTTAGGAATCGATTATTGACTTTTTAGCTGTCTATGGTGCCTTGGACATTAGCTAGGACTTTAAGATTCTGCATGAAAGGAGGACTAGCAGCCGCGTTGCATGGGAGAACGTGAAAAGTGTTCATATGTAGTAAAAATCTGAGAATTCCGTCCGTTTTCCTCATTTGTTATCAAATCGACTTACCGCCAGGTCGTCACATTGGCCGCTCTTCTCTCTGAAACGGTTGTACTTATCGTCTGCAAAGCTATGTCGTGTGCTGCGGTACGCGGTGCCACTAAAAGCACCATAGTAGAACACAGATGAAGCTTCTAAGTTGATGTAATAGCCAGAAAGAAGTAGTACAATTCAAGTTTTAGTTATCGATTATTGACTTTTTAGCTGCCTTTGGTGCCTTGGACATGAGCTAGTACATTTAGATTCTGCATGAAAGGAGGACTAGCAGCCGAGTTGCATGGGAGAATGTGAAAAGTGTTCATATATAGTAAAAACCTGACAAATCGGTTCGTTTTCATCATTTGTTATCGAATCGACTTAAAGCCAGATCGTCACATTGGCCGCTCTTCTCTCTGAAACGGTTGTACTTATCGTCTGCAAAGCTATGTCTCGTGCTGCGGTATGCGGACACACAAAGAGCACCATAGTAGAACACAGATGAAGCTTCTAAGTTGATGTAATAGCCAGTAACAAGTAGTACAGTTCAGGTTTTAGGTATCGATTATTGACTTTTTAGCTGTCTTTGGTGCCTTGGACATGAGCTAGGACTTCACGATTCTGCATGAAAGGAGGACTAGCAGCCGTGTTGCACGGGAGAATGTGAAAAGTGTTCATATGTAGTAAAAATCTGAGAATTCCGTCCGTTTTCGTCATTTGTTATCGAATCGACTTAAAACCAGATCGTCACATTGGCCGCTCTTGTCTCTGAACGGTTGCACTTATCGTCTGCAAAGCTATGACGCGTGCTGCGGTATGTGGAGACACTACAAGCACCATAGTAGAACACAGATGATGCTACTAAATTGATGTAATAGCCAGTAAGAAGTAGTACAGTTCAAGTTTTAGGTATCGATTATTGACATTTTAGCTGGCTTTGGTGCCTTGGACATGAGCTAGGACCTTAAGATTCTTCATGAAAGGAGGACTAGCAGCCGAGTTGCATGGTAGAATGTGAAAAGTGTTCATATGTAGTAAAAACCTGAGAAATCCGTCCGTTTTCGTCATTTGTTATCGAGTCGACTTGAAGCCAGATCGTCACATTGGCTGCTCTTCTCTCTGAAACGGTTGTACTTATCGTCTGCAAAGCTATGTCTCGTGTTGCGGTATGCGGACACACAAAGAGTACCATAGTAGAACACAGATGAAGCTTCTAAGTTGATGTAATAGACAGTAAGAAGTAGTACAGTTCAAGTTTTAGGTATCGATTAATGACATTTTAGCTGGCTTTGGTGCCTTGGACATGAGCTAGGACTTCAAGATTATGCATGAAAGGAGGACTAGCAGCCGCGTTGCACGGGAGAATGTGAAAAGTGTTCATATGTAGTAAAAACCTGATATTTTCGTCCGTTTTCGTCAGTTGTTATCGAATCGACTTAAAGCCAGGTCGTCACATTGGCCGCTCTTCTCTCTGAAGCGGTTGTACTTATCGTGTGCGAAGCTATGTCGCGTGCTGCGGTACGCGGAGACACTAAAAGCACCATAGTAGAACACAGATGAAGCTTCTAAGTTGATGTAATAGCCAGTAAGAAGTAGTACAATTCAAGTTTTAGGTATCGATTATTGACTTTTTAGCTGACTTTGGTGCCTTGGACATGAGCTATGACCTTTAGATTCTGCATGAAATGAGGACTAGCAGCCGAGTCTCATGGGAGAATGTGAAAAGTGTTCATATGTAGTAAAGACCTGAGAAATCCGTTCGTTTTCATCATTTGTTATCGAATCGACTTAAAGCCAGATCGTCACATTGGCCGCTCTTCTCTCTGAAATGGTTGTACTTATCGTGTGCAAAGCTATGTCGCGTGCTGCGGTAGGTGGAGACACTAAAAGCAATATAGTAGAAAACAGATGAAGCTTCTAAGTAGATGTAATTGCCAGTAAGAAGTAATACAATTCAAGTTTTAGGTATCGATTATTGACTTTTTAGCTGGCTTTGGTGCCTTGGACATGAGCTATGGCCTTTAGATTCTGCATGAAAGGAGGACTAGCAGCCGAGTTGCATGGGAGAATGTGAAAAGTGTTCATATGTAGTAAAAACCTGAGAAATCCGTCCGTTTTCGTCATTTGTTTTTGAATCGACTTAAAGCCAGATCGTTACATTGGCCGCTCTTCTCTCTGAAACGGTTGTACTTATCGTCTGCAAAACTATGTCTCGTGCTGCGGTGTGCGGACACACAAAGAACACCATAGTTGAACACAGATGAAGCTTCTAAGTTGATGTAATAGCCAGTAAGAAGTAGTACATTTCAAGTTTTAGGTATCGATTATTGACATTTTAGCTGGCTTTGGTGCTTTGGACATGAGCTAGGACTTCAAGATTCTGCATGAAAGGAGGACTAGCAGCCGTGTAGCACGGGAGAATGTGAAAAGTGTTCATATGTAGTAAAAATCTGAGAATTCATCCGTTTTCGTCATTTGTTATCGAATCGACTTAAAACCATATCGTCACATTGGCCGCTCTTCTCTCTGAACGGTTGCACTTATCGTCTGCAAAGCTATGACGCGTGCTGCGGTATGCGGAGACACTAAAAGCACCATAGTAGAACAAGGATGAAGCTTCTAAGTAGATGTAATTGCCAGTAAGAAGTAATACAATTCAAGTTTTAGGTATCGATTATTGACTTTTTAGCTGGCTTTGGTGCCTTGGACATTAGCTAGGACTTTAAGATTCTGCATGAAAGGAGCACTAGTTGCCGCGTTGCACGGGAGAATGTGAAAAGTGTTCATATGTAGTAAAAACCTGAGAATTTCGTCCGTTTTCGTCATTTGTTATCGAATCGACTTAAAGCCAGGTCGTCACATTGGCCGCTCTTCTCTCTGAAACGGTTGTACTTATCGTGTGCAAAGCTACGTCGCGTGCTGCGGTATGCGGAGACACTAAAAGCACCATAGTAGAACACAGATGAAGCTTCTAAGTTGATGTAATAGCCAGTAAGAAGTAGTACAATTCAAGTTTTAGGTATCGATTATTGACTTTTTAGCTGGCTTTGGTGCCTTGGACATGAGCTAGGACCTTTAGATTCTGCATGAAAGGAGGACTAGCAGCCGAGTTGCATGGGAGAATGTGAAAAGTGTTCATATGTAGTAAAACCTGAGAAATCCGTTCGTTTTCATCATTTGTTATCGAATCGACTTAAAGCCTGATCATCACATTGGCCGCTCTTCTCTCTGAAATGGTTGTACTTATCGTGTGCAAAGCTATGTCGCGTGCTGCGGTAGGCGGAGACACTAAAAGCAATATAGTAGAACACAGATGAAGCTTCTAAGTTGATGTAATAGCCAGTAAGAAGTAGTACAGTTAATGTTTTAGGTATCGATTATTGACATTTTAGCTGGCTTTGGTGATTTGGACATGAGCTAGGACTTCAAGATTCTGCATGAAAGGAGGACTAGCAGCGGTGTTGCACGGGAGAATGTGAAAAGTGTTCATATGTAGTAAAAACCTGAGAAATCCGTCCCTTTTCGTCATTTGTTATCGAATCGACTTAAAGCGAGATCGTCAAATTGGCCGCTCTTTCCTCTTAAACGGTTGTACTTATCGTCTGCATAGCTTTGTTGCGTGCTGCAGTATGCGGAGACACTAAAAGCACCATAGTAGAACACAGATGAAGCTTCTAAGTTGATGTAATAGCCAGTAAGAAGTAGTACAATTTAAGTATTAGGTATCGATTATTGACTTTTTAGCTGGCTTTGGTGCCTTGGACATGAGCTAGGACCTTCAGAATCTGCATGAAAGGAGGACTAGCAACCGAGTTGCACGGGACAATGTGAAAAGTGTTCATATGTAGTAAAAACCTGAGAAATCCGTCGGTTTTCGTCATTTGTTATCTAATCGACATAAAGCCAGATCGTCACATTACCCGCTCTTCTCTCTGAAACGGTTCCACTTATCGTCTGCAAAGCTATGTCGTGTGCTGCGGTCTGCGGAGACACTAAAAGCACCATAGTAGAACACATATGAAGCTTCTAAGTTGATGTAATAGCCAGTAAGAAGTAGTACAATACAAGTTTAAGGTATCGATTATTGACTTTTTAGCTGGCTTTGGTGCCTTGAACGTGAGCTAAGACCTTAAGATTCTGCATGACAGGAGGACTAGCAGCCGCGTTGCACGGAAGAATGTGAAAAGTGTTCATATGTAGTAAAAACCTGAGAAATCCGTCCGTTTTCGTCATTTGTTATCGAATCGACTAAAAGACAGATCGTCACATTGGCCGCTCTTCTCTCAGAAAAGTTTGTACTTATCGTCTGCAAAGCTGTGTCGTGTGCTGCGGTATCCGGAGACACTAAAAGCACCATAGTAGAACACAGATGAAGCTTCTAAGTTGATGTAATAGCCAGTAAGAAGTAGTACAATTTAAGTTTTAGGTATCGATTATTGAGTTTTTAGCTGGCTTTTGTGCCTTGGACATTAGCTAGGACTTAAAGATTGTGCATGAGAGGAGGATTAGCAGCCGCGTTGAATGGGAGAATGTGAAAAGTGTTCATATGTAGTAAAAACCTGAGAAATCCGTTCGTTTTCATCATTTGTTATCGAATCGACTTAAAGCCAGATCGACACATTGGCCGCTCTTCTCTCTGAAACGGTTGTACTTATCGTCTGCAAAGCTATGTAGCGTGCTGCGTTATGCGGAGACACTAAAAGCACCATAGTAGAACAGAGATGAAGCTTCTAAGTTGAAGTAATAGCCAGTAAGAAGTAGTACAATTCAAGTTTTAGGTATCGATTATTGACTTTTTAGCTGGCTTTGGTGCCTTGGAAATGAGCTAGGACCTCACGATTCTGCATGACAGGCGGACTAGCAGCCGAGTTGCATGGGAGAATGTGAAAAGTGTTCATATGTAGTAAAAACCTGAGAAATCCGTCCGTTTTCGTCATTTGTTATCGAATCGGCTTAAAGCCAGATCGTCACATTGGCCGCCCTTCTGTCTGAACGGTTGCACTTGTCGTCTGCAAAGCTATGACGCGTGCTGCGGTATGTGGAGACACTAAAAGCACCATAGTATAACACAGATGAAGCTTCTAAGTTGATGTAATAGCCAGTAAGAAGTAGTATAATTTAAGTATTAGGTATCGATTATTGACTTTTTAGCTGGCTTTGGTGCCTTGGACATTAGCTAGGACTTTAAGATTCTGCATGAAATGAGGACTAGTAGCCGCGTTGCATGGGAGAACGTGAAAAGTGTTCATATGTAGTAAAAACCTGAGAAATCCGTCCGTTTTCGTCATTTGTTATCGAATCGACTTAAAGCCAGGTCGTCACATTCGCCGAACTTCTCTCTGAAACGGTTGTACTGCAAAGCTAGTCGCATGCTGCGGTAGGCGGAGACACTAAAAGCACCATAGTAGAAAGATGAAGCTTCTAAGTTGATGTAATAGCCAGTAAGAAGTAGTACAGTTCAAGTTTTACGAATCGATTATTGACTTTTTAGCTGGCTTTGGTGCCTTGGACTTGAGCTAGGACCTTAAGATTGTGCATGAAAGGAGGACTAGCAGCCGTGTAGCAGGGGAGAATGTGAAAAGTGTTCATATGTAGTAAAAATCTGAGAATTCCGTCCGTTTTCGTCATTTGTTATCGAATCGACTTAAAACCATATCGTCACATTGGCCGCTCTTCTCTCTGAACGGTTGCACTTATCGTCTGCAAAGCTATGACGCGTGCTGCGGTATGTGAAGACACTAAAAGCACCATAGTAGAACACAGATGAAGCTTCTAAGTAGATGTAATTGCCAGTAAGAAGTAATACAATTCAAGTTTTAGGTATCGATTATTGACCTATTAGCTGGCTTTGGTGCCTTGGACATTAGTTAGGACTTTAAGATTCTGCATGAAAGGAGCACTAGTTGCCGCGTTGCATGGGAGAATGTGAAAAGTGTTCATATGTAGTAAAAACCTGAGAATTTCGTCCGTTTTCGTCATTTGTTATCGAATCGACTTAAAGCCAGATCGTCACATTGGCCGCTCTTCTCTCTGAAACGGATGTACTTATCGTGTGCAAAGCTATGTCGCGTGCTGCGGTATGCGGAGACACTAAAAGCACCATAGTAGAACACAGATGAAGCTTCTAAGTTGATGTAATAGCCAGTAAGAAGTAGTACAATTCAAGTTTTAGGTATCGATTATTGACTTTATAGCTGGCTTTGGTGCCTTGGACATGAGCTAGGACCTTAAGATTGTGCATGAAAGGAGGACTAGCAGCCGAGTTGCATGGGAGAATGTGAAAAGTGTTCATATGTAGTAAAAACCTGAGAAATCCGTTCGTTTTCATCATTTGTTATCGAATCGACTTAAAGCCTGATCGTCACATTGGCCGCTCTTCTCTCTGAAATGGTTGTACTTATCGTGTGCAAAGCTATGTCGCGTGCTGCGGTAGGCGGAGACACTAAAAGCAATATAGTAGAACACAGATGAAGCTTCTAAGTTGATGTAATAGCCAGTAAGAAGTAGTACAGTTCAAGTTTTAGGTATCGATTATTGACATTTTAGCTGGCTTTGGTGATTTGGACATGAGCTATCACCTCAAGATTCTGCATGACAGGCGGACTAGCAGCCGAGTTGCATGGGAGAATGTGAAAAGTGTTCATATGTAGTAAAAACCAGAGAAATCCGTCCGTTTTCGTCATTTGTTATCGAATCGGCTTAAAGCCAGATCGTCACATTGGCCGCCCTTCTGTCTGAACGGTTGCACTTGTCGTCTGCAAAGCTATGACGCGTGCTGCGGTATGTGGAGACACTAAAAGCACCATAGTATAACACAGATGAAGCTTCTAAGTTGATGTAATAGCCAGTAAGAAGTAGTATAATTTAAGTATTAGGTATCGATTATTGACTTTTTAGCTGGCTTTGGTGCCTTGGACATTAGCTAGGACTTTAAGATTCTGCATGAAATGAGGACTAGTAGCCGCGTTGCATGGGAGAACGTGAAAAGTGTTCATATGTAGTAAAAACCTGAGAAATCCGTCCGTTTTCGTCATTTGTTATCGAATCGACTTAAAGCCAGGTCGTCACATTCGCCGAACTTCTCTCTGAAACGGTTGTACTGCAAAGCTAGTCGCATGCTGCGGTAGGCGGAGACACTAAAAGCACCATAGTAGAAAGATGAAGCTTCTAAGTTGATGTAATAGCCAGTAAGAAGTAGTACAGTTCAAGTTTTACGAATCGATTATTGACTTTTTAGCTGGCTTTGGGGCCTTGGACTTGAGCTAGGACCTTAAGATTGTGCATGAAAGGAGGACTAGCAGCCGTGTAGCAGGGGAGAATGTGAAAAGTGTTCATATGTAGTAAAAATCTGAGAATTCCGTCCGTTTTCGTCATTTGTTATCGAATCGACTTAAAACCATATCGTCACATTGGCCGCTCTTCTCTCTGAACGGTTGCACTTATCGTCTGCAAAGCTATGACGCGTGCTGCGGTATGTGAAGACACTAAAAGCACCATAGTAGAACACAGATGAAGCTTCTAAGTAGATGTAATTGCCAGTAAGAAGTAATACAATTCAAGTTTTAGGTATCGATTATTGACTTTTTAGCTGGCTTTGGTGCCTTGGACATTAGCTAGGACTTTAAGATTCTGCATGAAAGGAGCACTAGTTGCCGCGTTGCATGGGAGAATGTGAAAAGTGTTCATATGTAGTAAAAACCTGAGAATTTCGTCCGTTTTCGTCATTTGTTATCGAATCGACTTAAAGCCAGATCGTCACATTGGCCGCTCTTCTCTCTGAAACGGATGTACTTATCGTGTGCAAAGCTATGTCGCGTGCTGCGGTATGCGGAGACACTAAAAGCACCATAGTAGAACACAGATGAAGCTTCTAAGTTGATGTAATAGCCAGTAAGAAGTAGTACAATTCAAGTTTTAGGTATCGATTATTGACTTTATAGCTGGCTTTGGTGCCTTGGACATGAGCTAGGACCTTAAGATTCTGCATGAAAGGAGGACTAGCAGCCGAGTTGCATGGGAGAATGTGAAAAGTGTTCATATGTAGTAAAAACCTGAGAAATCCGTTCGTTTTCATCATTTGTTATCGAATCGACTTAAAGCCTGATCGTCACATTGGCCGCTCTTCTCTCTGAAATGGTTGTACTTATCGTGTGCAAAGCTATGTCGCGTGCTGCGGTAGGCGGAGACACTAAAAGCAATATAGTAGAACACAGATGAAGCTTCTAAGTTGATGTAATAGCCTGTAAGAAGTAGTACAGTTCAAGTTTTAGGTATCGATTATTGACATTTTAGCTGGCTTTGGTGATTTGGACATGAGCTAGGACTTCAAGATTCTGCATGAAAGGAGGACTAGCAGCCGTGTTGCACGGGAGAATGTGAAAAGTGTTCATATGTAGTAAAAACCTGAGAAATCCGTCCCTTTTCGTCATTTGTTATCGAATCGACTTAAAGAGAGATCGTCAAATTGGCCGCTCTTTCCTCTTAAACGGTTGTACTTATCGTCTGCATAGCTTTGTTGCGTGCTGCAGTATGCGGAGACACTAAAAGCACCATAGTAGAACACAGATGAAGCTTCTAAGTTGATGTAATAGCCAGTAAGAAGTAGTATAATTTAAGTATTAGGTATCGATTATTGACCTTTTAGCTCGCTTTGGTGCCTTGGACATTAGCTAGGACTTTAAGATTCTGCATGAAATGAGGACTAGTAGCCGCGTTGCATGGGAGAACGTGAAAAGTGTTCATATGTAGTAAAAACCTGAGAAATCCGTCGGTTTTCGTCATTTGTTATCTAATCGACATAAAGCCAGATCGTCACATTACCCGCTCTTCTCTCTGAAACGGTTCCACTTATCGTCTGCAAAGCTATGTCGTGTGCTGCGGTCTGCGGAGACACTAAAAGCACCATAGTAGAACACATATGAAGCTTCTAAGTTGATGTAATAGCCAGTAAGAAGTAGTACAATACAAGTTTAAGGTATCGATTATTGACTTTTTAGCTGGCTTTGGTGCCTTGAACGTGAGCTAAGACCTTAAGATTCTGCATGACAGGAGGACTAGCAGCCGCGTTGCACGGAAGAATGTGAAAAGTGTTCATATGTAGTAAAAACCTGAGAAATCCGTCCGTTTTCGTCATTTGTTATCGAATCGACTAAAAGACAGATCGTCACATTGGCCGCTCTTCTCTCAGAAAAGTTTGTACTTATCGTCTGCAAAGCTGTGTCGTGTGCTGCGGTATCCGGAGACACTAAAAGCACCATAGTAGAACACAGATGAAGCTTCTAAGTTGATGTAATAGCCAGTAAGAAGTAGTACAATTTAAGTTTTAGGTATCGATTATTGAGTTTTTAGCTGGCTTTTGTGCCTTGGACATTAGCTAGGACTTAAAGATTGTGCATGAGAGGAGGATTAGCAGCCGCGTTGAATGGGAGAATGTGAAAAGTGTTCATATGTAGTAAAAACCTGAGAAATCCGTTCGTTTTCATCATTTGTTATCGAATCGACTTAAAGCCAGATCGACACATTGGCCGCTCTTCTCTCTGAAACGGTTGTACTTATCGTCTGCAAAGCTATGTAGCGTGCTGCGTTATGCGGAGACACTAAAAGCACCATAGTAGAACAGAGATGAAGCTTCTAAGTTGAAGTAATAGCCAGTAAGAAGTAGTACAATTCAAGTTTTAGGTATCGATTATTGACTTTTTAGCTGGCTTTGGTGCCTTGGAAATGAGCTAGGACCTCACGATTCTGCATGACAGGCGGACTAGCAGCCGAGTTGCATGGGAGAATGTGAAAAGTGTTCATATGTAGTAAAAACCTGAGAAATCCGTCCGTTTTCGTCATTTGTTATCGAATCGGCTTAAAGCCAGATCGTCACATTGGCCGCCCTTCTGTCTGAACGGTTGCACTTGTCGTCTGCAAAGCTATGACGCGTGCTGCGGTATGTGGAGACACTAAAAGCACCATAGTATAACACAGATGAAGCTTCTAAGTTGATGTAATAGCCAGTAAGAAGTAGTATAATTTAAGTATTAGGTATCGATTATTGACTTTTTAGCTGGCTTTGGTGCCTTGGACATTAGCTAGGACTTTAAGATTCTGCATGAAATGAGGACTAGTAGCCGCGTTGCATGGGAGAACGTGAAAAGTGTTCATATGTAGTAAAAACCTGAGAAATCCGTCCGTTTTCGTCATTTGTTATCGAATCGACTTAAAGCCAGGTCGTCACATTCGCCGAACTTCTCTCTGAAACGGTTGTACTGCAAAGCTAGTCGCATGCTGCGGTAGGCGGAGACACTAAAAGCACCATAGTAGAAAGATGAAGCTTCTAAGTTGATGTAATAGCCAGTAAGAAGTAGTACAGTTCAAGTTTTACGAATCGATTATTGACTTTTTAGCTGGCTTTGGTGCCTTGGACTTGAGCTAGGACCTTAAGATTGTGCATGAAAGGAGGACTAGCAGCCGTGTAGCAGGGGAGAATGTGAAAAGTGTTCATATGTAGTAAAAATCTGAGAATTCCGTCCGTTTTCGTCATTTGTTATCGAATCGACTTAAAACCATATCGTCACATTGGCCGCTCTTCTCTCTGAACGGTTGCACTTATCGTCTGCAAAGCTATGACGCGTGCTGCGGTATGTGAAGACACTAAAAGCACCATAGTAGAACACAGATGAAGCTTCTAAGTAGATGTAATTGCCAGTAAGAAGTAATACAATTCAAGTTTTAGGTATCGATTATTGACCTATTAGCTGGCTTTGGTGCCTTGGACATTAGTTAGGACTTTAAGATTCTGCATGAAAGGAGCACTAGTTGCCGCGTTGCATGGGAGAATGTGAAAAGTGTTCATATGTAGTAAAAACCTGAGAATTTCGTCCGTTTTCGTCATTTGTTATCGAATCGACTTAAAGCCAGATCGTCACATTGGCCGCTCTTCTCTCTGAAACGGATGTACTTATCGTGTGCAAAGCTATGTCGCGTGCTGCGGTATGCGGAGACACTAAAAGCACCATAGTAGAACACAGATGAAGCTTCTAAGTTGATGTAATAGCCAGTAAGAAGTAGTACAATTCAAGTTTTAGGTATCGATTATTGACTTTATAGCTGGCTTTGGTGCCTTGGACATGAGCTAGGACCTTAAGATTGTGCATGAAAGGAGGACTAGCAGCCGAGTTGCATGGGAGAATGTGAAAAGTGTTCATATGTAGTAAAAACCTGAGAAATCCGTTCGTTTTCATCATTTGTTATCGAATCGACTTAAAGCCTGATCGTCACATTGGCCGCTCTTCTCTCTGAAATGGTTGTACTTATCGTGTGCAAAGCTATGTCGCGTGCTGCGGTAGGCGGAGACACTAAAAGCAATATAGTAGAACACAGATGAAGCTTCTAAGTTGATGTAATAGCCAGTAAGAAGTAGTACAGTTCAAGTTTTAGGTATCGATTATTGACATTTTAGCTGGCTTTGGTGATTTGGACATGAGCTATCACCTCAAGATTCTGCATGACAGGCGGACTAGCAGCCGAGTTGCATGGGAGAATGTGAAAAGTGTTCATATGTAGTAAAAACCAGAGAAATCCGTCCGTTTTCGTCATTTGTTATCGAATCGGCTTAAAGCCAGATCGTCACATTGGCCGCCCTTCTGTCTGAACGGTTGCACTTGTCGTCTGCAAAGCTATGACGCGTGCTGCGGTATGTGGAGACACTAAAAGCACCATAGTATAACACAGATGAAGCTTCTAAGTTGATGTAATAGCCAGTAAGAAGTAGTATAATTTAAGTATTAGGTATCGATTATTGACTTTTTAGCTGGCTTTGGTGCCTTGGACATTAGCTAGGACTTTAAGATTCTGCATGAAATGAGGACTAGTAGCCGCGTTGCATGGGAGAACGTGAAAAGTGTTCATATGTAGTAAAAACCTGAGAAATCCGTCCGTTTTCGTCATTTGTTATCGAATCGACTTAAAGCCAGGTCGTCACATTCGCCGAACTTCTCTCTGAAACGGTTGTACTGCAAAGCTAGTCGCATGCTGCGGTAGGCGGAGACACTAAAAGCACCATAGTAGAAAGATGAAGCTTCTAAGTTGATGTAATAGCCAGTAAGAAGTAGTACAGTTCAAGTTTTACGAATCGATTATTGACTTTTTAGCTGGCTTTGGGGCCTTGGACTTGAGCTAGGACCTTAAGATTGTGCATGAAAGGAGGACTAGCAGCCGTGTAGCAGGGGAGAATGTGAAAAGTGTTCATATGTAGTAAAAATCTGAGAATTCCGTCCGTTTTCGTCATTTGTTATCGAATCGACTTAAAACCATATCGTCACATTGGCCGCTCTTCTCTCTGAACGGTTGCACTTATCGTCTGCAAAGCTATGACGCGTGCTGCGGTATGTGAAGACACTAAAAGCACCATAGTAGAACACAGATGAAGCTTCTAAGTAGATGTAATTGCCAGTAAGAAGTAATACAATTCAAGTTTTAGGTATCGATTATTGACTTTTTAGCTGGCTTTGGTGCCTTGGACATTAGCTAGGACTTTAAGATTCTGCATGAAAGGAGCACTAGTTGCCGCGTTGCATGGGAGAATGTGAAAAGTGTTCATATGTAGTAAAAACCTGAGAATTTCGTCCGTTTTCGTCATTTGTTATCGAATCGACTTAAAGCCAGATCGTCACATTGGCCGCTCTTCTCTCTGAAACGGATGTACTTATCGTGTGCAAAGCTATGTCGCGTGCTGCGGTATGCGGAGACACTAAAAGCACCATAGTAGAACACAGATGAAGCTTCTAAGTTGATGTAATAGCCAGTAAGAAGTAGTACAATTCAAGTTTTAGGTATCGATTATTGACTTTATAGCTGGCTTTGGTGCCTTGGACATGAGCTAGGACCTTAAGATTCTGCATGAAAGGAGGACTAGCAGCCGAGTTGCATGGGAGAATGTGAAAAGTGTTCATATGTAGTAAAAACCTGAGAAATCCGTTCGTTTTCATCATTTGTTATCGAATCGACTTAAAGCCTGATCGTCACATTGGCCGCTCTTCTCTCTGAAATGGTTGTACTTATCGTGTGCAAAGCTATGTCGCGTGCTGCGGTAGGCGGAGACACTAAAAGCAATATAGTAGAACACAGATGAAGCTTCTAAGTTGATGTAATAGCCTGTAAGAAGTAGTACAGTTCAAGTTTTAGGTATCGATTATTGACATTTTAGCTGGCTTTGGTGATTTGGACATGAGCTAGGACTTCAAGATTCTGCATGAAAGGAGGACTAGCAGCCGTGTTGCACGGGAGAATGTGAAAAGTGTTCATATGTAGTAAAAACCTGAGAAATCCGTCCCTTTTCGTCATTTGTTATCGAATCGACTTAAAGAGAGATCGTCAAATTGGCCGCTCTTTCCTCTTAAACGGTTGTACTTATCGTCTGCATAGCTTTGTTGCGTGCTGCAGTATGCGGAGACACTAAAAGCACCATAGTAGAACACAGATGAAGCTTCTAAGTTGATGTAATAGCCAGTAAGAAGTAGTATAATTTAAGTATTAGGTATCGATTATTGACCTTTTAGCTCGCTTTGGTGCCTTGGACATTAGCTAGGACTTTAAGATTCTGCATGAAATGAGGACTAGTAGCCGCGTTGCATGGGAGAACGTGAAAAGTGTTCATATGTAGTAAAAACCTGAGAAATCCGTCCGTTTTCGTCATTTGTTATCTAAACGACATAAAGCCAGATCGTCACATTACCCGCTCTTCTCTCTGAAACGGTTGCACTTATCGTCTGCAAAGCTATGTCGTGTGCTGCGGTCTGCGGAGACACTAAAAGCACCATAGTAGAACACATATGAAGCTTCTAAGTTGATGTAATAGCCAGTAAGAAGTAGTACAATACAAGTTTAAGGTATCGATTATTGACTTTTTAGCTGGCTTTGGTGCCTTGAACGTGAGCTAAGACCTTAAGATTCTGCATGACAGGAGGACTAGCAGCCGCGTTGCATGGAAGAATGTGAAAAGTGTTCATATGTAGTAAAAACCAGAGAAATCCGTCCGTTTTCGTCATTTGTTATCGAATCGACAAAAAGACAGATCGTCACATTGGCCGCTCTTCTCTCAGAAAAGTTTGTACTTATCGTCTGCAAAGCTGTGTCGTGTGCTGCGGTATCCGGAGACACTAAAAGCACCATAGTAGAACACAGATGAAGCTTCTAAGTTGATGTAATAGCCAGTAAGAAGTAGTACAATTTAAGTTTTAGGTATCGATTATTGACTTTTTAGCTGGCTTTGGTGCCTTGGACATTAGCTAGGACTTAAAGATTGTGCATGAAAGGAGGATTAGCAGCCGCGTTGCATGGGAGAATGTGAAAAGTGTTCATATGTAGTAAAAACCTGAGAAATCCGTTCGTTTTCATCATTTGTTATCGAATCGACTTAAAGCCAGATCGACACATTGGCCGCTCTTCTCTCTGAAACGGTTGTACTTATCGTCTGCAAAGCTATGTAGCGTGCTGCGTTATGCGGAGACACTAAAAGCACCATAGTAGAACAGAGATGAAGCTTCTAAGTTGAAGTTATAGCCAGTAAGAAGTAGTACAATTCAAGTTTTAGGTATCGATTATTGACTTTTTAGCTGGCTTTGGTGCCTTGGACATGAGCTAGGACCTCACGATTCTGCATGACAGGCGGACTAGCAGCCGAGTTGCATGGGAGAATGTGAAAAGTGTTCATATGTAGTAAAAACCAGAGAAATCCGTTCGTTTTCATCATTTGTTATCGAATCGGCTTAAAGCCAGATCGTCACATTGGCCGCCCTTCTGTCTGAACGGTTGCTCTTGTCGTCTGCAAAGCTATGACGCGTGTTGCGGTATGTGGAGACACTAAAAGCACCATAGTATAACACAGATGAAGCTTCTAAGTTGATGTAATAGCCAGTAAGAAGTAGTATAATTTAAGTATTAGTTATCGATTATTGACTTTTTAGCTGGCTTTGGTGCCTTGGACATTAGCTAGGACTTTAAGATTCTGCATGAAATGAGGACTAGTAGCCGCGTTGCATGGGAGAACGTGAAAACTGTTCATAAGTAGTAAAAACATGAGAAATCCGTCCGTTTTCGTCATTTGTTATCGAATCGACTTAAAACCATATCATCACATTGGCCGCTCTTCTCTCTGAACGGTTGCACTTATCGTCTGCAAAGCTATGACGCGTGCTGCGGTATGTGAAGACACTAAAAGCACCATAGTAGAACACAGATGAAGCTTCTAAGTAGATGTAATTGCCAGTAAGAAGTAATACAATTCAAGTTTTAGGTATCGATTATTGACTTTTTAGCTGGCTTTGGTGCCTTGGACATTACCTAGGACTTTAAGATTCTGCATGAAAGGAGGACTAGTTGCCGCGTTGTAAGGGAGAATGTGAAAAGTTTTCATATGTAGTAAAAACCTGAGAAATCCGTCCGTTTTCGTCATTTGTTATCGAATCGACTAAAAGACAGATCGTCACATTGGCCGCTCTTCTCTCAGAAAAGTTTGTACTTATCGTCTGCAAAGCTGTGTCGTGTGCTGCGGTATCCGGAGACACTAAAAGCACCATAGTAGAACACAGATGAAGCTTCTAAGTTGATGTAATAGCCAGTAAGAAGTAGTACAATTCAAGTTTTAGGAATCGATTATTGACTTTTTAGCTGGCTTTGGTGCCTTGGACTTGAGCTAGAACCTTAAGATTGTGCATGAAAGGAGGACTAGCAGCCGCGTTGCAAGGGAGTATGTGAAAAGTGTTCATATGTAGTAAAAACCTGGGAAATCCGTCCGTTTTCGTCATTTGTTATCGAATCGACTTGAAGCCAGATCGTTACATTGACCGCTCTTCTCTCTGAAACGGTTGAACTTATCGTCTGCAAAACTATGTCTCGTGCTGCGGTGTGCGGACACACAAAGAGCACCATAGTTGAACACAGATGAAGCTTCTAAGTTGATGTAATAGCCAGTAAGAAGTAGTACATTTCAAGTTTTAGGTATCGATTATTGACATTTTAGCTGGCTTTGGTGCCTTGGACATGAGCTAGGACTTCAAGATTCTGCATGAAAGGAGGACTAGCAGCCGTGTTGCACGGGAGAATGTGAAAAGTGTTCATATGTAGTAAAAATCTGAGAATTCATCCGTTTTCGTCATTTGTTATCGAATCGACTTAAAACCATATCGTCACATTGGCCGCTCTTCTCTCTGAAGCGGATGTACTTATCGTGTGCAAAGCTATGTCGCGTGCTGCGGTATGCGGAGACACTAAAAGCACCATAGTAGAACACAGATGAAGCTTCTAAGTTGATGTAATAGCCAGTAAGAAGTAGTACAATTCAAGTTTTAGGTATCGATTATTGACTTTTTAGCTGGCTTTGGTGCCTTGGACATGAGCTAGGACCTTAAGATTCTGCATGAAAGGAGGACTAGCAGCCGAGTTGCATGGGAGAATGTGAAAAGTGTTCATATGTAGTAAAAACCAGAGAAATCCGTTCGTTTTCATCATTTGTTATCGAATCGACTTAAAGCCAGATAGTCACATTTTCCGCTCTTCTCTCTGAAATGGTTGTACTTATCGTGTGCAAAGCTATGTCGCGTGCTGCGGTAGGCGGAGACACTAAAAGCACCATAGAAGAACACAGATGAAGCTTCTAAGTTGATGTAATAGCCAGTAAGAAGTAGTACAGTTCAAGGTTTAGGTATCGATTATTGACTTTTTAGCTGGCTTTGGTGCCTTGGACATGAGCTAGGACGTTAAGATTGTGCATGAAAGAAGGACTAGCAGCCGCGTTGCAAGGGAGTATGTGAAAAGTGTTCATATGTAGTAAAAACCTGAGAAATCCGTCCGTTTTCGTCATTTGTTATCGAATCAACTCAAAGCCAGATCTTCACATTGGCCGCTCTTCTCTCTGAAACGGTTGTACTTATCGTCTGCAAAGGTATGTCTCGTGCTGCGCTATTCGGAGACAATAAATGTACCATAGTAGAACACAGATGATGCTTCTAAGTTGATGTAATAGCCAGTAAGAAGTAGTACAAATCAAGTTTCAGGTATCGATTATTGACTTTTTAGCTGCTTTGGTGCCTTGGACAAGAGCTAGGCCCTTAAGATTCTACATGAAAGGGGGACTAGCAGCCGCGTTGCATGGGAGAATGTGAAAAGTGTTCATATGTTGTAAAAACCTGAGAAATCCGTCCGTTTTCGTCATTTCTTATCGAATCGTCTTAAAGCCAGGTCGTCACATTGGCCGCTCTTCTCTCAGGAACGGTTGTACTTATCGTCTGCAAAGCTATGTCGCGTGCTGCGGTATGTGGAGACACTAAAAGAACCATAGTAGAACACAGATGAAGCTTCTAAATTGATGTAATAGCCAGTAAGAAGTAGTACAATTCAAGTTTTAGGTATCGATTATTGACTTTTTAGCTGGCTTTGGTGCCTTGGACATGAGCTAGGACCTTAAGATTCTGCATGAAAGGGGGACTAGCAGCCGCGTTGCAAGGGAGTATGTGAAAAGTGTTCATATGTAGTAAAAACCTGAGAAATCCGTCAGTTTTCGTCATTTGGTATCGAATCGACTTAAAACCATATCGTCACATTGGCCGCTCTTCTCTCTGAACGGTTGCACTTATCGTCTGCAAAGCTATGACGCGTGCTGCGGTATGCGGAGACAGTAAAAGCACCATAGTAGAACACAGATGAAGCTTCTAAGTAGATGTAATTGCCAGTAAGAAGTAATACAATTCAAGTTTTAGGTACCGATTATTGACTTTGTAGCTAACTTTGGTGCCTTGGACATTAGCTAGGGCTTTAAGATTCTGCATGAAAGGAGCACTAGTTGCCGCGTACACGGGAGAATGTGAAAAGTGTTCATATGTAGTAAAAACCTTAGAATTTCGTCCGTTTTCGTCATTTGTTATCGAATCGACTTAAAGCCAGATCGTCACATTTTCCGCTCTTCTCTCTGAAATGGTTGTACTTATCGTGAGCAAAGCTATGTCGCATGCTGCGGTAGGCTGAGACACTAAAAGCACCATAGTAGAACACAGATGAAGCTTCTAAGTTGATGTAATAGCCTGTAAGAAGTAGTACAGTTCAAGTTTTAGGTATCGATTATTGACTTTTTAGCTGCTTTGGTGCCTTGGACAAGAGCAAGGACCTTAAGATTCTGCATGAAAGGAGGACTAGCAGCCGAGTTTCACGGGAGAATGTGAAAAGTGTTCATATGTAGTAAAAACCTGAGAAAACCGTCCGTTTCCGTCATTTGTTACCGAATCGACTTAAAGCCAGATCGTCACATTGGCCGCTCTTCTCTCTGAAACGGTTGTTTTTATCGCCTGCAAAGCTATGTCTCGTGTTGCGGTATGCAGAGACACTAAAAGCACCATAGTAGAACACAGATGAAGCTTTTAAGTTAATGTAATAGCCAGTAAGAAGTAGTACAAATCAAGTTTTCGGTATCGATTATTGACTTTTTAGCTGCTTTGGTGCCTTGGACAAGAGCTAGGCCCTTAAGATTCTACATGAAAGGGGGACTAGCAGCCGCGTTGCATGGGAGAATGTGAAAAGTGTTCATATGTAGTAAAAACCTGAGAAATCCGTCCGTTTTCGTCATTTCTTATCGAATCGACTTAAAGCCAGGTCGTCACATTGGCCGCTCTTCTCTCAGGAACGGTTGTACTTATCGTCTGCAAAGCTATGTCGCGTGCTGCGGTATGTGGAGACACTAAAAGAACCATAGTAGAACACAGATGAAGCTTCTAAATTGATGTAATAGCCAGTAAGAAGTAGTACAATTCAAGTTTTAGGTATCGATTATTGACTTTTTAGCTGGCTTTGGTGCCTTGGACATGAGCTAGGACCTTAAGATTCTGCATGAGAGGGGGACTAGCAGCCGCGTTGCAAGGGAGTATGTGAAAAGTGTTCATATGTAGTAAAAACCTGAGAAATCCGTCACTTTTCGTCATTTGGTATCGAATCGACTTAAAACCATATCGTCACATTGGCCGCTCTTCTCTCAGGAACGGTTGTACTTATCGTCTGCAAAGCTATGTCGCGTGCTGCGTTATGCGGAGACACTAAAGGCACCATAGTAGAACACAGATGAAGCTTCTAAGTTGATGTAATAGCCAGTAAGAAGTAGTACAATTCAAGTTTTAGGTATCGATTATTGACTTTTTAGCTGGCTTTGGTGCCTTGGACATGAGCTAGGACCTTAAGATTCTGCTTGAAAGGAGTACTAGCAGCCGAGTTGCATGGGAGAATGTGAAAAGTGTTCATATGTAGTAAAAACCTGAAAAATCCGTTCTATTTCGTCATTAGCTATCGAATCGACTTGAAGCCAGATCGTCACATTGGCCGCTCTTCTCTCTGAAACGGTTGTCCTTATCGTCTGCAAAGCTATATCGCGTGCTGCGGTATGCGGAGACACTAAAAGCACCATAGTAGAACACAGATGAAACTTCTAAGTTGATGTAATAGCCAGTAAGAAGTAGTACAATTCAAGTTTTAGGTATCAATTATTGATTTTTTAGCTGGCTTTGGTGCCTTGGACATGAGCTAGGACCTTAAGATTCTGCATGAAAGGAGGATTAGCAGCCGCGTTGCACGGGAGAATGTGAAAAGTGTTCATATGTAGTCAAAACCTGAGAAATTCGTCCGTTTCCGTCATTTGTTATCGAATCGACTTAAAGCCAGGTCGTCACATTGGCCACTCTTCTCTCTGAAAGGGTTGTACTTATCGTCTGCAAAGCTATGTCGCGTGCTGCGGTATTCGGAGACACATAAAGCACCATAGTAGGACACAGATGAAGCTTCTAAGTTGATGTAATAGCCAGTAAGAAGTAGTACAATACAAGTTTTATTTATCGATTATTGACTTTTTATCTGGCTTTGGTGCCTTGGACATGAACTAGGACCGTAAGGTTCTGCATGAAAGGAGGACTAGCAGCCGAGTTGCATGGGAGAATGTGAAAAGTGTTAATATGTAGTAAAAACCTGAGAAATCCGTTCGATTTCGTCATTAGCCATCGAATCGACTTGAAGCCAGATCGTCACATTGGCCGCTCTTCTCTCTGAAACGGTGGTACTTATCGTCTGCAAAGCTATGTCGCGTGCTGCGGTATGCGGAGACACTAAAAGCACCGTAGAATAACACAGATGAAGCTTCTAAGTTGATGTAATAGCCAGTACGAAGTTGTACAAATCAAGTTTTAGGTATCGATTATTGCCTTTTTAGCTGGCTTTGGTGCCTTGGACATGAGCTAGGACTTTGTGATTCTGCATGAAAGGAGGACTAGCAGCCGAGTTGCACGGAGAATGTGAAAAGTGTTCATATGTAGTAAAAACCTGAGAAATCAGTCCGTTTTCGTCATTTGTTATCTAATCGACTTAAAGCCAGATCGTCACATTGGCCGCTCTTCTCTCTGAAACGGTGGTACTTATCGTCTACAAAGCTATGTCGCGTGCTGCGGTATGCGGAGACACTAAAAGCACCGTAGTATAACACAGATGAAGCTTCTAAGTTGATGTAATAGCCAGTAAGAAGTAGTACAGTTCAAGTTTTAGGTATCCATTATTGCCTTTTTAGCTGGCTTTGGTGCCTTGGACATGAGCTAGGACCTTTAGATTCTGCATGAAAGGAGGACTAGCAGCCGAGTTGCATTGGAGAATGTGAAAAGTGTTCATATGTAGAAAAAACCTGTGAAACCCGTCCGTTTTCGTCATTTGTTATGGAATCGACTTAAAGCCAGATCGTCACAATGGCCGCTGTTCTCTTTAAAAGTGTTGTAGTTATCGTCTGCAAAGCTATGTCACGTGCTGCGTTATGCGGAGACACTAAAGGCACCATAGTAGAACACAGATGAGGCTTCTAAGTTAATGTAATAGCCAGTAAGAGGTAGTACAATTCAAGTTTTAGGTATCGATTATTGACTTTTTAGCAGGCTTTTTTTGCTTTGGACAAGGGCTAGGACCTTAAGATTGTGCATGAAAGGTGGACTAGCAGCCGACTTGCACGAGAGAATGTGAAAAGTGTTCATATGTAGTAAAAACCTGAGATATATGTCCGTTTTCGTCATTTGTTATCGAATCGACTTAAAGCCAGATCGTCACATTGACAGCTCTTCTCTGTGAAACGGTTGTACTTATCGTCTGCAAAGCTATGTCGCGTGCTGCGGTATTCGGAGACACTTAAAGCACCATAGTAGGACACAGATGAAGCTTCTAAGTTGATGTAATAGCCAGTAAGAAGTAGTACAAATCAAGTTTTAGGTATCGATTATTGACTTTTTAACTGGCTTTGGTGCCTCGGACATGAGCTAGGACCTTAAGATTCAGCATGAAAAGAGGACTAGCAGCCGCGTTGCACGGGAGAATGTGAAAAGTGTTCATATGTAGTAAAAACCTGAGAAATCCGTCCGTTTTCGTCATTTGTTATCGAATCGACTTAAAGCCAGGTCGTCAACTTGGCCGCTCGTCTCTCTGAAACGGTTGTACTTATTGTCTGCAAACCTATGTCGCGTGCTGCGGTATGCGGAGACACTAAAAGCACCATATTAGAACACAGATGAAGCTTCTAAGTTTATGTAACAGCCAGTAAGAAGTAGTACAATTTAAGTTTTAGGTATCGATTATTGACTTTTTAGCTGTCTTTGGTGCTTTGGACATGAGCTAGGGCCTTAAGATTCTGCATGTAAGGAGGACTAGCAGCCAAGTTGCATGGGAGAATGTGAAAAGTGTTCAAATGTAGTAAAAACCTGAGAAATACGTTCGATTTCGTCATTAGCTCTCGAATCGACTTGAAGCCAGATCGTCACATTGGCCGCTCTTCTATCTGAAACGGTTGTCCTTATCGTCTGCAAAGCTATGTTGCATGCTGCGGTATGCGGAGACACTAAAAGCACCATAGTAGAACACAGATGAAGCTTCTAAGTTGATGTAAGAGCCAGTAAGAAGTAGTACAATTTAAGTTTTAGGTATCGATTATTGACTTTTTAGCTGGCTTTGGTGCTTTGGACATGAGCTAGGACCTTAAGATTCTGCATGAAAGGAGGACTAGCAGCCGAGTTGCATGGGAGAATGTGAAAAGTGTTCATATGTAGTAAAAACCTGAGAAACCCGTCCGTTTTCGTCATTTGTTATTGAATCGACTTAAAGCCAGATCGCCGCATTGGCCGCTCTTCTGTCTGAAAAGGTTGTACTTTTCGTCTGCTAAGCTATGTCGCGTATTGCGGTATCCGGAGACACTAAAAGCACCGTATTAGAACACAGATGAAGCTTCTAAGTTGATGTAATAGCCAGTAAGAAGTAGTACAATTCAAGTTCTAGGTATCGATTATTGACTTTTTAGCAGGCTTTGGTGCTTTGGACATGGGCTACTACCTTAAGATAGTGCATTAAAGGAGGACTAGCAGCCGACGTGCACGGGAGAATGGGAAAAGTGTTCATATGTAGTAAAAACCTGAGAAATATGTCCGTTTTCGTCATTTGTTATCGAATCGACTTAAAGCCAGATCGTCACATTGGCCGCTCTTCTCTCTGAAACGGTTGTACTTATCGTCTGCAAACCTATGTCGCGTGCTGCGGTATTCGGAGTCACTTAAAGCACCATAGTAGGACACAGATGAAGCTTCTAAGTTGATGTAATAGCCAGTAAGAAGTAGTACAAATCAAGTTTTAGGTATCGATTATTGACTTTTTAGCTGGCTTTGGTGCCTTGGACATGAGCTAGGACCTTAAGATTCTGCATGGAAAGGGGACTAGCAGCCGCGTTGCACGGGAGAATGTGAAAAGTGTTCATATGTAGTAAAAACCTGAGAAATCCGTCCGTTTTCGTCATTTGTTATCGAATCGACTTAGAGCCTGGTCGTCACATTGGCCGCTCGTCTCTCTGACACGGTTGTACTTATCGTCTGCAAACCTATGTCGCGTGCTGCGGTATGCGGAGGCACTAAAAGCACCATAGTAGAACACAGATGAAGCTTCTAAGTTGATGTAACAGCCAGTAAGAAGTAGTACAATTCAAGTTTTAGGTATCGATTATTGACTTTTTAGCTGGCTTTGGTGCTTTGGACATGAGCTAGGGCCTTAAGATTCTGCATGAAAGGAGGACTAGCAGCCGAGTTGCATGGGAGAATGTGAAAAGTGTTCATATGTAGTAAAAACCTGAAAAATCCGTTCTATTTCGTCATTAGCTCTCGAATCGACTTGAAGCCAGATCGTCACATTGGCCGCTCTTCTCTCTGAAACGGTTGTCCTTATCGTCTGCAAAGCTATGTCGCGTGCTGCGGTATGCGGAGACACTAAAAGCACCATAGTAGAACACAGATGACACTTCTAAGTTGATGTAATAGCCAGTAAGAAGTAGTACAATTCAAGTTTTAGGTATCAATTATTGATTTTTTAGCTGGCTTTGGTGCCTTGGACATGAGCTAGGACCTTAAGATTCTGCATGAAAGGAGGACTAGCAGCCGAGTTGCACGGGAGAATGTGAAAAGTGTTCATATGTAGTATAAACCTGAGAAATCCGTCCGTTTTCGTCATTTGTTATCGAATCGACTTAAAGCCAGATTGTCACATTGGCCGCTCTTCTCTCTGAAACGGTTGTACTTATCGTGTGCAAAGCTATGTCGCGTGCTGCGGTATGCGGAGACACTAAAAGCACCATAGTAGAACACAGATGAAGCTTCTAAGTTGATGTAATAGCCAGTAAGAAGTAGTACAATTCAAGTTTTAGGTATCGATTATTGACTTTTTAGCTGGCTTTGGTGCCTTGGACATGAGCAATGACCTTTAGATTCTGCATGAAAGGAGGACTAGCAGCCGAGTTGCATGGGAGAATGTGAAAAGTGTTCATATGTAGTAAAACCTGAGAAATCCGTTCGTTTTCATCATTTGTTATCGAATCGACTTAAAGCCTGATCGTCACATTGGCCGCTCTTCTCTCTGAAATGGTTGTACTTATCGTGTGCAAAGCTATGTCGCGTGCTGCGGTAGGCGGAGACACTAATAGCAATATAGTAGAACAGAGATGAAGCTTCTAAGTTGATGTAATTGCCAGTAAGAAGTAGTACAGTTCAAGTTTTAGGTATCGATTATTGACATTTTAGCTGGCTTTGGTGATTTGGACATGAGCTAGGACTTCAAGATTCTGCATGAAAGGAGGACTAGCAGCCGTGTTGCACGGGAGAATGTGAAAAGTGTTCATATGTAGTAAAAACCTGAGAAATCCGTCCCTTTTCGTCATTTGTTATCGAATCGACTTAAAGCGAGATCGTCAAATTGGCCGCTCTTTCCTCTTAAACGGTTGTACTTATCGTCTGCATAGCTTTGTTGCGTGCTGCAGTATGCGGAGACACTAAAAGCACCATAGTAGAACACAGATGAAGCTTCTAAGTTGATGTAATAGCCAGTAAGAAGTAGTACAATTTAAGTATTAGGTATCGATTATTGACTTTTTAGCTGGCTTTGGTGCCTTGGACATGAGCTAGGACCTTCAGAATCTGCATGAAAGGAGGACTAGCAACCGAGTTGCACGGGACAATGTGAAAAGTGTTCATATGTAGTAAAAACCTGAGAAATCCGTCGGTTTTCGTCATTTGTTATCTAATCGACATAAAGCCAGATCGTCACATTACCCGCTCTTCTCTCTGAAACGGTTGCACTTATCGTCTGCAAAGCTATGTCGTGTGCTGCGGTCTGCGGAGACACTAAAAGCACCATAGTAGAACACATATGAAGCTTCTAAGTTGATGTAATAGCCAGTAAGAAGTAGTACAATACAAGTTTAAGGTATCGATTATTGACTTTTTAGCTGGCTTTGGTGCCTTGAACGTGAGCTAAGACCTTAAGATTCTGCATGACAGGAGGACTAGCAGCCGCGTTGCACGGAAGAATGTGAAAAGTGTTCATATGTAGTAAAAACCTGAGAAATCCGTCCGTTTTCGTCATTTGTTATCGAATCGACTAAAAGACAGATCGTCACATTGGCCGCTCTTCTCTCAGAAAAGTTTGTACTTATCGTCTGCAAAGCTGTGTCGTGTGCTGCGGTATCCGGAGACACTAAAAGCACCATAGTAGAACACAGATGAAGCTTCTAAGTTGATGTAATAGCCAGTAAGAAGTAGTACAATTTAAGTTTTAGGTATCGATTATTGAGTTTTTAGCTGGCTTTTGTGCCTTGGACATTAGCTAGGACTTAAAGATTGTGCATGAAAGGAGGATTAGCAGCCGCGTTGAATGGGAGAATGTGAAAAGTGTTCATATGTAGTAAAAACCTGAGAAATCCGTTCGTTTTCATCATTTGTTATCGAATCGACTTAAAGCCAGATCGACACATTGGCCGCTCTTCTCTCTGAAACGGTTGTACTTATCGTCTGCAAAGCTATGTAGCGTGCTGCGTTATGCGGAGACACTAAAAGCACCATAGTAGAACAGAGATGAAGCTTCTAAGTTGAAGTAATAGCCAGTAAGAAGTAGTACAATTCAAGTTTTAGGTATCGATTATTGACTTTTTAGCTGGCTTTGGTGCCTTGGACATGAGCTAGGACCTCAAGATTCTACATGACAGGCGGACTAGCAGCCGAGTTGCATGGGAGAATGTGAAAAGTGTTCATATGTAGTAAAAACCTGAGAAATCCGTCCGTTTTCGTCATTTGTTATCGAATCGGCTTAAAGCCAGATCGTCACATTGGCCGCCCTTCTGTCTGAACGGTTGCACTTGTCGTCTGCAAAGCTATGACGCGTGCTGCGGTATGTGGAGACACTAAAAGCACCATAGTATAACACAGATGAAGCTTCTAAGTTGATGTAATAGCCAGTAAGAAGTAGTATAATTTAAGTATTAGGTATCGATTATTGACTTTTTAGCTGGCTTTGGTGCCTTGGACATTAGCTAGGACTTTAAGATTCTGCATGATATGAGGACTAGTAGCCGCGTTGCATGGGAGAACGTGAAAAGTGTTCATATGTAGTAAAAACCTGAGAAATCCGTCCGTTTTCGTCATTTGTTATCGAATCGACTTAAAGCCAGGTCGTCACATTCGCCGAACTTCTCTCTGAAACGGTTGTACTGCAAAGCTAGTCGCATGCTGCGGTAGGCGGAGACACTAAAAGCACCATAGTAGAAAGATGAAGCTTCTAAGTTGATGTAATAGCCAGTAAGAAGTAGTACAGTTCAAGTTTTACGAATCGATTATTGACTTTTTAGCTGGCTTTGGTGCCTTGGACTTGAGCTAGGACCTTAAGATTGTGCATGAAAGGAGGACTAGCAGCCGTGTAGCAGGGGAGAATGTGAAAAGTGTTCATATGTAGTAAAAATCTGAGAATTCCGTCCGTTTTCGTCATTTGTTATCGAATCGACTTAAAACCATATCGTCACATTGGCCGCTCTTCTCTCTGAACGGTTGCACTTATCGTCTGCAAAGCTATGACGCGTGCTGCGGTATGTGAAGACACTAAAAGCACCATAGTAGAACACAGATGAAGCTTCTAAGTAGATGTAATTGCCAGTAAGAAGTAATACAATTCAAGTTTTAGGTATCGATTATTGACTTTTTAGCTGGCTTTGGTGCCTTGGACATTAGCTAGGACTTTAAGATTCTGCATGAAAGGAGCACTAGTTGCCGCGTTGCATGGGAGAATGTGAAAAGTGTTCATATGTAGTAAAAACCTGAGAATTTCGTCCGTTTTCGTCATTTGTTATCGAATCGACTTAAAGCCAGATCGTCACATTGGCCGCTCTTCTCTCTGAAACGGATGTACTTATCGTGTGCAAACCTATGTCGCGTGCTGCGGTATGCGGAGACACTAAAAGCACCATAGTAGAACACAGATGAAGCTTCTAAGTTGATGTAATAGCCAGTAAGAAGTAGTACAATTCAAGTTTTAGGTATCGATTATTGACTTTATAGCTGGCTTTGGTGCCTTGGACATGAGCTAGGACCTTAAGATTCTGCATGAAAGGAGGACTAGCAGCCGAGTTGCATGGGAGAATGTGAAAAGTGTTCATATGTAGTAAAAACCTGAGAAATCCGTTCGTTTTCATCATTTGTTATCGAATCGACTTAAAGCCTGATCGTCACATTGGCCGCTCTTCTCTCTGAAATGGTTGTACTTATCGTGTGCAAAGCTATGTCGCGTGCTGCGGTAGGCGGGGACACTAAAAGCAATATAGTAGAACACAGATGAAGCTTCTAAGTTGATGTAATAGCCAGTAAGAAGTAGTACAGTTCAAGTTTTAGGTATCGATTATTGACATTTTAGCTGGCTTTGGTGATTTGGACATGAGCTAGGACCTCAAGATTCTGCATGACAGGCGGACTAGCAGCCGAGTTGCATGGGAGAATGTGAAAAGTGTTCATATGTAGTAAAAACCTGAGAAATCCGTCCGTTTTCGTCATTTGTTATCGAATCGGCTTAAAGCCAGATCGTCACATTGGCCGCCCTTCTGTCTGAACGGTTGCACTTGTCGTCTGCAAAGCTATGACGCGTGCTGCGGTATGTGGAGACACTAAAAGCACCATAGTATAACACAGATGAAGCTTCTAAGTTGATGTAATAGCCAGTAAGAAGTAGTATAATTTAAGTATTAGGTATCGATTATTGACCTTTTAGCTGGCTTTGGTGCCTTGGACATTAGCTAGGACTTTAAGATTCTGCATGAAATGAGGACTAGTAGCCGCGTTGCATGGGATAACGTGAAAAGTGTTCATATGTAGTAAAAACCTGAGAAATCCGTCCGTTTTCGTCATTTGTTATCTAAACGACATCAAGCCAGATCGTCACATTACCCGCTCTTCTCTCTGAAACGGTTGCACTTATCGTCTGCAAAGCTATGTCGTGTGCTGCGGTCTGCGGAGACACTAAAAGCACCATAGTAGAACACATATGAAGCTTCTAAGTTGATGTAATAGCCAGTAAGAAGTAGTACAATACAAGTTTAAGGTATCGATTATTGACTTTTTAGCTGGCTTTGGTGCCTTGAACGTGAGCTAAGACCTTAAGATTCTGCATGACAGGAGGACTAGCAGCCGCGTTGCACGGAAGAATGTGAAAAGTGTTCATATGTAGTAAAAACCTGAGAAATCCGTCCGTTTTCGTCATTTGTTATCGAATCGACTAAAAGACAGATCGTCACATTGGCCGCTCTTCTCTCAGAAAAGTTTGTACTTATCGTCTGCAAAGCTGTGTCGTGTGCTGCGGTATCCGGAGACACTAAAAGCACCATAGTAGAACACAGATGAAGCTTCTAAGTTGATGTAATAGCCAGTAAGAAGTAGTACAATTTAAGTTTTAGGTATCGATTATTGAGTTTTTAGCTGGCTTTTGTGCCTTGGACATTAGCTAGGACTTAAAGATTGTGCATGAAAGGAGGATTAGCAGCCGCGTTGAATGGGAGAATGTGAAAAGTGTTCATATGTAGTAAAAACCTGAGAAATCCGTTCGTTTTCATCATTTGTTATCGAATCGACTTAAAGCCAGATCGACACATTGGCCGCTCTTCTCTCTGAAACGGTTGTACTTATCGTCTGCAAAGCTATGTAGCGTGCTGCGTTATGCGGAGACACTAAAAGCACCATAGTAGAACAGAGATGAAGCTTCTAAGTTGAAGTAATAGCCAGTAAGAAGTAGTACAATTCAAGTTTTAGGTATCGATTATTGACTTTTTAGCTGGCTTTGGTGCCTTGGACATGAGCTAGGACCTCAAGATTCTACATGACAGGCGGACTAGCAGCCGAGTTGCATGGGAGAATGTGAAAAGTGTTCATATGTAGTAAAAACCTGAGAAATCCGTCCGTTTTCGTCATTTGTTATCGAATCGGCTTAAAGCCAGATCGTCACATTGGCCGCCCTTCTGTCTGAACGGTTGCACTTGTCGTCTGCAAAGCTATGACGCGTGCTGCGGTATGTGGAGACACTAAAAGCACCATAGTATAACACAGATGAAGCTTCTAAGTTGATGTAATAGCCAGTAAGAAGTAGTATAATTTAAGTATTAGGTATCGATTATTGACTTTTTAGCTGGCTTTGGTGCCTTGGACATTAGCTAGGACTTTAAGATTCTGCATGATATGAGGACTAGTAGCCGCGTTGCATGGGAGAACGTGAAAAGTGTTCATATGTAGTAAAAACCTGAGAAATCCGTCCGTTTTCGTCATTTGTTATCGAATCGACTTAAAGCCAGGTCGTCACATTCGCCGAACTTCTCTCTGAAACGGTTGTACTGCAAAGCTAGTCGCATGCTGCGGTAGGCGGAGACACTAAAAGCACCATAGTAGAAAGATGAAGCTTCTAAGTTGATGTAATAGCCAGTAAGAAGTAGTACAGTTCAAGTTTTACGAATCGATTATTGACTTTTTAGCTGGCTTTGGTGCCTTGGACTTGAGCTAGGACCTTAAGATTGTGCATGAAAGGAGGACTAGCAGCCGTGTAGCAGGGGAGAATGTGAAAAGTGTTCATATGTAGTAAAAATCTGAGAATTCCGTCCGTTTTCGTCATTTGTTATCGAATCGACTTAAAACCATATCGTCACATTGGCCGCTCTTCTCTCTGAACGGTTGCACTTATCGTCTGCAAAGCTATGACGCGTGCTGCGGTATGTGAAGACACTAAAAGCACCATAGTAGAACACAGATGAAGCTTCTAAGTAGATGTAATTGCCAGTAAGAAGTAATACAATTCAAGTTTTAGGTATCGATTATTGACTTTTTAGCTGGCTTTGGTGCCTTGGACATTAGCTAGGACTTTAAGATTCTGCATGAAAGGAGCACTAGTTGCCGCGTTGCATGGGAGAATGTGAAAAGTGTTCATATGTAGTAAAAACCTGAGAATTTCGTCCGTTTTCGTCATTTGTTATCGAATCGACTTAAAGCCAGATCGTCACATTGGCCGCTCTTCTCTCTGAAACGGATGTACTTATCGTGTGCAAACCTATGTCGCGTGCTGCGGTATGCGGAGACACTAAAAGCACCATAGTAGAACACAGATGAAGCTTCTAAGTTGATGTAATAGCCAGTAAGAAGTAGTACAATTCAAGTTTTAGGTATCGATTATTGACTTTATAGCTGGCTTTGGTGCCTTGGACATGAGCTAGGACCTTAAGATTCTGCATGAAAGGAGGACTAGCAGCCGAGTTGCATGGGAGAATGTGAAAAGTGTTCATATGTAGTAAAAACCTGAGAAATCCGTTCGTTTTCATCATTTGTTATCGAATCGACTTAAAGCCTGATCGTCACATTGGCCGCTCTTCTCTCTGAAATGGTTGTACTTATCGTGTGCAAAGCTATGTCGCGTGCTGCGGTAGGCGGGGACACTAAAAGCAATATAGTAGAACACAGATGAAGCTTCTAAGTTGATGTAATAGCCAGTAAGAAGTAGTACAGTTCAAGTTTTAGGTATCGATTATTGACATTTTAGCTGGCTTTGGTGATTTGGACATGAGCTAGGACCTCAAGATTCTGCATGACAGGCGGACTAGCAGCCGAGTTGCATGGGAGAATGTGAAAAGTGTTCATATGTAGTAAAAACCTGAGAAATCCGTCCGTTTTCGTCATTTGTTATCGAATCGGCTTAAAGCCAGATCGTCACATTGGCCGCCCTTCTGTCTGAACGGTTGCACTTGTCGTCTGCAAAGCTATGACGCGTGCTGCGGTATGTGGAGACACTAAAAGCACCATAGTATAACACAGATGAAGCTTCTAAGTTGATGTAATAGCCAGTAAGAAGTAGTATAATTTAAGTATTAGGTATCGATTATTGACCTTTTAGCTGGCTTTGGTGCCTTGGACATTAGCTAGGACTTTAAGATTCTGCATGAAATGAGGACTAGTAGCCGCGTTGCATGGGATAACGTGAAAAGTGTTCATATGTAGTAAAAACCTGAGAAATCCGTCCGTTTTCGTCATTTGTTATCTAAACGACATCAAGCCAGATCGTCACATTACCCGCTCTTCTCTCTGAAACGGTTGCACTTATCGTCTGCAAAGCTATGTCGTGTGCTGCGGTCTGCGGAGACACTAAAAGCACCATAGTAGAACACATATGAAGCTTCTAAGTTGATGTAATAGCCAGTAAGAAGTAGTACAATACAAGTTTAAGGTATCGATTATTGACTTTTTAGCTGGCTTTGGTGCCTTGAACGTGAGCTAAGACCTTAAGATTCTGCATGACAGGAGGACTAGCAGCCGCGTTGCATGGAAGAATGTGAAATGTGTTCATATGTAGTAAAAACCAGAGAAATCCGTCCGTTTTCGTCATTTGTTATCGAATCGACTAAAAGACAGATCGTCACGTTGGCCGCTCTTCTCTCAGAAAAGTTTGTACTTATCGTCTGCAAAGCTGTGTCGTGTGCTGCGGTATCCGGAGACACTAAAAGCACCATAGTAGAACACAGATGAAGCTTCTAAGTTGATGTAATAGCCAGTAAGAAGTAGTACAATTTAAGTTTTAGGTATCGATTATTGACTTTTTAGCTGGCTTTGGTGCCTTGGACATTAGCTAGGACTTAAAGATTGTGCATGAAAGGAGGATTAGCAGCCGCGTTGCATGGGAGAATGTGAAAAGTGTTCATATGTAGTAAAAACCTGAGAAATCCGTTCGTTTTCATCATTTGTTATCGAATCGACTTAAAGCCAGATCGACACATTGGCCGCTCTTCTCTCTGAAACGGTTGTACTTATCGTCTGCAAAGCTATGTAGCGTGCTGCGTTATGCGGAGACACTAAAAGCACCATAGTAGAACAGAGATGAAGCTTCTAAGTTGAAGTAATAGCCAGTAAGAAGTAGTACAATTCAAGGTTCAGGTATCGATTATTGACTTTTTAGCTGGCTTTGGTGCCTTGGACATGAGCTAGGACCTCACGATTCTGCATGACAGGCGGACTAGCAGCCGCGTTGCATGGGAGAATGTGAAAAGTGTTCATATGTAGTAAAAACCAGAGAAATCCGTTCGTTTTCATCATTTGTTATCGAATCGGCTTAAAGCCAGATCGTCACATTGGCCGCCCTTCTGTCTGAACGGTTGCACTTGTCGTCTGCAAAGCTATGACGCGTGCTGCGGTATGTGGAGACACTAAAAGCACCATAGTATAACACAGATGAAGCTTCTAAGTTGATGTAATAGCCAGTAAGAAGTAGTATAATTTAAGTATTAGGTATCGATTATTGACTTTTTAGCTGGCTTTGGTGCCTTGGACATGAGCTAGGACCTTAAGATTCTGCATGAAAGGGGTACTAGCAGCCGCGTTGCAAGGGAGTATGTGAAAAGTGTTCATATGTAGTAAAAACCTGAGAAATCCGTCAGTTTTCGTCATTTGGTATCGAATCGACTTAAAACCATATCGTCACATTGGCCGCTCTTCTCTCTGAACGGTTGCACTTATCGTCTGCAAAGCTATGACGCGTGCTGCGGTATGCGGAGACAGTAAAAGCACCATAGTAGAACACAGATGAAGCTTCTAAGTAGATGTAATTGCCAGTAAGATGTAATACAATTCAAGTTTTAGGTATCGATTATTGACTTTGTAGCTGGCTTTGGTGCCTTGGACATTAGCTAGGGCTTTAAGATTCTGCATGAAAGGAGCACTAGTTGCCGCGTACACGGGAGAATGTGAAAAGTTTTCATATGTAGTAAAAACCTTAGAATTTCGTCCGTTTTCGTCATTTGTTATCGAATCGACTTAAAGCCAGATCGTCACATTTTCCGCTCTTCTCTCTGAAATGGTTGTACTTATCGTGTGAAAAGCTATGTCGCATGCTGCGGTAGGCTGAGACACTAAAAGCACCATAGTAGAACACAGATGAAGCTTCTAAGTTGATGTAATAGCCTGTAAGAAGTAGTACAGTTCAAGTTTTAGGTATCGATTATTGACTTTTTAGCTGCTTTGGTGCCTTGGACAAGAGCAAGGACCTTAAGATTCTGCATGAAAGGAGGACTTGCAGCCGCGTTGCATTGGAGAATGTGAAAAGTTTTCATATGTAGTAAAAACCTGAGAAAACCGTCCGTTTTCGTCATTTCTTATCGAATCGACTTAAAGCCAGATCGTCACATTGGTTGCTCTTCTCTCTGAAACGGTTGTACTTATCGTCTGCAAAGCTATGTCGCGTGCTGCGGTATTCGGAGACAATAAATGTACCATAATAGAACACAGATGAAGCTTCTAAGTTGATGTAATAGCCAGTAAGAAGTAGTAGAATTCAAGTTCTATGTATCGATTATTGACTTTTTAGCTGGCTTTGGTGCCTTGGACATGACCTAGGACCTTAAGATTCTGCATGAAAGGAGGACTAGCAGCCGCATTGCACGGGAGAATGTGAAAAGTGTTCATATGTAGTAAAATCCTGAGAATTCCGTCCATTTTCGTCATTTCATATCGAATCGACTTAAAGCCAGGTCGTCACATTGGCCGCTCTTCTCTCTGAAACGGTTGTACTTATCGTCTGCAAAGCTATGTCGGGTGCTGCGGTATGCAGAGACACTCAAAGCACCATAGTAGAACACACATGAAGCTTCTAAGTTGATGTAATTGCCAGTAAGAAGTAATACAATTCAAGTTTTAGGTATCGATTATTTACTTTTTAGCTGGCTTTGGTGCCTTGGACATTAGCTAGGACTTTAAGATTCTGCATGAAAAGAGGACTAGCAGCCGCGTTGCAAGGGAGTATGTGAAAAGTGTTCATATGTAGTAAAAACCTCAGAAATCCGTCCGTTTTCGTCATTTGGTATCGAATCGACTTAAAGCCAGATCGTCACATTGGCCGCTCTTCTCTCTGAAACGCTTGTACTTATCGTCTGCAAAGCTATGCCGCGTGCTGCGGTATTCGGAGACACAAAAAGCACCGTAGTAGAACACAGATGAAGCTTCTAAGTTGATGTAATAGCCAGTAAGAAGTAGTACAAATCAAGTTTTAGGTATTGATAATTGACTTTTTAGCTGGCTTTGGTGCCTTGGACATGAGCTAGGACCTTACGATTCTGCATGAAAGGAGGACTAGCAGCCGCGTTGCATTGGAGAATGTGAAAAGTGTTCATATGTAGTAAAAACCTGAGAAATCCGTCCGTTTTCGTCATTTGTTATCGAATCGACTTGAAGCCAGATCGTCACATTGGCCGCTCTTCTCTCTGTAACGGTTGTACTTATCGTCTGCAAAGCTATGTCGCGTGCTGAGTTATGCGGAGACACTAAAGTCACCATAGAAGAACACAGATGAAGCTTCTAAGTTGATGTAATAGCCAGTAAGAAGTAGTACAATTCAAGTTTTAGGTATCGATTATTGACTTTTTAGCTGGCTTTGGTGCCTTGGACATTAGCTAGGACTATAAGATTCTGCATGAAAGGAGGACTAAAAGCCGCGTTGCACGGGAGAATGTGAAAAGTGTTCATATGTAGTAAAAACCTGAGAAACCCGTTCGTTTTCGTCATTTGCTATCGAATCGACTTGAAGCCTGATCGTCACATTGGCCGCTCTTCTCTCTGAAACGGTTGCACTTATCGTGTGCAAAGCTATGTCACGTGCTGTGGAATGCGGAGACACTAAAAGCACCATAGTAGAACACAGATGTAGCTTCTAAGTTGATGTAATAGCCAGTAAGAAGTAGTACAGTTCAAGTTTTAGGTATCGATTATTTACTTTTTAGCTGGCTTTGGTGCCTTGGACATGAGCTATTACCTTTAGATTCTGCATGAAAGGAAGACTAGCAGCCGAGTTGCACAGGAGAATGTGTAAAGTGTTCATATGTAGTAAAAACCTGAGAAGTCCGTTAGTTTTCATTATTTGTTATCGAATCGACTTAGGGCCAAATCGTCACATTGGCCGCTCTTCTCTCTGAAATGGTTGTACTTATCGTCTGCAAAGCTATGTCGCGTGTTGCGGTATGCGGACACACTAAAAGCACCATAGTAGAACACAGGTGTAGCTTCTAACTTGATGTAATAGCCAGTAAGAAGTAGTACAGTTAAAGTTTTAGGTATCGATTATTGCCTTTTTAGCTGGCTTTGGTGCCTTGGACATGAGCTAGGAACGTAAGATTCTGTATGAAAGGAGGTCTAGCAGCCGAGTTGCATGTGAGAATGTGAAAAGTGTTCATATGTAGTAAAAACCTGAGAAATCCGTCCGTTTTCGTCTTTTGTTCTCGAATCGACTTAAAGCCTGATCGTCACATTGGCCGCTCTTCTCTATGAAACGGTTGTACTTAATGTCTGCAAAGCTATGTCGCGTGCTACGGTATCAGGGGACACTAAAAGCACCATACTAGAACACAGATGAACCTTCTAAGTTGAGGTAATAGCCATTAAGAAGTAGTACAATTCAAGTTTTAGGTATCGATTATTGACTTTTTAGCTAGTTTTGGTGCCTTGGACATGAGCTAGGACCTTAAGATTCTGCATGAAAGGAGGACTAACAGACGAGTTGCATGGAAGAATGTGAAAAGTGTTCATATGTAGTAAAAACCTTAGAAATCCGTCCGTTTTCGTCATTTGTTAACGAATCGACTCAAAGCCAGATCGTCACATTGGCCGCTCTTCTCTCTGAAACGTTTGTCCTTATCGTCTGCAAAGATATGTAGCGTGTTGCGGTATGCGGAGACACTAAAAGCACCATAGTAGAACACAGATGAAGCTTTTAAGTTGATGTAATAGCCAGTAAGAAGTAGTACAATTCAAGTTTTAGGTATCGATTTTTGACTTTTTAGCTGGCTTTGGTGCGTTGGACATGAGCTAGGACCTTAAGATTCTGCATGAAAGGAGGACTAGCAGCCGAGTTTCACGGGAGAATGTGAAAAGTGTTCATATGTAGTAAAAACCTGAGAAAACCGTCCGTTTCCGTCATTTGTTACCGAATCGACTTAAAGCCAGATCGTCACATTGGCCGCTCTTCTCTCTGAAAGTGTTGTACTTATCGTCTGCAAAGCTATGACGCCTGTTGCGGTATGTGGAGACACTAAAAGCACCATAGTAGAACACTGATGAAGCTTCTAAGTTGATGTAATTGCCAGTAAGGAGTAATACAATTCAAGTTTTAGGTATCGATTACTGATTTTTTAGCTGGCTTTGGTGCCTTGGACATTAGCTAGGACTATAAGATTCTGCATGAAAGGAGGACTAAAAGCCGCGTTGCACGGGAGAATGTGAAAAGTGTTCATATGTAGTAAAAACCTGAGAAACCCGTTCGTTTTCGTCATTTGCTATCGAATCGACTTGAAGCCTGATCGTCACATTGGCCGCTCTTCTCTCTGAAACGGTTGCACTTATCGTCTGCAAAGCTATGTCACGTGCTGTGGAATGCGGAGACACTAAAAGCACCATAGTAGAACACAGATGTAGCTTCTAAGTTGATGTAATAGCCAGTAAGAAGTAGTACAGTTCAAGTTTTAGGTATCGATTATTGACTTTTTAGCTGGCTTTGGTGCCTTGGACATGAGCTATTACCTTTAGATTCTGCATGAAAGGAAGACTAGCAGTCGAGTTGCACAGGAGAATGTGTAAAGTGTTCATATGTAGTAAAAACCTGAGAAGTCCGTTAGTTTTCATTATTTGTTATCGAATCGACTTAGGGCCAAATCGTCACATTGGCCGCTCTTCTCTCTGATCTGGTTGTACTTATCGTCTGCAAAGCTATGTCGCGTCTTGCGGTATGCGGAGACACTAAAAGCACCATAGTAGAACACAGGTGTAGCTTCTAACTTGATGTAATAGCCAGTAAGAAGTAGTACAGTTAAAGTTTTAGGTATCGATTATTGCCTTTTTAGCTGGCTTTGGTGCCTTGGACATGAGCTAGGACCGTAAGATTCTGTATGAAAGGAGGTCTAGCAGCCGAGTTGCATGTGAGAATGTGAAAAGTGTTCATATGTAGTAAAAACCTGAGAAATCCGTCCGTTTTCGTCTTTTGTTCTCGAATCGACTTAAAGCCTGATCGTCACATTGGCCGCAATTCTCTATGAAACGGTTTTACTTAATGTCTGCAAAGCTATGTCGCGTGCTACGGTATCAGGGGACACTAAAAGCACCATACTAGAACACAGATGAACCTTCTAAGTTGATGTAATAGCCATTATGAAGTAGTACAATTCAAGTTTTAGGTATCGATTATTGACTTTTTAGCTAGTTTTGGTGCCTTGGACATGAGCTAGGACCTTAAGATTCTGCATGAAAGGAGGACTAACAGACGAGTTGCATGGAAGAATGTGAAAAGTGTTCATATGTAGTAAAAACCTTAGAAATCCGTCCGTTTTCGTCATTTGTTAACGAATCGACTCAAAGCCAGATCGTCACATTGGCCGCTCATCTCTCTGAAACGTTTGTCCTTATCGTCTGCAAAGATATGTAGCGTGTTGCGGTATGCGGAGACACTAAAAGCACCATAGTAGAACACAGATGAAGCTTTTAAGTTGATGTAATAGCCAGTAAGAAGTAGTACAATTCAAGTTTTAGGTATCGATTATTGACTTTTTAGCTGGCTTTGGTGCGTTGGACATGAGCTAGGACCTTAAGATTCTGCATGAAAGGAGGACTAGCAGCCGAGTTTCACGGGAGAATGTGAAAAGTGTTCATATGTAGTAAAAACCTGAGAAAACCGTCCGTTTCCGTCATTTGTTACCGAATCGACTTAAAGCCAGATCGTCACATTGGCCGCTCTTCTCTCTGAAACGGTTGTACTTATCGCCTGCAAAGCTATGTCTCGTGTTGCGGTATGCAGAGACACTAAAAGCACCATAGTAGAACACAGATGAAGCTTTTAAGTTAATGTAATAGCCAGTAAGAAGTAGTACAATTCAAGTTTTAGGTATCGATTATTGACTTTTTAGCTGGCTTTGGTGCCTTGGACATGAGCTAGGACCTTAAGATTCTGCTTGAAAGGAGTACTAGCAGCCGAGTTGCATGGGAGAATGTGAAAAGTGTTCATATGTAGTAAAAACCTGAAAAATCCGTTCTATTTCGTCATTAGCTCTCGAATCGACTTGAAGCCAGATCGTCACATTGGCCGCTCTTCTCTCTGAAACGGTTGTCCTTATCGTCTGCAAAGCTATGTCGCGTGCTGCGGTATGCGGAGACACTAAAAGCACCATAGTAGAACACAGATGAAACTTCTAAGTTGATGTAATAGCCAGTAAGAAGTAGTAAAATTCAAGTTTTAGGTATCGATTATTGATTTTTTAGCTGGCTTTGGTGCCTTGGACATGAGCTAGGGCCTTAAGATTCTGCATGAAAGGAGGACTAGCAGCCGCGTTGCACGGGAGAATGTGAAAAGTGTTCATATGTAGTAAAAACCTGAGAAATTCGTCCGTTTCCGTCATTTGTTATCGAATCGACTTAAAGCCAGGTCGTCACATTGGCCACTCTTCTCTCTGAAAGGGTTGTACTTATCGTCTGCAAAGCTATGTCGCGTGCTGCGGTATTCGGAGACACATAAAGCACCATAGTAGGACATAGATGAAGCTTCTAAGTTGATGTAATAGCCAGTAAGAAGTAGTACAATACAAGTTTTATTTATCGATTATTGACTTTTTATCTGGCTTTGGTGCCTTGGACATGAACTAGGACCGTAAGGTTCTGCATGAAAGGAGGACTAGCAGCCGAGTTTCACGGGAGAATGTGAAAAGTGTTAATATGTAGTAAAAACCTGAGAAATCCGTTCGATTTCGTCATTAGCTATCGAATCGGCTTGAAGCCAGATCGTCACATTGGCCGCTCCTCTCTCTGTAACGGTTGTACTTATCGTCTGCAAAGCTATGTCGCGTGCTGCGGTATGCAGAGACATTAAAAGCACCGTAGTAGAACACAGATAAAGCTTCTAAGTTGATGTAATAGCCAGTAAGAAGTAGTACAGTTCAAGTTTTAGGTATCGATTATTGCCTTTTTAGCTGGCTTTGGTGCCTTGGACATGAGCTAGGACCTTAAGATTCTGCACTAAAGGAGGAGTAGCAGCCGAGTTTCATGGGAGAATGTGAAAAGTGTTCATATGTAGTAAAAACCTGAGAAATCCGTTCGATTTCGTCATTAGCCATCGAATCGACTTGAAGCCAGATCGTTACATTGGCCGCTCTTCTCTCTGAAACGGTGGTACTTATCGTCTGAAAAGCTATGTCGCGTGCTGCGGTATGCGGAGACACTAAAAGCACCGTAGAATAACACAGATGAAGCTTCTAAGTTGAAGTAATAGCCAGTACGAAGTAGTACAAATCAAGTTTTATGTATCGATTATTGCCTTTTTAGCTGGCTTTGGTGCCTTGGACATGAGCTAGGACTTTGTGATTCTGCATGAAAGGAGGACTAGCAGCCGAGTTGCACGGGAGAATGTGAAAAGTGTTCATATGTAGTAAAAACCTGAGAAATCAGTCCGTTTTCGTCATTTGTTATCTAATCGACTTAAAGCCAGATCGTCACATTGGCCGCTCTTCTCTCTGAAACGGTGGTACTTATCGTCTGCAAAGCTATGTCGCGTGCTGCGGTATGCGGAGACACTAAAAGCACCGTAGTATAACACAGATGAAGCTTCTAAGTTGATGTAATAGCCAGTAAGAAGTAGTACAGTTCAAGTTTTAGGTATCGATTATTGCCTTTTTAGCTGGCTTTGGTGCCTTGGACATGAGCTAGGACCTTAAGATTCTGCATGAAAGGAGGACTAGCAGCCGAGTTGCATTGGAGAATGTGAAAAGTGTTCATATGTAGAAAAAACCTGTGAAATCCGTCCGTTTTCGTCATTTGTTATGGAATCGACTTAAAGCCAGATTGTCACAATGGCCGCTGTTCTCTTTAAAACTGTTGTAGTTATCGTCTGCAAAGCTATGTCACGTGCTGCGTTATGCGGAGACACTAAAGGCACAATAGTAGAACACAGATGAGGCTTCTAAGTTGATGTAATAGCCAGTAAGAGGTAGTACAATTCAAGTTTTAGGTATCGATTATTGACTTTTTAGCAGGCTTTTTTTGCTTTGGACAAGGGCTAGGACCTTAAGATTGTGCATGAAAGGTGGACTAGCAGCCGACTTGCACGAGAGAATGTGAAAAGTGTTCATATGTAGTAAAAACCTGAGATATATGTCCGTTTTCGTCATTTGTTATCGAATCGACTTAAAGCCAGATCGTCACATTGACAGCTCTTCTCTGTGAAACGGTTGTACTTATCGTCTGCAAAGCTATGTCGCGTGCTGCGGTATTCGGAGACACTTAAAGCACCATAGTAGGACACAGATGAAGCTTCTAAGTTGATGTAATAGCCAGTAAGAAGTAGTACAAATCAAGTTTTAGGTATCGATTATTGACTTTTTAACTGGCTTTGGTGCCTTGGACATGAGCTAGGACCTTAAGATTCAGCATGAAAAGAGGACTAGCAGCCGCGTTGCACGGGAGAATGTGAAAAGTGTTCATATGTAGTAAAAACCTGAGAAATCCGTCCGTTTTCGTCATTTGTTATCGAATCGACTTAAAGCCAGGTCGTCAACTTGGCCGCTCGTCTCTCTGAAACGGTTGTACTTATTGTCTGCAAACCTATGTCGCGTGCTGCGGTATGCGGAGACACTAAAAGCACCATAGTAGAACACAGATGAAGCTTCTAAGTTTATGTAACAGCCAGTAAGAAGTAGTACAATTTAAGTTTTAGGTATCGATTATTGACTTTTTAGCTGGCTTTGGTGCTTTGGACATGAGCTAGGGCCTTAAGATTCTGCATGTAAGGAGGACTAGCAGCCAAGTTGCATGGGAGAATGTGAAAAGTGTTCAAATGTAGTAAAAACCTGAGAAATACGTTCGATTTCGTCATTAGCTCTCGAATCGACTTGAAGCCAGATCGTCACATTGGCCGCTCTTCTCTCTGAAACGGTTGTCCTTATCGTCTGCAAAGCTATGTTGCATGCTGCGGTATGCGGAGACACTAAAAGCACCATAGTAGAACACAGATGAAGCTTCTAAGTTGATGTAAGAGCCAGTAAGAAGTAGTACCATTTAAGTTTTAGGTATCGATTATTGACTTTTTAGCTGGCTTTGGTGCTTTGGACATGAGCTAGGACCTTAAGATTCTGCATGAAAGGAGGACTAGCAGCCGAGTTGCATGGGAGAATGTGAAAAGTGTTCATATGTAGTAAAAACCTGAGAAACCCGTCCGTTTTCGTCATTTGTTATTGAATCGACTTAAAGCCAGATCGCCGCATTGGCCGCTCTTCTGTCTGAAAAGGTTGTACTTATCGTCTGCTAAGCTATGTCGCGTATTGCGGTATCCGGAGACACTAAAAGCACTGTATTAGAACACAGATGAAGCTTCTAAGTTGATGTAATAGCCAGTAAGAAGTAGTACAATTCAAGTTCTAGGTATCGATTATTGACTTTTTAGCAGGCTTTGGTGCTTTGGACATGGGCTAGGACCTTAAGATAGTGCATTAAAGGAGGACTAGCAGCCGACGTGCACGGGAGAATGTGAAAAGTGTTCATATGTAGTAAAAACCTGAGAAATATGTCCGTTTTCGTCATTTGTTATCGAATCGACTTAAAGCCAGATCGTCACATTGGCCGCTCTTCTCTCTGAAACGGTTGTACTTATCGTCTGCAAACCTATGTCGCGTGCTGCGGTATGCGGAGACACTAAAAGCACCATAGTAGAACACAGATGAAGCTTCTAAGTTGATGTAACAGCCAGTAAGAAGTAGTACAGTTCAAGTTTTAGGTATCGATTATTGCCTTTTTAGCTGGCTTTGGTGCCTTGGACATGAGCTAGGACCTTAAGATTCTGCATTAAAGGAGGACTAGCAGCCGAGTTTCATGGGAGAATGTGAAAAGTGTTCATATGTAGTAAAAACTAGAAAAATCCGTTCGATTTCGTCATTAGCCATCGAATCGACTTGAAGCCAGATCGTCACATTGGCCGCTCTTCTCTCTGTAACAGTTGTACTTATCGTCTGCAAAGCTATGTTGCGTGCTGCGGTATGCAGAGACATTAAAAGCACCATATTAGAACACAGATGAAGCTTCTAAGTTGATGTAATACCCAGTAAGATGTAGTACAATTCGAGTTTTAGGTATCAATTATTGATTTTTTAGCTGGCTTTGGTGCCTTGGACATGAGCTAGGACCTTAAGATTCTGCATGAAAGGAGGACTAGCAGCCGAGTTGCACGGGAGAATGTGAAAAGTGTTCATATGTAGTAAAAACCTAAGAAATCCGTCCGTTTTCTTCATTTGTTATCGAATCGACTCAAAGCCAGATCGTCACATTGGCCGCTCTCCTCTCTGAAACGGTTGTACTTATCGTCTGCAAAGCTATGTCTCGTGTTGCGGTATGCGGAGACACTAAAAGCACCATAGTAGAACACAGATGAAGCTTTTAAGTTGATGTAATAGCCAGTAAGAAGTAGTACAATTCAAGTTTTAGGTATCGATTATTGACTTTTTAGCTGGCTTTGGTGCCTTGGACATGAGCTAGGACCTTAAGATTCTGCATGAAAGGAGGACTAGCGGCTGAGTTGCACGGGAGAATGTGAAAAGTGTTCATATGTAGTAAAATCCTGAGAAATCCGTAAGTTTTCGTATTTTTGTTATCGAATCGACTTAAAGCGAGATCGTTACATTTCCCGCTCTTCTCTCTAAAACGGTTGTACTTATCGTCTGCAAAGCTATGTCGCGTGCTGCGGTATTCGGAGACACTAAAAGCACGATAGTAGGACACAGATGAAGCTTCTAAGTTGATGTAATAGCAAGTAAGAAGTAGTACAATTCACGTTTTAGATCGATTATTTATTTTTTAGCTGGCTTTGGTGCCTTGGACCTGAGCTAGGACCTTAAGATTCTGCATGAAAGGAGGACTAGCAGCCTAGTTGGACGGGAGAATGTGAAAACTGTTCATATGTAGTAAAAACCTGAGAAATCCGTCCGTTTTCATCATTTGTTGTCGAATCGACTTAAAGCCAGATCGTCACATTGGCCGCTCTTCTCCCTGAAACGGTTGTACTTATCGTCTGCAAAGCTATGTCGCGTGCTGCGGTATTCGGAGACACTAAAAGCACCATAGTAGAACACAGATGAAACTTCTAAGTAGATGTAATAGCCAGTAAGAAGTAGTACAATTCAAGTTTTAGGTATCGATTATTGACTTTTTAGCTGGCTTTGGTGCCTTGGACATGAGCTAGGACCTTAAGATTCTGCATGAAAGGAGGACTAGTAGCCGAGTTGCATGGGAGAATGTGAAAAGTAATCATATGTAGTAAAAACCTGAGAAATCCGCCCGTTTTCGTCATTTTTTATCGAATCGACTTAAAGCCAGATCGTCACATTGGCCGCTCTTCTCTCTGAAACGGTTGTACTTATCGTCTGCAAAGCTATGTCGCGTGCTGCGGTATTCTGAGACACTAAAAGCACCATAGTAGAACACAGATGAAACATCTAAGTTGATGTAATAGCCAGTAAGAAGTAGTACAATTCAAGTTTTTGGTATCGATTATTGACTTTTTAGCTGGCTTTCTTGCCTTGGACATGAGCTAGGACCTTAAGATTCTGCATGAAAGGAGGACTAGTAGCCGAGTTGCATGGGAGAATGTGAAAAGTGTTCATATGTAGTAAAAACCTGAGATATCCGTCCGTTTTCGTCATTTGTTATCGAATCGACTTACAGCCAGATCGCCGCATTGGCCGCTCTTCTGTCTGAAACGGTTGTATTTATTGTCTGCTAAGCTATGTCGCGTGTTGCGGTATCCGGAGACACTAAAAGCACCATATTAGAACACAGATGAAGCTTCTAATTTGATGTAATAGCCAGTAAGAAGTAGCACAATTCAAGTTTTAAGTATCGATCATTTTTTTAGCAGGCTTTGGTGCTTTGGACATGGGCTAGGACCTTAAGATAGTGCATGAAAGGAGGAGTAGCAGCCGCGTTGCACGGGAGAATTTGAAAAGTGTTCATATGTAGTAAAAACCTGAGAAATCCGCCCGTTTTCGTCATTTTTTATCGAATCGACTTAAAGCCAGATCGTCATATTGGCCGCTCTTCTCTCTGAAACGGTTGTACTTATCGTCTGCAAAGCTATGTCGCGTGCTGCGGTATTCGGAGACACATAAAGCACCATAGTAGGACACAGATGAAGCTTCTAAGTTGATGCAATAGCCAGTAAGAAGCAGTACAATTCAAGTTTTAGGTATCGATTATTGACTTTTTAGCTGGCTTTGGTGTTTTGTACATGAGCTAGGGCCTTAAGATTCTGCATGAAAGGACTACTAGCAGCAGAGTTGCATGGGAGAATGTGAAAAGTGTTCATATGTAGTAAAAACCTGAGAAATCCGTTCGATTTCGTCATTAGCAATCGAATCGACTTGAAGCCAGATCGTCACATTAGCCGCTCTTCTCTCTGTAACAGTTGTACTTATCGTCTGCAAAGCTATGTTGCGTGCTGCGGTATGCAGAGACATTAAAAGCACCATAGTAGAACACAGATGAAGCTTCTAAGTTGATGTAATACCCAGTAAGATGTAGTACAATTCGAGTTTTAGGTATCGATTATTGACTTTTTAGCTGGCTTTGGTGCCTTGGACATGAGCTAGGACTTTGTGATTCTGCATGAAAGGAGGACTAGCAGCCGAGTTGCACGGGAGAATGTGAAAAGTGTTCATATGTAGTAAAAACCTGAGAAATCAGTCCGTTTTCGTCATTTGTTATCTAATCGACTTAAAGCCAGATCGTCACATTGGCCGCTCTTCTCTCTGAAACAGTTGTACTTATCGTCTGCAAAGCTATGTCGCTTGCTGCGGTATGCGGAGACACTAAAAGCACCGTAGTATAACACAGATGAAGCCTCTAAGTTGATGTAATAGCCAGTAAGAAGTAGTACAGTTCAAGTTTTAGGTATCGATTATTGCCTTTTTAGCTGGCTTTGGTGCCTTGGACATGAGCTCGGACCTTAAGATTCTGTATGAAAGGAGGACTAGCAGCCGAGTTGCATTGGAGAATGTGAAAAGTGTTCATATGTAGAAGAAACCTGAGAAATCCGTCCGTTTTCGTCATTTGTTATCGAATCGACTTAAAGCCAGATCGTCACAATGGCCGCTGTTCTCTTTAAAACTGTTGTACTTATCGTCTGCAAAGATATGTCGCGTGCTGCGTTATGCGGAGACACTAAAGGCACCATAGTAGAACACAGATTCTAAGTTGATGTAATAGCCAGTAAGAGGTAGTACAATTCAAGTTTTAGGTATCGATTATTGACTTTTAGCAGGCTTTTTTTGCTTTGGACATGGGCTAGGACCTTATGATTGTGCATGAAAGGAGGACTAGCAGCCGACTTGCACGGGAGAATGTGAAAAGTGTTCATATGTAGTAAAAACCTGAGATATATGTCCGTTTTCGTCATTTGTTATCGAATCGACTTAAAGCCAGATCGTCACATTGGCCGCTCTTCTCTCTGAAACGGTTGTACTTATCGTCTGCAAAGCTATGTCGCGTGCTGCGGTATTCGGAGACACTTAAAGCACCATAGTAGGACACAGATGAAGCTTCTAAGTTGATGTAATAGCCAGCAAGAAGTAGTACAAATCAAGTTTTAGGTATCGATTATTGACTTTTTAACTGGCTTTGGTGCCTTGGACATGAGCTAGGACCTTAAGATTCATCATGAAAAGAGGACTAGCAGCCGCGTTGCACGGGAGAATGTGAAAAGTGTTCATATGTAGTAAAAACCTGAGAAATCCGTCCGTTTTCGTCATTTGTTATCGAATCGACTTAAAGCCAGGTCGTCAACTTGGCCGCTCGTCTCTCTGAAACGGTTGTACTTATTGTCTGCAAACCTATGTCGCGTGCTGCGGTATGCGGAGACACTAAAAGCACCATAGTAGAACACAGATGAAGCTTCTAAGTTTATGTAACAGCCAGTAAGAAGTAGTACAATTTAAGTTTTAGGTATCGATTATTGACTTTTTAGCTGGCTTTGGTGCTTTGGACATGAGCTAGGGCCTTAAGATTCTGCATGAAAGGAGGACTAGCAGCCGAGTTGCATGGGAAAATGTGAAAAGTGTTCAAATGTATTAAAAACCTCAGAAATGCGTTCGATTTCGTCATTAGCTCTCGAATCGACTTGAAGCCAGATCGTCACATTGGCTGCTCTTCTCTCTGAAAAGGTTGTACTTATCGTCTGCTAAGCTATGTCGCGTGTTGCGGTATCCGGAGACACTAAAAGCACCGTATTAGAACACAGATGAAGCTTCTAAGTTGATGTAATAGCCAGTAAGAAGTAGTACAATTCAAGTTCTAGCTATCGATTATTGACTTTTTAGCAGGCTTTGGTGCTTTGGACATGGGCTAGGACCTTAAGATTGTGCATGAAAGGAGGACTAGCAGCCGGCGTGCACGGGAGAATGTGAAAAGTGTTCATATGTAGTAAAAACCTGAGAAATATGTCCGTTTTCGTCATTTGTTATCGAATCGACTTAAAGCCAGATCGTCACATTGGCCGCTCTTCTCTCTGAAACGGTTGCACTTATCGTCTGCAAAGCTATGTCGCGTGCTGCGGTATTCGGAGACACTTAAAGCACCATAGTAGGACACAGATGAAGCTTCTAAGTTGATGTAATAGCCAGTAAGAAGTAGTACAAATCAAGTTTTAGGTATCGATTATTGACTTTTTAGCTGGCTTTGGTGCCTTGGACATGAGATAGGACCTTACGATTCTGCATGAAAGGAGGACTAGCAGCCGCGTTGCGCGGGAGAATGTGAAAAGTGTTCATATGTAGTAAAAACCTGAGAAATCCGTCTGTTTTCGTCATTTGTTATCGAATCGACTTAGAGCCAGGTCGTCACATTGGCCGCTCGTCTCTCTGAAACGGTTGTACTTATCGTCTGCAAACCTATGTCGCGTGCTGCGGTATGCGGAGACACTAAAAGCACCATAGTAGAACACAGATGAAGCTTCTAAGTTGATGTAACAGCCAGTAAGATGTGGTACAATTCAAGTTTTAGGTATCGATTATTGACTTTTTAGCTGGCATTGGTGCTTTGGACATGAGCTAGGGCCTTAAGATTCTGCATGAAAGGAGGACTAGCAGCCGAGTTGCATGGGAGAATGTGAAAAGTGTTCATATGTAGTAAAAACCTGAGAAATCCGTTCTATTTCGTCATTAGCTCTCGAATCGACTTGAAGCCAGATCGTCACATTGGCCGCTCTTCTCTCTGAAACGGTTGTCCTTATCGTCTGCAAAGCTATGTCGCGTGCTTCGGTATGCGGAGACACTAAAAGCACCATAGTAGAACACAGATGAAACTTCTATGTTGATGTAATAGCCAGTAAGAAGTAGTACAATTCAAGTTTTAGGTATCGATTATTGATTTTTTAGCTGGCTTTGGTGCCTTGGACATGAGCTAGGACCTTAAGATTCTGCATGAAAGGAGGACTAGCAGCCGAGTTGCACGGGAGAATGTGAGAAGTGTTCATATGTAGTAAAAACCTGAGAAATCCGTCCGTTTTCGTCATTTGTTATCGAATCGACTTAAAGCCAGATCGCCCTATTGGCCGCTCTTCTGTCTGAAAAGGTTGTACTTATCGTCTGCTAATCTATGTCGCGTGTTGTGGTATCCGGAGACACGAATAGCACCGTAGTAGAACACAGATGAAGCTTCTAAGTTGATGTAATAGCCAGTAAGAAGTAGTACAATTCAAGTTCTAGGTATCGATTATTGACTTTTTAGCAGGCTTTGGTGCTTTGGACATGGGCTAGGACCTTAAGATTGTGCATGAAAGGAGGACTAGCAGCCGACTTGCACGGGAGAATGTGAAAAGTGTTCATATGTAGTAAAAACCTGCGAAATATGTCCGTTTTCGTCATTTGCTATCGAATCGACTTAAAGCCAGATCGTCACATTGGCCGCTCTTCTCTCTGAAACGGTTGTACTTATCGTCTGCAAAGCTATGTCGCGTGCTGCGGTATTCGGAGACACTTAAAGCACCATAGTAGGACACAGATGAAGCTTCTAAGTTGATGTAATAGCCAGTAAGAAGTAGTACAAATCTAGTTTTGGGTATCGATTATTGACTGTTTAGCTGGCTTTGGTGCCTTGGACTTGAGCTAGGACCTTACGATTCTGCATGAAAGGAGGACTAGCAGCCGCGTTGCACGGGAGAATGTGAAAAGTGTTCATATGTAGTACAAACCTGAGAAATCCGTCCGTTTTCGTCATTTGTTATCGAATCGACTTAGAGCCAGGTCGTCACATTGGCCGCTCGTCTCTCTGGAACGGTTGTACTTATCGTCTGCAAAGCTATGTCGCGTGCTGCGGTATGCGGAGACACTAAAAGCACCATAGTAGAACACAGATGAAGCTTCTAAGTTGATGTAACAGCCAGTAAGAAGTAGTACAATTCAAGTTTTAGGTATCGATTATTGACTTTTTAGCTGGCTTTGGTGCTTTGGACGTGAGCTAGGGCCTTAAGATTCTGCATGAAAGGAGGACTAGCAGCCGAGTTGCATGGGAGAATGTGAAAAGTGTTCATATGTAGTAAAAACCTGAGAAATCCGTTCGATTTCGTCATTAGCTCTCGAATCGACTTGAAGCCAGATCGTCACATTGGCCGCTCTTCTCTCTTTAACGGTTTTCCTTATCGTCTGCAAAGCTATGTCGCGTGCTGCGGTATGCGGAGACACTAAAAGCACCATAGTAGAACACACATGAAACTTCTAAGTGATGTAATAGCCAGTAAGAAGTAGTACAATTCAAGTTTTAGGTATAGATTATTGACTTTTTAGCTGGCTTTGGTGCCTTGGACTTGAGCTAGGACCTTACGATTCTGCATGAAAGGAGGACTAGCAGCCGCGTTGCACGGGAGAATGTGAAAAGTGTTCATATGTAGTACAAACCTGAGAAATCCGTCCGTTTTCGTCATTTGTTATCTAATCGACTTAAAGCCAGATCGTCACATTGGCCGCTCTTCTCTCTGAAACAGTTGTACTTATCGTCTGCAAAGCTATGTCGCTTGCTGCGGTATGCGGAGACACTAAAAGCACCGTAGTATAACACAGATGAAGCCTCTAAGTTGATGTAATAGCCAGTAAGAAGTAGTACAGTTCAAGTTTTAGGTATCGATTATTGCCTTTTTAGCTGGCTTTGGTGCCTTGGACATGAGCTCGGACCTTAAGATTCTGTATGAAAGGAGGACTAGCAGCCGAGTTGCATTGGAGAATGTGAAAAGTGTTCATATGTAGAAGAAACCTGAGAAATCCGTCCGTTTTCGTCATTTGTTATCGAATCGACTTAAAGCCAGATCGTCACAATGGCCGCTGTTCTCTTTAAAACTGTTGTACTTATCGTCTGCAAAGATATGTCGCGTGCTGCGTTATGCGGAGACACTAAAGGCACCATAGTAGAACACAGATTCTAAGTTGATGTAATAGCCAGTAAGAGGTAGTACAATTCAAGTTTTAGGTATCGATTATTGACTTTTAGCAGGCTTTTTTTGCTTTGGACATGGGCTAGGACCTTATGATTGTGCATGAAAGGAGGACTAGCAGCCGACTTGCACGGGAGAATGTGAAAAGTGTTCATATGTAGTAAAAACCTGAGATATATGTCCGTTTTCGTCATTTGTTATCGAATCGACTTAAAGCCAGATCGTCACATTGGCCGCTCTTCTCTCTGAAACGGTTGTACTTATCGTCTGCAAAGCTATGTCGCGTGCTGCGGTATTCGGAGACACTTAAAGCACCATAGTAGGACACAGATGAAGCTTCTAAGTTGATGTAATAGCCAGCAAGAAGTAGTACAAATCAAGTTTTAGGTATCGATTATTGACTTTTTAACTGGCTTTGGTGCCTTGGACATGAGCTAGGACCTTAAGATTCATCATGAAAAGAGGACTAGCAGCCGCGTTGCACGGGAGAATGTGAAAAGTGTTCATATGTAGTAAAAACCTGAGAAATCCGTCCGTTTTCGTCATTTGTTATCGAATCGACTTAAAGCCAGGTCGTCAACTTGGCCGCTCGTCTCTCTGAAACGGTTGTACTTATTGTCTGCAAACCTATGTCGCGTGCTGCGGTATGCGGAGACACTAAAAGCACCATAGTAGAACACAGATGAAGCTTCTAAGTTTATGTAACAGCCAGTAAGAAGTAGTACAATTTAAGTTTTAGGTATCGATTATTGACTTTTTAGCTGGCTTTGGTGCTTTGGACATGAGCTAGGGCCTTAAGATTCTGCATGAAAGGAGGACTAGCAGCCGAGTTGCATGGGAAAATGTGAAAAGTGTTCAAATGTATTAAAAACCTCAGAAATGCGTTCGATTTCGTCATTAGCTCTCGAATCGACTTGAAGCCAGATCGTCACATTGGCTGCTCTTCTCTCTGAAAAGGTTGTACTTATCGTCTGCTAAGCTATGTCGCGTGTTGCGGTATCCGGAGACACTAAAAGCACCGTATTAGAACACAGATGAAGCTTCTAAGTTGATGTAATAGCCAGTAAGAAGTAGTACAATTCAAGTTCTAGCTATCGATTATTGACTTTTTAGCAGGCTTTGGTGCTTTGGACATGGGCTAGGACCTTAAGATTGTGCATGAAAGGAGGACTAGCAGCCGGCGTGCACGGGAGAATGTGAAAAGTGTTCATATGTAGTAAAAACCTGAGAAATATGTCCGTTTTCGTCATTTGTTATCGAATCGACTTAAAGCCAGATCGTCACATTGGCCGCTCTTCTCTCTGAAACGGTTGCACTTATCGTCTGCAAAGCTATGTCGCGTGCTGCGGTATTCGGAGACACTTAAAGCACCATAGTAGGACACAGATGAAGCTTCTAAGTTGATGTAATAGCCAGTAAGAAGTAGTACAAATCAAGTTTTAGGTATCGATTATTGACTTTTTAGCTGGCTTTGGTGCCTTGGACATGAGATAGGACCTTACGATTCTGCATGAAAGGAGGACTAGCAGCCGCGTTGCGCGGGAGAATGTGAAAAGTGTTCATATGTAGTAAAAACCTGAGAAATCCGTCTGTTTTCGTCATTTGTTATCGAATCGACTTAGAGCCAGGTCGTCACATTGGCCGCTCGTCTCTCTGAAACGGTTGTACTTATCGTCTGCAAACCTATGTCGCGTGCTGCGGTATGCGGAGACACTAAAAGCACCATAGTAGAACACAGATGAAGCTTCTAAGTTGATGTAACAGCCAGTAAGATGTGGTACAATTCAAGTTTTAGGTATCGATTATTGACTTTTTAGCTGGCATTGGTGCTTTGGACATGAGCTAGGGCCTTAAGATTCTGCATGAAAGGAGGACTAGCAGCCGAGTTGCATGGGAGAATGTGAAAAGTGTTCATATGTAGTAAAAACCTGAGAAATCCGTTCTATTTCGTCATTAGCTCTCGAATCGACTTGAAGCCAGATCGTCACATTGGCCGCTCTTCTCTCTGAAACGGTTGTCCTTATCGTCTGCAAAGCTATGTCGCGTGCTTCGGTATGCGGAGACACTAAAAGCACCATAGTAGAACACAGATGAAACTTCTATGTTGATGTAATAGCCAGTAAGAAGTAGTACAATTCAAGTTTTAGGTATCGATTATTGATTTTTTAGCTGGCTTTGGTGCCTTGGACATGAGCTAGGACCTTAAGATTCTGCATGAAAGGAGGACTAGCAGCCGAGTTGCACGGGAGAATGTGAGAAGTGTTCATATGTAGTAAAAACCTGAGAAATCCGTCCGTTTTCGTCATTTGTTATCGAATCGACTTAAAGCCAGATCGCCCTATTGGCCGCTCTTCTGTCTGAAAAGGTTGTACTTATCGTCTGCTAATCTATGTCGCGTGTTGTGGTATCCGGAGACACGAATAGCACCGTAGTAGAACACAGATGAAGCTTCTAAGTTGATGTAATAGCCAGTAAGAAGTAGTACAATTCAAGTTCTAGGTATCGATTATTGACTTTTTAGCAGGCTTTGGTGCTTTGGACATGGGCTAGGACCTTAAGATTGTGCATGAAAGGAGGACTAGCAGCCGACTTGCACGGGAGAATGTGAAAAGTGTTCATATGTAGTAAAAACCTGCGAAATATGTCCGTTTTCGTCATTTGCTATCGAATCGACTTAAAGCCAGATCGTCACATTGGCCGCTCTTCTCTCTGAAACGGTTGTACTTATCGTCTGCAAAGCTATGTCGCGTGCTGCGGTATTCGGAGACACTTAAAGCACCATAGTAGGACACAGATGAAGCTTCTAAGTTGATGTAATAGCCAGTAAGAAGTAGTACAAATCTAGTTTTGGGTATCGATTATTGACTGTTTAGCTGGCTTTGGTGCCTTGGACTTGAGCTAGGACCTTACGATTCTGCATGAAAGGAGGACTAGCAGCCGCGTTGCACGGGAGAATGTGAAAAGTGTTCATATGTAGTACAAACCTGAGAAATCCGTCCGTTTTCGTCATTTGTTATCGAATCGACTTAGAGCCAGGTCGTCACATTGGCCGCTCGTCTCTCTGGAACGGTTGTACTTATCGTCTGCAAAGCTATGTCGCGTGCTGCGGTATGCGGAGACACTAAAAGCACCATAGTAGAACACAGATGAAGCTTCTAAGTTGATGTAACAGCCAGTAAGAAGTAGTACAATTCAAGTTTTAGGTATCGATTATTGACTTTTTAGCTGGCTTTGGTGCTTTGGACGTGAGCTAGGGCCTTAAGATTCTGCATGAAAGGAGGACTAGCAGCCGAGTTGCATGGGAGAATGTGAAAAGTGTTCATATGTAGTAAAAACCTGAGAAATCCGTTCGATTTCGTCATTAGCTCTCGAATCGACTTGAAGCCAGATCGTCACATTGGCCGCTCTTCTCTCTTTAACGGTTTTCCTTATCGTCTGCAAAGCTATGTCGCGTGCTGCGGTATGCGGAGACACTAAAAGCACCATAGTAGAACACACATGAAACTTCTAAGTGATGTAATAGCCAGTAAGAAGTAGTACAATTCAAGTTTTAGGTATAGATTATTGACTTTTTAGCTGGCTTTGGTGCCTTGGACATGAGCTAGGACCTTAAGATTCTGCATGAAAGGAGGACTAGCAACCGAGTTGCACGGGAGAATGTGAAAAGTGTTCATATGTAGTAAAAACCTGAGAAATCCGTCCGTTTTCGTCATTTGTTATAGAATCGACTTAAGGCCAGATCGTCACACTGGCCGCTCTTCTCCCTGAAACGGTTGTACTCATCGTCTGCAAAGCTATGTCGCGTGCTGCGGTATGCGGAGACACTAAAAGCACCATAGTAGACCACAGATGAAACTTCCAAGTTGATGTAATAGCCAGTAAGAAGTAGTACAATTCAAGTTTTAGGTATCGATTATTGACTTTTTAGCTGGCTTTGGTGCCTTTGACATGAGCTAGGACCTTAAGATTCTGCATGAAAGGAGGACTAGCAGCCGCGTTGCATGGGAGAATGTGAATAGTGTTCATATGTAATAAAACCTGAGAAATCCGTCCGTTTTCGTCATTTGTTATCGAAACGACTTAAAGCCAGATCGTCTCATTGGCCGCACTTCTGTCTGCAATGGTTTCATTTATCGTCTGCTAAGCTATGTCGCGTGTTGCGTTATCCGGAGACACTAAAAGCACCATAGTAATACACAGATGAACCTTCTAAAATGATGTAATAGCCAGTAAGAAGTAGTACAATACAAGTTTTAGTTATCGATTATTGACTTTTTAGCTGGCTTTGGTGCCTTGGACATGAGCTAGGACCGTAAGACTCTGCATGAAAGGAGGTCTAGCAGCCGAGTTGCATGGGAGAATGTGAAAAGTGTTCATATGTAGTAAAAACCTGAGAAATCCGTCCGTTTTCGTCATTTGTTTTCGAATCGACTTAAAGCCAGATCGTCATATTGGCCGCTCTTCTCTCTGAAAAGGTTGTACTTATCGTCTGCAAAGCTATGTCGCGTGCTGCGGTATGCGGAGACACTAAAAGCACCATAGTAGAACACAGATGAAACTTCTAAGTTGATGTAATAGCCAGTAAGAAGTAGTACAATTCAAGTTTTAGGTATCGATTATTGACTTTTTAGCTGGCTTTGGTGCCTTGGACATGAGCTAGGACCTTAAGATTCTGCATGAAAGGAGGACTAGCAGCCGAGTTGCACGGGAGAAGGTGAAAAGTGTTCATATGTAGTAAAAACCTGAGAAATCCGTCCGTTTTCGTCATTTGTTATCGAATCGACTTAAAGCCAGATCGTCACATTGGCCGCTCTTCTCCCTGAATCGTTTGTACTTATCGTCTGCTGAGCTATGTCGCGTGCTGCGCTATGCGGAGACACTAAAAGCACCATAGTAGAACACAGATGAAACTTCTAAGTTGCTGTAATAGCCAGTAAGAAGTAGTACAATTCAAGTTTTAGGTATCGATTATTGACTTTTTAGCTGGCTTTGGTGCCTTGGACATGAGCTAGGACCTTAAGATTCTGCATGAAAGGAGGACTAGCAGCCGAGTTGCACGGGAGAATGTGAAAAGTGTTCATATGTAGTAAAAACCTGAGAAATCCGTCCGTTTTCGTCATTTATTATCGAATCGACTTAAGGCCAGATCGTCACATTGGCCACTCTTCTCCCTGAAACGGTTGTACTTATCGTCTGCAAACCTATGTCGCGTGCTGCGGTATGCGGAGACACTAAAAGCACCATAGTAGAACACAGATGAAGCTTCTAAGTTGATGTAACAGCCAGTAAGAAGTAGTACAATTCAAGTTTTAGGTATCGATTATTGACTTTTTAGCTGGCTTTGGTGCTTTGGACATGAGCTAGGGCCTTAAGATTCTGCATGAAAGGAGGACTAGCAGCCGAGTTGCATGGGAGAATGTGAAAAGTGTTCATATGTAGTAAAAACCTGAGAAATCCGTTCTATTTCGTCATTAGCTCTCGAATCGACTTGAAGCCAGATCGTCACATTGGCCGCTCTTCTCTCCGAAACGGTTGTCCTTATCGTCTGCAAAGCTATGTCGCGTGCTGCGGTATGCGGAGACACTAAAAGCACCATAGTAGAACGCAGATGAAACTTCTAAGTTGATGTAATAGCCAGTAAGAAGTAGTACAATTTAAGTTTTAGGTATCGATTATTGACTTTTTAGCTGGCTTTGGTGCCTTGGACATGAGCTAGGACCTTAAGATTCTGCATGAAAGGAGGACTAGCAGCCGAGTTGCACGGGAGAATGTAAAAAGTGTTCATATGTAGTAAAAACCTGAGAAATCCGTCCGTTTTCGTCATTTGTTATCGAATCGACTTAAAGCCAGATTGTCACATTGGCCGCTCTTCTCCCAGAAACGGTTGTACTCATCGTCTGCAAAGCTATTTTGCGTGCTGCGGTATACGGAGACACCAAAAGCACCATAGTAGAACACAGATGAAACTTCTAAGTTGATGTAATAGCCAGTAAGAAGTAGTACAATTCAAGTTTTAGGAATCGATTATTGACTTTTTAGCTGGCTTTGGTGCCTTGGACATGAGCTAGGACCTTAAGATTCTGCATGAAAGGAGGACTAGCAGCCGAGTTGCATGGGAGAATGTGAAAAGTGTTCATATGTAGTAAAAACCTGCGAAATCCGTTCGATTTCTTCATTAGCTCTCGAATCGACTTGAAGCCAGATCGTCACATTGGCCGCTCTTCTCTCTGAAACGGTTGTCCTTATCGTCTGCAAAGCTATGTCGCGTGCTGCTGTATGCGGAGACACTAAAAGCAACATAGTAGAACACACATGAAACTCCTAAGTTGATGTAATAGCCAGTAAGAAGTAGTACAATTCAAGATTTAGGTATCGATTATTGATTTTTTAGCTAATTTGGTGCCTTGGACATGAGCTAGGACCTTAAGATTCTGCATGAAAGGAGGACTAGCAACCGAGTTGCACGGGAGAATGTGAAAAGTGTTCATATGTAGTAAAAACCTGAGAAATCCGACCGTTTTCGTCATTTGTTATCGAATCGACTTAAAGCCAGATCGTCACATTGGCCGCTCTTCTCCCTGAAACGGTTGTCCTTATCGTCTGCAAAGCTATATCGCGTGCTCCGGTATGCGGAGACATTAAAAGCACCAAAGTAGAACACACATGAAACTTCTAAGTTGATGTAATAGCCAGTAAGAAGTAATACAATTCAAGTTTTAGGTATAGATTATTGACTTTTTAGCTGGCTTTGGTGCCTTGGACATGAGCTAGGACCTTAAGATTCTGCATGAAAGGAGGACTAGCAGCCGAGTTGCATGGGAGAATGTGAAAAGTGTTCATATGTAGTAAAAACCTGAGAAATCCGTTCGATTTCTTCATTAGCTCTCGAATTGACTTGAAGCCAGATCGTCACATTGGCCGCTCTTCTCTCTGAAACGGTTGTCCTTATCGTCTGCAAAGCTATGTCGCGTGCTGCTGTATGCGGAGACACTAAAAGCAACATAGTAGAACACACATGAAACTCCTAAGTTGATGTAATAGCCAGTAAGAAGTAGTACAATTCAAGTTTTAGGTATAGATTATTGACTTTTTAGCTGGCTTTGGTGCTTTGGACATGAGCTAGGACCTTAAGATTCTGCATGAAAGGAGGAATAGCAGCCAAGTTGCACGGGAGAATGTGAAAAGTGTTCATATGTAGTAAAAACCTGAGATATCCGCCCGTTTTCGTCATTTGTTATAGAATCGACTTAAGGCCAGATCGTCACACTGGCCGCTCTTCTCCCTGAAACGGTTGTACTCATCGTCTGCAAAGCTATGTCGCGTGCTGCGGTATGCGGAGACACTAAAAGCACCATAGTAGAACACAGATGAAACTTCTAAGTTGATGTAATAGCCAGTAAGAAGTAGTACAATTCAAGTTTTAGGTATCGATTATTGACTTTTTAGCTGGCTTTGGTGCCTTGGACATGAGCTAGGACCTTAAGATTCTGCATGAAAGGAGGACTAGCAGCCGAGTTGCACGGGAGAATGTGAAAAGTGTTCATATGTAGTGAAAACCTGAGAAATCCGTCTGTTTTCGTCATTTGTTATCGAATCGACTTAAAGCCAGATTGTCACATTGGCCGCTCTTCTCCCTGAAACGTTTGTACTTATCGTCTGCTAAGCTATGTCGCGTGCTGCCCTATGCGGAGACACTAAAAGCACCATAGTAGAACACAGATGAAACTTCTAAGTTGATGTAATAGCCAGTAAGAAGTAGCACAATTCAAGTTTTAGGTATCGATTATTGACTTTTTAGCTGGCTTTGGTGCTTTGGACATGAGCTAGGGCCTTAAGATTCTGCATGAAAGGAGGACTAGCAGCCGAGTTGCATGGGAGAATGTGAAAAGTGTTCATATGTAGTAAAAACCTGAGAAATCCGTTCTATTTCGTCATTAGCTCTCGAATCGACTTGAAGCCAGATCGTCACATTGGCCGCTCTTCTCTCCGAAACGGTTGTACTTATCGTCTGCAAAGCTATGTCGCGTGCTGCGGTATGCGGAGACACTAAAAGCACCATAGTAGAACACAGATGAAACTTCTAAGTTGATGTAATAGCCAGTAAGAAGTAGTACAATTTAAGTTTTAGGTATCGATTATTGACTTTTTAGCTGGCTTTGGTGCCTTGGACATGAGCTAGGACCTTAAGATTCTGCATGAAAGGAGGACTAGCAGCCGAGTTGCACGGGAGAATGTAAAAAGTGTTCATATGTAGTAAAAACCTGAGAAATCCGTCCGTTTTCGTCATTTGTTATCGAATCGACTTAAAGCCAGATTGTCACATTGGCCGCTCTTCTCCCTGAAACGGTTGTACTCATCGTCTGCAAAGCTATTTTGCGTGCTGCGGTATGCGGAGACACCAAAAGCACCATAGTAGAACACAGATGAAACTTCTAAGTTGATGTAATAGCCAGTAAGAAGTAGTACAATTCAAGTTTTAGGAATCGATTATTGACTTTTTAGCTGGCTTTGGTGCCTTGGACATGAGCTAGGACCTTAAGATTCTGCATGAAAGGAGGACTAGCAGCCGAGTTGCACGGGAGAATGTGAGAAGTGTTCATATGTAGTAAAAACCTGAGAAATCCGTCCGATTTCGTCATTTGTTATCGAATCGACTTAAAGCCAGATCGCCGCATTGGCCGCTCTTCTGTCTGAAAAGGTTGTACTTATCGTCTGCTAATCTATGTCGCGTGTTGCGGTATCCGGAGACACGAATAGCACCGTAGTAGAACACAGATGAAGCTTCTAAGTTGATGTAATAGCCAGTAAGAAGTAGTACAATTCAAGTTTTAGGTATAGATTATTGACTTTTTAGCTGGCTTTGGTGCCTTGGACATGAGCTAGGACCTTAAGATTCTGCATGAAAGGCGGAATAGCAGCCGAGTTGCATGGGAGAATGTGAAAAGTGTTCATATGTAGTAAAAACATGAGAAATCCGTCCGTTTTCGTCATTTGTTATCGAATCGACTCAAAGCCAGATCGTCACATTGGCCGCTCTTCTCTCTGAAACGGTTGTACTTAATGTCTGCAAAGCTATGTCGCGTGCTGAGGTATCAGGGGACACTAAAAGCACCATAGTAGAACACATATGAAACTTCTAAGTTGATGTAATAGCCAGTGAGAAGTAGTACAATTCAAGTTTTAGGTATAGATTATTGACTTTTTAGCTGGCTTTGGTGCCTTGGACATGAGCTAGGACCTTAAGATTCTGCATGAAAGGAGGACTAGCAGCCGAGTTGCATGGGAGAATGTGAAAAGTGTTCATATGTAGTAAAAACCTGAGAAATCCGTTCGATTTCTTCATTAGCTCTCGAATCGACTTGAAGCCAGATCGCCACATTGGCCGCTCTTCTCTCTGAAACGGTTGTCCTTATCGTCTGCAAAGCTATGTCGCGTGCTGCTGTATGCGGAGACACTAAAAGCAACATAGTAGAACACACATGAAACTCCTAAGTTGATGTAATAGCCAGTAAGAAGTAGTACAATTTAAGTTTTAGGTATAGATTATTGACTTTTTAGCTGGCTTTGGTGCCTTGGACATGAGCTAGGACCTTAAGATTCTGCATGAAAGGAGGAATAGCAGCCGAGTTGCACGGGAGAATGTGAAAAGTGTTCATATGTAGTGAAAACCTGAGAAATCCGTCTGTTTTCGTCATTTGTTATCGAATCGACTTAAAGCCAGATTGTCACATTGGCCGCTCTTCTCCCTGAAACGTTTGTACTTATCGTCTGCTAAGCTATGTCGCGTGCTGCCCTATGCGGAGACACTAAAAGCACCATAGTAGAACACAGATGAAACTTCTAAGTTGATGTAATAGCCAGTAAGAAGTAGCACAATTCAAGTTTTAGGTATCGATTATTGACTTTTTAGCTGGCTTTGGTGCTTTGGACATGAGCTAGGGCCTTAAGATTCTGCATGAAAGGAGGACTAGCAGCCGAGTTGCATGGGAGAATGTGAAAAGTGTTCATATGTAGTAAAAACCTGAGAAATCCGTTCTATTTCGTCATTAGCTCTCGAATCGACTTGAAGCCAGATCGTCACATTGGCCGCTCTTCTCTCCGAAACGGTTGTACTTATCGTCTGCAAAGCTATGTCGCGTGCTGCGGTATGCGGAGACACTAAAAGCACCATAGTAGAACACAGATGAAACTTCTAAGTTGATGTAATAGCCAGTAAGAAGTAGTACAATTTAAGTTTTAGGTATCGATTATTGACTTTTTAGCTGGCTTTGGTGCCTTGGACATGAGCTAGGACCTTAAGATTCTGCATGAAAGGAGGACTAGCAGCCGAGTTGCACGGGAGAATGTAAAAAGTGTTCATATGTAGTAAAAACCTGAGAAATCCGTCCGTTTTCGTCATTTGTTATCGAATCGACTTAAAGCCAGATTGTCACATTGGCCGCTCTTCTCCCTGAAACGGTTGTACTCATCGTCTGCAAAGCTATTTTGCGTGCTGCGGTATGCGGAGACACCAAAAGCACCATAGTAGAACACAGATGAAACTTCTAAGTTGATGTAATAGCCAGTAAGAAGTAGTACAATTCAAGTTTTAGGAATCGATTATTGACTTTTTAGCTGGCTTTGGTGCCTTGGACATGAGCTAGGACCTTAAGATTCTGCATGAAAGGAGGACTAGCAGCCGAGTTGCACGGGAGAATGTGAGAAGTGTTCATATGTAGTAAAAACCTGAGAAATCCGTCCGTTTTCGTCATTTGTTATCGAATCGACTTAAAGCCAGATCGCCGCATTGGCCGCTCTTCTGTCTGAAAAGGTTGTACTTATCGTCTGCTAATCTATGTCGCGTGTTGCGGTATCCGGAGACACGAATAGCACCGTAGTAGAACACAGATGAAGCTTCTAAGTTGATGTAATAGCCAGTAAGAAGTAGTACAATTCAAGTTTTAGGTATAGATTATTGACTTTTTAGCTGGCTTTGGTGCCTTGGACATGAGCTAGGACCTTAAGATTCTGCATGAAAGGCGGAATAGCAGCCGAGTTGCATGGGAGAATGTGAAAAGTGTTCATATGTAGTAAAAACATGATAAATCCGTCCGTTTTCGTCATTTGTTATCGAATCGACTCAAAGCCAGATCGTCACATTGGCCGCTCTTCTCTCTGAAACGGTTGTACTTAATGTCTGCAAAGCTATGTCGCGTGCTGAGGTATCAGGGGACACTAAAAGCACCATAGTAGAACACATATGAAACTTCTAAGTTGATGTAATAGCCAGTGAGAAGTAGTACAATTCAAGTTTTAGGTATAGATTATTGACTTTTTAGCTGGCTTTGGTGCCTTGGACATGAGCTAGGACCTTAAGATTCTGCATGAAAGGAGGACTAGCAGCCGAGTTGCATGGGAGAATGTGAAAAGTGTTCATATGTAGTAAAAACCTGAGAAATCCGTTCGATTTCTTCATTAGCTCTCGAATCGACTTGAAGCCAGATCGCCACATTGGCCGCTCTTCTCTCTGAAACGGTTGTCCTTATCGTCTGCAAAGCTATGTCGCGTGCTGCTGTATGCGGAGACACTAAAAGCAACATAGTAGAACACACATGAAACTCCTAAGTTGATGTAATAGCCAGTAAGAAGTAGTACAATTTAAGTTTTAGGTATAGATTATTGACTTTTTAGCTGGCTTTGGTGCCTTGGACATGAGCTAGGACCTTAAGATTCTGCATGAAAGGAGGAATAGCAGCCAAGTTGCACGGGAGAATGTGAAAAGTGTTCATATGTAGTAAAAACCTGAGAAATCCGCCCGTTTTCGTCATTTGTTATAGAATCGACTTAAGGCCAGATCGTCACACTGGCCGCTCTTCTCCCTGAAACGGTTGTACTCATCGTCTGCAAAGCTATGTCGCGTGCTGCGGTATGCGGAGACACTAAAAGCACCATAGTAGAACACAGATGAAACTTCTAAGTTGATGTAATAGCCAGTAAGAAGTAGTACAATTCAAGTTTTAGGTATCGATTATTGACTTTTTAGCTGGCTTTGGTGCCTTGGACATGAGCTAGGACCTTAAGATTCTGCATGAAAGGAGGACTAGCAGCCGAGTTGCACGGGAGAATGTGAAAAGTGTTCATATGTAGTGAAAACCTGAGAAATCCGTCTGTTTTCGTCATTTGTTATCGAATCGACTTAAAGCCAGATTGTCACATTGGCCGCTCTTCTCCCTGAAACGTTTGTACTTATCGTCTGCTAAGCTATGTCGCGTGCTGCCCTATGCGGAGACACTAAAAGCACCATAGTAGAACACAGATGAAACTTCTAAGTTGATGTAATAGCCAGTAAGAAGTAGTACAATTCAAGTTTTAGGTATCGATTATTGACTTTTTAGCTGGCTTTGGTGCCTTGGACATGAGCTAGGACCTTAAGATTCTGCATGAAAGGAGGACTAGCAGCCGAGTTGCACGGGAGAATGTGAAAAGTGTTCATATGTAGTAAAAACCTGAGAAATCCGTCCGTTTTCGTCATTTGTTATCGAATCGACTTAAGGCCAGATCGTCACATTGGCCACTCTTCTCCCTGAAACGGTTGTACTCATCGTCTGCAAAGGTATGTGGCGTGCTGCGGTATGCGGAGACACTAAAAGCACCATAGTAGAACATAGATGAAACTTCTAAGTTGATGTAATAGCCAGTAAGAAGTAGTACAATTCAAGTTTTAGGTATCGATTATTGACTTTTAAGCTGGCTTTGGTGCCTTGGACATGAGCTAGGACCTTAAGATTCAGCATGAAAGGAGGAATAGCAGCCGAGTTGCACGGGAGAACGTGAAAAGTGTTCATATGTAGTAAAAACCTGAGAAATATGTCCGTTTTCGTCATTTGTTACCGAATCGACTTATAGCCAGATCGTCACATTTTCCGCTCTTCTCTCTGAAACGGTTGTACTTATCGTCTGCAAAGCTATGTCGCGTGCTGCGGTATTCGGAGACACTTAAAGCACCATAGTAGGACACAGATGAAGCTTCTAAGTTGTTGTAATAGCCAGTAAGAAGTAGTACAAATCAAGTTTTAGATATCGATTATTGACTTTTTAGCTGGCTTTGGTGCCTTGGACATGAGCTAGGACCTTAAGATTCTGCATGAAAGGAGGAATAGCAGCCGAGTTGCATGGGAGAATGTGAAAAGTGTTCATATGTAGTAAAAGCCTGAGAAATCCGTCCGTTTTCGTCATTTGTTATCGAATCGACTCAAAGCCAGATCGTCACATTGGCCGCTCTTCTCTCTGAAACGGTTGTACTTAATGTCTGCAAAGCTATGTCGCGTGCTGAGGTATCAGGAGACACTAAAAGCACCATAGTAGAACACATATGAAACTTCTAAGTTGATGTAATAGCCAGTAAGAAGTAGTACAAATCAAGTTTTAGGTATCGATTATTGACTTTTTAGCTGGCTTTGGTGCCTTGGACATGAGCTAGGACCTTAAGATTCTGCATGAAAGGAGGACTACCAGCCGAGTTGCATGGGAGAATGTGAAAAGTGTTCATATGTAGTAAAAACCTGAGAAATCCGTCCGTTTACGTCATTTGTTATCGAATCGACTTATAGCCAGATCGTCACATTGGCCGCTCTTCTCCCTGAAACGGTTGTACTCATCGTCTGCAAAGCTATGTCGCGTGCTGCGGTATGCGGAGACACTAAAAGCACCATAGTAGAACACAGATGAAACTTCTAAGTTGATGTAATAGCCAGTAAGAAGTAGTACAATTCAAGTTTTAGGTATCGATTATTGACTTTTTAGCTGGCTTTGGTGCCTTTGACATGAGCTAGGACCTTAAGATTCTGCATGAAAGGAGGACTAGCAGCCGAGTTGCATGGGAGAATGTGAATAGTGTTCGTATGTAATAAAACCTGAGAAATCCGTCCGTTTTCGTCATTTGTTATCGAATCGACTTAAAGCCAGATCGTCTCATTGGCCGCACTTCTGTCTGCAATGGTTTCATTTATCGTCTGCAAAGGTATGTCGCGTGCTGCGGTATGCGGATACACTAAAAGCACCATAGTAGAACACAGATGAAGCTTCTAAGTTGATGTAATAGCCTGTAAAATGTAATACAATTCAAGTTTTAGGTATCGATTATTGACTTTTTAGCTGGCTTTGGTGCCTTGGACATGAGCTAGGACCTTGAGATTCTGCATGAAAGGAGGACTAGCAGCCTAGTTGAACGGGAGAATGTGAAAAGTGTTCATCTGTAGTAAAAAGCTGAGAAATCCGTCCGTTTTCGTCATTTGTTATCGAATCGACTTAAAGCCAGATCGCCGCATTGGCCGCTCTTCTGTCTGAAAAGGTTGTACGTATCGTCTGCTAAGCTATGTCGCGTGTTGCGGTATGCGGAGACACTAAAAGCACCGTAGTAGAACACAGATGAAGCTTCTAAGTTGATGTAATAGCCAGTAAGAAGTAGTACAATTCAAGTTCTAGGTATCGATTATTGACTTTTTAGCAGGCTTAGGTGCTTTGGTCATGGGCTAGGACCTTAAGATTGTGCATGAAAGGACGACTAGCAGCCGACTTGCACGGGAGAATGTGAAAAGTGTTCATATGTAGTAAAAACATGAGAAATATGTCCGTTTTCGTCATTTGTTACCGAATCGACTTATAGCCAGATCGTCACATTTTCCGCTCTTCTCTCTGAAACGGTTGTACTTATCGTCTGCAAAGCTATGTCGCGTGCTGCGGTGTTCGGAGACACTTAAAGCACCATAGTAGGACACAGATGAAGCTTCTAAGTTGTTGTAATAGCCAGTAAGAAGTAGTACAAATCAAGTTTTAGATATCGATTATTGACTTTTTAGCTGGCTTTGGTGCCTTGGACATGAGCTAGGACCTTAAGATTCTGCATGAAAGGAGGAATAGCAGCCGAGTTGCATGGGAGAATGTGAATAGTGTTCATATGTAGTAAAAGCCTGAAAATCCGTCCGTTTTCGTCATTTGTTATCGAATCGACTCAAAGCCAGATCGTCACATTGGCCGCTCTTCTCTCTGAAACGGTTGTACTTAATGTCTGCAAAGCTATGTCGCGTGCTGAGGTATCAGGAGACACTAAAAGCACCATAGTAGAACACATATGAAACTTCTAAGTTGATGTAATAGCCAGTACGAAGTAGTACAATTCAAGTTTTCGGTATCGATTATTGATTTTTTAGCTGGTTTTGGTGCCTTGGACATGAGCTAGGACCTTAAGATTCTGCATTAAAGGAGGACTAGCAGCCGAGTTGCACGGGAGAATGTGAAAAGTGTTCATATGTAGTAAAAACCTGAGAAATCCGTTCGTTTTCGTCATTTGTTATCGAATCGACTTAAAGCCAGATAGTCACATTGGCCGCTCCTCTCCCTGAAACGGTTGTACTCATCGTCTGCAAAGCTATGTCGCGTGCTGCGGTATGCGGAGACACTAAAAGCACCATAGTAGAACACAGATGAAACTTCTAAGTTGATGTAATAGCCAGTAAGAAGTAGTACAATTCAAGTTTTAGGTATCGATTATTGACTTTTTAGCTGGCTTTGGTGCCTTGGACATGAGCTAGGACCTTAAGATTCTGCATGAAATGAGGACTAGCAGCCGAGTTGCACGGGAGAATGTGAAAAGTGTTCATATGTAGTAAAAACCTGAGAAATCCGTCCGTTTTCGTCATTTGTTATCGAATCGACTTAAGGCCAGATCGTCACATTGGCCGCTCTTCTCCCTGAAACGGTTGTACTCATCGTCTGCAAAGCTATGTCGCGTGCTGCGGCATGCGGAGACACTAAAAGCACCATAGTAGAACACAGATGAAACTTCTAAGTTGATGTAATAGCCAGTAAGAAGTAGTACAATTCAAGTTTTAGGTATCGATTATTGACTTTTTAGCTGGCTTTGGTGCCTTTGACATGAGCTAGGACCTTAAGATTCTGCATGAAAGGAGGACTAGCAGCCGCGTTGCATGGGAGGATGTGAATAGTGTTCATATGTAATAAAACCTGAGAAATCCGTCCGTTTTCGTCATTTGTTATCGAATCGACTTAAAGCCAGATCGTCTCATTGGCCGCACTTCTGTCTGCAATGGTTTCATTTATCGTCTGCAAAGCTATGTCGCGTGCTGCGGTATGCGGATACACTAAGAGCACCATAGTAGAACATAGATGAAGCATCTAAGTTGATGTAATAGCCTGTAAAATGTAATACAATTCAAGTTTTAGGTATCGATTATTGACTTTTTAGCTGGCTTTGGTGCCTTGGACATGAGGTAGGACCTTAAGATTCTGCATGAAAGGAGGACTAGCAGCCGAGTTGCACGGGAGAATGTGAAAAGTGTTCATATGTAGTAAAAACCTGAGAAATCCGTCCGTTTTCGTCATTTGTTATCGAATCGACTTAAGGCTAGATCGTCACATTGGCCGCTCTTCTCCCTGAAACGGTTGTACTCATCGTCTGCAAAGCTATGTCGCGTGCTGCGGTATGCGGAGACACTAAAAGCACCATAGTAGAACACAGATGAAACTTTTAAGTTGATGTAATAGCCAGTAAGAAGTAGTACAATTCAAGTTTTAGGTATCGATTATTGACTTTTTTTGTGGCTTTGGTGCCTTGGACATGAGCTAGGACCTTAAGAATCTGCATGAAAGGAGGACTAGCAGCCGAGTTGCACGGGAGAATGTGAAAAGTGTTCATATGTAGTAAAAACCTGAGAAATCCGTCCGTTTTCGTCATTTGTTATCGAATCGACTTAAAGCCAGATCGTCACATTGGCCGCTCTTCTCCCTGAAACGGTTGTACTCATCGTCTGCAAAGCTATGTCACGTGCTGCGCTATGCGGAGACACAAAAAGCACCGTAGTAGAAGATAGATGAAGCTTCTAGGTTGATGTAATAGCCAGTAAGAAGTAGTACAATTCAAGTTCTATATATCGATTATTGACATTTTAGCAGGCTTTGGTGCTTTGGACATGGGCTAGGACCTTAAGATTGTGCATGAAAGGAGGACTAGCAGCCGAGTTGCATGGGAGAATGTGAAAAGCGTTCATATGTAGTAAAAACCTGAGAAATCCGTCCGTTTACGGCATTTGTTATCGAATCGACTTAAGGCCAGATCGTCACATTGGCCACTCTTCTCCCTGAAACGGTTGTACTCTTCGTCTGCAAAGCTATGTGGCGTGCTGCGGTATGCGGAGACACTAAAAGCACCATAGTAGAACATAGATGAAACTTCTAAGTGGATGTAATAGCCAGTAAGAAGTAGTACAATTCAAGTTTTAGGTATCGATTATTGACTTTTAAGCTGGCTTTGGTGCCTTGGACATGAGCTAGGACCTTAAGATTCAGCATGAAAGGAGGAATAGCAGCCGAGTTGCATGGGAGAATGTGAAAAGTGTTCATATGTAGTAAAAACCTGAGAAATCCGTCCGTTTTCGTCATTTGTGACCGAATCGACTTATAGCCAGATCGTCACATTTTCCGCTCTTCTCTCTGAAACGGTTGTACTTATCGTCTGCAAAGCTATGTCGCGTGCTGCGGTATTCGGAGACACTTAAAGCACCATAGTAGGACACAGATGAAGCTTCTAAGTTGTTGTAATAGCCAGTAAGATGTAGTACAAATCAAGTTTTAGATATCGATTATTGACTTTTTAGCTGGCTTTGGTGCCTTGGACATGAGCTAGGACCTTAAGATTCTGCATGAAAGGAGGAATAGCAGCCGAGTTGCATGGGAGAATGTGAAAAGTGTTCATATGTAGTAAAAGCCTGAGAAATCCGTCCGTTTTCGTCATTTGTTATCGAATCGACTCAAAGCCAGATCGTCACATTGGCCGCTCTTCTCTCTGAAACGGTTGTACTTAATGTCTGCAAAGCTATGTCGCGTGCTGAGGTATCAGGAGACACTAAAAGCACCATAGTGGAACACATATGAAACTTCTAAGTTGATGTAATAGCCAGTAAGAAGTAGTACAATTCAAGTTTTAGGTATCGATTATTGACTTTTTAGCTGGCTTTGGTGCCTTGGACATGAGCTAGGACCTTAAGATTCTGCATGAAAGGAGGACTACCAGCCGAGTTGCACGGGAGAATGTGAAAAGTGTTCATATGTAGTAAAAACCTGAGAAATCCGTCTGTTTACGTCATTTGTTATCGAATCGACTTAAGGCCAGATCGTCACATTGGCCGCTCTTCTCCCTGAAACGGTTGTACTCATCGTCTGCAAAGCTATGTCGCGTGCTGCGGTATGCGGAGACACTAAAAGCACCATAGTAGAACACAGATGAAACTTCTAAGTTGATGTAATAGCCAGTAAGAAGTAGTACAATTCAAGTTTTAGGTATCGATTATTGACTTTTTAGCTGGCTTTGGTGCCTTTGACATGAGCTAGGACCTTAAGATTCTGCATGAAAGGAGGACTAGCAGCCGAGTTGAAAGGGAGAATGTGAATAGTGTTCATATGTAATAAAACCTGAGAAATCCGTCCGTTTTCGTCATTTGTTATCGAATCGACTTAAAGCCAGATCGTCTCATTGGCCGCACTTCTGTCTGCAATGGTTTCATTTATCGTCTGCAAAGGTATGTCGCGTGCTGCGGTATGCGGATACACTAAAAGCACCATAGTAGAACACAGATGAAGCTTCTAAGTTGATGTAATAGCCTGTAAAATGTAATACAATTCAAGTTTTAGGTATCGATTATTGACTTTTTAGCTGGCTTTGGTGCCTTGGACATGAGCTAGGACCTTGAGATTCTGCATGAAAGGAGGACTAGCAGCCTAGTTGAACGGGAGAATGTGAAAAGTGTTCATCTGTAGTAAAAAGCTGAGAAATCCGTCCGTTTTCGTCATTTGTTATCGAATCGACTTAAAGCCAGATCGCCGCATTGGCCGCTCTTCTGTCTGTAAAGGTTGTACTTATCGTCTGCTAAGCTATGTCGCGTGTTGCGGTATGCGGAGACACTAAAAGCACCGTAGTAGAACACAGATGAAGCTTCTAAGTTGATGTAATAGCCAGTAAGAAGTAGTACAATTCAAGTTCTAGGTATCGATTATTGACTTTTTAGCAGGCTTAGGTGCTTTGGTCATGGGCTAGGACCTTAAGATTGTGCATGAAAGGACGACTAGCAGCCGACTTGCACGGGAGAATGTGAAAAGTGTTCATATGTAGTAAAAACCTGAGAAATATGTCCGTTTTCGTCATTTGTTACCGAATCGACTTATAGCCAGATCGTCACATTTTCCGCTCTTCTCTCTGAAACGGTTGTACTTATCGTCTGCAAAGCTATGTCGCGTGCTGCGGTATTCGGAGACACTTAAAGCACCATAGTAGGACACAGATGAAGCTTCTAAGTTGTTGTAATAGCCAGTAAGAAGTAGTACAAATCAAGTTTTAGATATCGATTATTGACTTTTTAGCTGGCTTTGGTGCCTTGGACATGAGCTAGGACCTTAAGATTGTGCATGAAAGGAGGACTAGCAGCCGAGTTGCATGGGAGAATGTGAAAAGTGTTCATATGTAGTAAAAGCCTGAGAAATCCGTTCGTTTTCGTCATTTGTTATCGAATCGACTTAAAGCCAGATCGTCACATTGGCCGCTCCTCTCCCTGAAACGGTTGTACTCATCGTCTGCAAAGCTATGTCGCGTGCTGCGGTATGCGGAGACACTAAAAGCACCATAGTAGAACACAGATGAAACATCTAAGTTGATGTAATAGCCAGTAAGAAGTAGTACAATTCAAGTTTTAGGTATCGATTATTGACTTTTTAGCTGGCTTTGGTGCCTTGGACATGAGCTAGGACCTTAAGATTCTGCATGAAATGAGGACTAGCAGCCGAGTTGCACGGGAGAATGTGAAAAGTGTTCATATGTAGTAAAAACCTGAGAAATCCGTCCGTTTTCGTCATTTGTTATCGAATCGACTTAAGGCCAGATCGTCACATTGGCCGCTCTTCTCCCTGAAACGGTTGTACTCATCGTCTGCAAAGCTATGTCGCGTGCTGCGGTATGCGGAGACACTAAAAGCACCATAGTAGAACACAGATGAAACTTCTAAGTTGATGTAATAGCCAGTAAGAAGTAGTACAATTCAAGTTTTAGGTATCGATTATTGACTTTTTAGCTGGCTTTGGTGCCTTTGACATGAGCTAGGACCTTAAGATTCTGCATGAAAGGAGGACTAGCAGCCGAGTTGCATGGGAGAATGTGAATAGTGTTCATATGTAATAAAACCTGAGAAATCCGTCCGTTTTCGTCATTTGTTATCGAATCGACTTAAAGCCAGATCGTCTCATTGGCCGCACTTCTGTCTGCAATGGTTTCATTTATCGTCTGCAAAGCTATGTCGCGTGCTGCGGTATGCGGATACACTAAAAGCACCATAGTAGAACATAGATGAAGCATCTAAGTTGATGTAATAGCCTGTAAAATGTAATACAATTCAAGTTTTAGGTATCGATTATTGACTTTTTAGCTGGCTTTGGTGCCTTGGACATGAGCTAGGACCTTAAGATTCTGCATGAAAGGAGGACTAGCAGCCGAGTTGCACGGGAGAATGTGAAAAGTGTTCATATGTAGTAAAAACCTGAGAAATCCGTCCGTTTTCGTCATTTGTTATCGAATCGACTTAAGGCTAGATCGTCACATTGGCCGCTCTTCTCCCTGAAACGGTTGTACTCATCGTCTGCAAAGCTATGTCGCGTGCTGCGGTATGCGGAGACACTAAAAGCACCATAGTAGAACACAGATGAAACTTTTAAGTTGATGTAATAGCCAGTAAGAAGTAGTACAATTCAAGTTTTAGGTACCGATTATTGACTTTTTACCTGGCTTTGGTGCCTTGGACATGAGCTAGGACCTTAAGATTCTGCATGAAAGGAGGACTAGCAGCCGAGTTGCACGGGAGAATGTGAAAAGTGTTCATATGTAGTAAAAACCTGAGAAATCCGTCCGTTTTCATCATTTGTTATCGAATCGACTTAAAGCCAGATCGTCACATTGGCCGCTCTTCTCCCTGAAACGGTTGTACTCATCGTCTGCAAAGCTATGTCACGTGCTGCGCTATGCGGAGACACAAAAAGCACCGTAGTAGAAGACAGATGAAGCTTCTAGGTTGATGTAATAGCCAGTAAGAAGTAGTACAATTCAAGTTCTATATATCGATTATTGACATTTTAGCAGGCTTTGGTGCTTTGGACATGGGCTAGGACCTTAAGATTGTGCATGAAAGGAGGACTAGCAGCCGAGTTGCATGGGAGAATGTGAAAAGCGTTCATATGTAGTAAAAACCTGAGAAATCCGTCCGTTTACGTCATTTGTTATCGAATCGACTTAAGGCCAGATCGTCACATTGGCCACTCTTCTCCCTGAAACGGTTGTACTCATCGTCTGCAAAGCTATGTGGCGTGCTGCGGTATGCGGAGACACTAAAAGCACCATAGTAGAACATAGATGAAACTTCTAAGTTGATGTAATAGCCAGTAAGAAGTAGTACAATTCAAGTTTTAGGTATCGATTATTGACTTTTAAGCTGGCTTTGGTGCCTTGGACATGAGCTAGGACCTTAAGATTCAGCATGAAAGGAGGAATAGCAGCCGAGTTGCACGGGAGAATGTGAAAAGTGTTCATATGTAGTAAAAACCTGAGAAATCCGTCCGTTTTCGTCATTTGTTACCGAATCGACTTATAGCCAGATCGTCACATTTTCCGCTCTTCTCTCTGAAACGGTTGTACTTATCGTCTGCAAAGCTATGTCGCGTGCTGCGGTATTCGGAGACACTTAAAGCACCATAGTAGGACACAGATGAAGCTTCTAAGTTGTTGTAATAGCCAGTAAGAAGTAGTACAAATCAAGTTTTAGATATCGATTATTGACTTTTTAGCTGGCTTTGGTGCCTTGGACATGAGCTAGGACCTTAAGATTCTGCATGAAAGGAGGAATAGCAGCCGAGTTGCATGGGAGAATGTGAAAAGTGTTCTTATGTAGTAAAAGCCTGAGAAATCCGTCCGTTTTCGTCATTTGTTATCGAATCGACTCAAAGCCAGATCGTCACATTGGCCGCTCTTCTCTCTGAAACGGTTGTACTTAATGTCTGCAAAGCTATGTCGCGTGCTGAGGTATCAGGAGACACTAAAAGCACCATAGTAGAACACATATGAAACTTCTAAGTTGATGTAATAGCCAGTAAGAAGTAGTACAATTCAAGTTTTAGGTATCGATTATTGACTTTTTAGCTGGCTTTGGTGCCTTGGACATGAGCTAGGACCTTAAGATTCTGCATGAAAGGAGGACTACCAGCCGAGTTGCACGGGAGAATGTGAAAAGTGTTCATATGTAGTAAAAACCTGAGAAATCCGTCCGTTTACGTCATTTGTTATCGAATCGACTTAAGGCCAGATCGTCACATTGGCCGCTCTTCTCCCTGAAACGGTGGTACTCATCGTCTGCAAAGCTATGTCGCGTGCTGCGTTATGCGGAGACACTAAAAGCACCATAGTAGAACACAGATGAAACTTCTAAGTTGATGTAATAGCCAGTAAGAAGTAGTACAATTCAAGTTTTAGGTATCGATTATTGACTTTTTAGCTGGCTTTGGTGCCTTTGACATGAGCTAGGACCTTAAGATTCTGCATGAAAGGAGGACTAGCAGCCGAGTTGCATGGGAGAATGTGAATAGTGTTCATATGTAATAAAACCTGAGAAATCCGTCCGTTTTCGTCATTTGTTATCGAATCGACTTAAAGCCAGATCGTCTCATTGGCCGCACTTCTGTCTGCAATGGTTTCATTTATCGTCTGCAAAGGTACGTCGCGTGCTGCGGTATGCGGATACACAAAAAGCACCATAGTAGAACACAGATGAAGCTTCTAAGTTGATGTAATAGCCTGCAAAATGTAATACAATTCAAGTTTTAGGTATCGATTATTGACTTTTTAGCTGGCTTTGGTGCCTTGGACATGGGCTAGGACCTTGAGATTCTGCATGAAAGGAGGACTAGCAGCCTAGTTGAACGGTAGAATGTGAAAAGTGTTCATCTGTAGTAAAAAGCTGAGAAATCCGTCCGTTTTCGTCATTTGTTATCGAATCGACTTAAAGCCAGATCGCCGCATTGGCCGCTCTTCTGTCTCAAAAGGTTGTACTTATCGTCTGCTAAGCTATGTCGCGTGTTGCGGTATGCGGAGACACTAAAAGCACCGTAGTAGAACACAGATGAAGCTTCTAAGTTGATGTAATAGCCAGTAAGAAGTAGTACAATTCAAGTTCTAGGTATCGATTATTGACTTTTTAGCAGGCTTAGGTGCTTTGGTCATGGGCTAGGACCTTAAGATTGTGCATGAAAGGACGACTAGCTGCCGACTTGCACGGGAGAATGTGAAAAGTGTTCATATGTAGTAAAAACCTGAGAAATATGTCCGTTTTCGTCATTTGTTACCGAATCGACTTATAGCCAGATCGTCACATTTTCCGCTCTTCTCTCTGAAACGGTTGTACTTATCGTCTGCAAAGCTATGTCGCGTGCTGCGGTATTCGGAGACACTTAAAGCACCATAGTAGGACACAGATGAAGCTTCTAAGTTGTTGTAATAGCCACTAAGAAGTAGTACAAATCAAGTTTTAGGTATCGATTATTGACTTTTTAGCTGGCTTTGGTGCCTTGGACATGAGCTAGGACCTTAAGATTCTGCATGAAATGAGGACTAGCAGCCGAGTTGCACGGGAGAATGTGAAAAGTGTTCATATGTAGTAAAAACCTGAGAAATCCGTCCGTTTTCGTCATTTGTTATCGAATCGACTTAAGGCCAGATCGTCACATTGGCCGCTCTTCTCCCTGAAACGGTTGTACTCATCGTCTGCAAAGCTATGTCGCGTGCTGCGGTATGCGGAGACACTAAAAGCACCATAGTAGAACACAGATGAAACTTCTAAGTTGATGTAATAGCCAGTAAGAAGTAGTACAATTCAAGTTTTAGGTATCGATTATTGACTTTTTAGCTGGCTTTGGTGCCTTTGACATGAGCTAGGACCTTAAGATTCTGCATGAAAGGAGGACTAGCAGCCGCGTTGCATGGGAGAATGTGAATAGTGTTCATATGTAATAAAACCTGAGAAATCCGTCCGTTTTCGTCATTTGTTATCGAATCGACTTAAAGCCAGATCGTCTCATTGGCCGCACTTCTGTCTGCAATGGTTTCATTTATCGTCTGCAAAGCTATGTCGCGTGCTGCGGTATGCGGATACACTAAAAGCACCATAGTAGAACATAGATGAAGCATCTAAGTTGATGTAATAGCCTGTAAAATGTAATACAATTCAAGTTTTAGGTATCGATTATTGACTTTTTAGCTGGCTTTGGTGCCTTGGACATGAGCTAGGACCTTAAGATTCTGCATGAAAGGAGGACTAGCAGCCGAGTTGCACGGGAGAATGTGAAAAGTGTTCATATGTAGTAAAAACCTGAGAAATCCGTCCGTTTTCGTCATTTGTTATCGAATCGACTTAAGGCTAGATCGTCACATTGGCCGCTCTTCTCCCTGAAACGGTTGTACTCATCGTCTGCAAAGCTATGTCGCGTGCTGCGGTATGCGGAGACACTAAAAGCACCATAGTAGAACACAGATGAAACTTTTAAGTTGATGTAATAGCCAGTAAGAAGTAGTACAATTCAAGTTTTAGGTACCGATTATTGACTTTTTACCTGGCTTTGGTGCCTTGGACATGAGCTAGGACCTTAAGATTCTGCATGAAAGGAGGACTAGCAGCCGAGTTGCACGGGAGAATGTGAAAAGTGTTCATATGTAGTAAAAACCTGAGAAATCCGTCCGTTTTCGTCATTTGTTATCGAATCGACTTAAAGCCAGATCGTCACATTGGCCGCTCTTCTCCCTGAAACGGTTGTACTCATCGTCTGCAAAGCTATGTCACGTGCTGCGCTATGCGGAGACACAAAAAGCACCGTAGTAGAAGACAGATGAAGCCTCTAGGTTGATGTAATAGCCAGTAAGAAGTAGTACAATTCAAGTTCTATATATCGATTATTGACATTTTAGCAGGCTTTGGTGCTTTGGACATGGGCTAGGACCTTAAGATTGTGCATGAAAGGAGGACTAGCAGCCGAGTTGCATGGGAGAATGTGAAAAGCGTTCATATGTGGTAAAAACCTGAGAAATCCGTCCGTTTACGTCATTTGTTATCGAATCGACTTAAGGCCAGATCGTCACATTGGCCACTCTTCTCCCTGAAACGGTTGTACTCATCGTCTGCAAAGCTATGTGGCGTGCTGCGGTATGCGGAGACACTAAAAGCACCATAGTAGAACATAGATGAAACTTCTAAGTTGATGTAATAGCCAGTAAGAAGTAGTACAATTCAAGTTTTAGGTATCGATTATTGACTTTTAAGCTGGCTTTGGTGCCTTGGACATGAGCTAGGACCTTAAGATTCAGCATGAAAGGAGGAATAGCAGCCGAGTTGCACGGGAGAATGTGAAAAGTGTTCATATGTAGTAAAAACCTGAGAAATCCGTCCGTTTTCGTCATTTGTTACCGAATCGACTTATAGCCAGATCGTCACATTTTCCGCTCTTCTCTCTGAAACGGTTGTACTTATCGTCTGCAAAGCTATGTCGCGTGCTGCGGTATTCGGAGACACTTAAAGCACCATAGTAGGACACAGATGAAGCTTCTATGTTGTTGTAATAGCCAGTAAGAAGTAGTACAAATCAAGTTTTAGATATCGATTATTGACTTTTTAGCTGGCTTTGGTGCCTTGGACATGAGCTAGGACCTTAAGATTCTGCATGAAAGGAGGAATAGCAGCCGAGTTGCATGGGAGAATGTGAAAAGTGTTCATATGTAGTAAAAGCCTAAGAAATCCGTCCGTTTTCGTCATTTGTTATCGAATCGACTCAAAGCCAGATCGTCACATTGGCCGCTCTTCTCTCTGAAACGGTTGTACTTAATGTCTGCAAAGCTATGTCGCGTGCTGAGGTATCAGGAGACACTAAAAGCACCATAGTAGAACACATATGAAACTTCTAAGTTGATGTAATAGCCAGTAAGAAGTAGTACAATTCAAGTTTTAGGTATCGATTATTGACTTTTTAGCTGGCTTTGGTGCCTTGGACATGAGCTAGGACCTTAAGATTCTGCATGAAAGGAGGACTACCAGCCGAGTTGCACGGGAGAATGTGAAAAGTGTTCATATGTAGTAAAAACCTGAGAAATCCGTCCGTTTACGTCATTTGTTATCGAATCGACTTAAGGCCAGATCGTCACATTGGCCGCTCTTCTCCCTGAAACGGTTGTACTCATCGTCTGCAAAGCTATGTCGCGTGCTGCGTTATGCGGAGACACTAAAAGCACCATAGTAGAACACAGATGAAACTTCTAAGTTGATGTAATAGCCAGTAAGAAGTAGTACAATTCAAGTTTTAGGTATCGATTATTGACTTTTTAGCTGGCTTTGGTGCCTTTGACATGAGCTAGGACCTTAAGATTCTGCATGAAAGGAGGACTAGCAGCCGAGTTGCATGGGAGAATGTGAATAGTGTTCATATGTAATAAAACCTGAGAAATCCGTCCGTTTTCGTCATTTGTTATCGAATCGACTTAAAGCCAGATCGTCTCATTGGCCGCACTTCTGTCTGCAATGGTTTCATTTATCGTCTGCAAAGGTATGTCGCGTGCTGCGGTATGCGGATACACTAAAAGCACCATAGTAGAACACAGATGAAGCTTCTAAGTTGATGTAATAGCCTGTAAAATGTAATACAATTCAAGTTTTAGGTATCGATTATTGACTTTTTAGCTGGCTTTGGTGCCTTGGACATGGGCTAGGACCTTGAGATTCTGCATGAAAGGAGGACTAGCAGCCTAGTTGAACGGGAGAATGTGAAAAGTGTTCATCTGTAGTAAAAAGCTGAGAAATCCGTCCGTTTTCGTCATTTGTTATCGAATCGACTTAAAGCCAGATCGCCGCATTGGCCGCTCTTCTGTCTCAAAAGGTTGTACTTATCGTCTGCTAAGCTATGTCGCGTGTTGCGGTATGCGGAGACACTAAAAGCACCGTAGTAGAACACAGATGAAGCTTCTAAGTTGATGTAATAGCCAGTAAGAAGTAGTACAATTCAAGTTCTAGGTATCGATTATTGACTTTTTAGCAGGCTTAGGTGCTTTGGTCATGGGCTAGGACCTTAAGATTGTGCATGATAGGACGACTAGCAGCCGACTTGCACGGGAGAATGTGAAAAGTGTTCATATGTAGTAAAAACCTGAGAAATATGTCCGTTTTCGTCATTTGTTACCGAATCGACTTATAGCCAGATCGTCACATTTTCCGCTCTTCTCTCTGAAACGGTTGTACTTATCGTCTGCAAAGCTATGTCGCGTGCTGCGGTATTCGGAGACACTTAAAGCACCATAGTAGGACACAGATGAAGCTTCTAAGTTGTTGTAATAGCCAGTAAGAAGTAGTACAAATCAAGTTTTAGATATCGATTATTGACTTTTTAGCTGGCTTTGGTGCCTTGGACATGAGCTAGGACCTTAAGATTCTGCATGAAAGGAGGACTAGCAGCCGAATTGCATGGGAGAATGTGAAAAGTGTTCATATGTAGTAAAAGCCTGAGAAATCCGTCCGTTTTCGTCATTTGTTATCGAATCGACTCAAAGCCAGATCGTCACATTGGCCGCTCTTCTCTCTGAAACGGTTGTACTTAATGTCTGCAAAGCTATGTCGCGTGCTGAGGTATCAGGAGACACTAAAAGCACCATAGTAGAACACATATGAAACTTCTAAGTTGATGTAATAGCCAGTAAGAAGTAGTACAATTCAAGTTTTCGGTATCGATTATTGATTTTTTAGCTGGCTTTGGTGCCTTGGACATGAGCTAGGACCTTAAGATTCTGCATGAAAGGAGGACTAGCAGCCGAGTTGCACGGGAGAATGTGAAAAGTGTTCATATGTAGTAAAAACCTGAGAAATCCGTTCGTTTTCGTCATTTGTTATCGAATCGACTTAAAGCCAGATCGTCACATTGGCCGCTCCTCTCCCTGAAACGGTTGTACTCATCGTCTGCAAAGCTATGTCGCGTGCTGCGGTATGCGGAGACACTAAAAGCACCATAGTAGAACACAGATGAAACATCTAAGTTGATGTAATAGCCAGTAAGAAGTAGTACAATTCAAGTTTTAGGTATCGATTATTGACTTTTTAGCTGGCTTTGGTGCCTTGGACATGAGCTAGGACCTTAAGATTCTGCATGAAATGAGGACTAGCAGCCGAGTTGCACGGGAGAATGTGAAAAGTGTTCATATGTAGTAAAAACCTGAGAAATCCGTCCGTTTTCGTCATTTGTTATCGAATCGACTTAAGGCCAGATCGTCACATTGGCCGCTCTTCTCCCTGAAACGGTTGTACTCATCGTCTGCAAAGCTATGTCGCGTGCTGCGGTATGCGGAGACACTAAAAGCACCATAGTAGAACACAGATGAAACTTCTAAGTTGATGTAATAGCCAGTAAGAAGTAGTACAATTCAAGTTTTAGGTATCGATTATTGACTTTTTAGCTGGCTTTGGTGCCTTTGACATGAGCTAGGACCTTAAGATTCTGCATGAAAGGAGGACTAGCAGCCGCGTTGCATGGGAGAATGTGAATAGTGTTCATATGTAATAAAACCTGAGAAATCCGTCCGTTTTCGTCATTTGTTATCGAATCGACTTAAAGCCAGATCGTCTCATTGGCCGCACTTCTGTCTGCAATGGTTTCATTTATCGTCTGCAAAGCTATGTCGCGTGCTGCGGTATGCGGATACACTAAAAGCACCATAGTAGAACATAGATGAAGCATCTAAGTTGATGTAATAGCCTGTAAAATGTAATACAATTCAAGTTTTAGGTATCGATTATTGACTTTTTAGCTGGCTTTGGTGACTTGGACATGAGCTAGGACCTTAAGATTCTGCATGAAAGGAGGACTAGGAGCCGAGTTGCACGGGAGAATGTGAAAAGTGTTCATATGTAGTAAAAACCTGAGAAATCCGTCCGTTTTCGTCATTTGTTATCGAATCGACTTAAGGCTTGATCGTCACATTGGCCGCTCTTCTCCCTGAAACGGTTGTACTCATCGTCTGCAAAGCTATGTCGCGTGCTGCGGTATGCGGAGACACTAAAAGCACCATAGTAGAACACAGATGAAGCTTCTAAGTTGATGTAACAGCCAGTAAGAAGTAGTACAATTCCAGTTTTAGGTATCGATTATTGACTTTTTAGCTGGCTTTGGTGCTTTGGACATGAGCTAGGGCCTTAAGATTCTGCATGAAAGGAGGACTAGCAGCCAAGTTGCACGGGAGAATGTGAAAAGTGTTCATATGTAGTAAAAACCTTAGAAATCCGTCCGTTTTCGTCATTTGTTATCGAATCGACTTAAAGCCAGATCGTCTCATTGGCCGCTCCTCTCCCTGAAACGGTTGTACTCATCGTCTGCAAAGCTATGTCGCGTGCTGCGGTATGCGGATACACTAAAAGCACCATAGTAGAAGACAGATGAAGCTTCTAAGTTGATGTAATAGCCTGTAAAATGTAATACAATTCAAGTTTTAGGTATCGATTATTGACTTTTTAGCTGGCTTTGGTGCCTTGGACATGAGCTAGGACCTTGAGATTCTGCATGAAAGGAGGACTAGCAGCCGAGTTGAACGGGAGAATGTGAAAAGTGTTCATCTGTAGTAAAAAGCTGAGAAATCCGTCCGTTTTCGTCATTTGTTATCGAATCGACGTAAAGCCAGGTCGTCACATTGGCCGCTCTTCTCCCTGAAACATTTGTACTCATCGTCTGCAAAGCTATGTGGCGTGCTGCGGTATGCGGAGACACTAAAAGCACCATAGTAGAACACAGATGAAACTTCTAAGTTGATGTAATAGCCAGTAAGAAGTAGTACAATTCAAGTTCTAGGTATCGATTATTGACTTTTTAGCAGGCTTAGGTGCTTTGGACATGGGCTAGGACCTTAAGATTGTGCATGAAAGGAGGACTAGCAGCCGACTTGCACGGGAGAATGTAAAAAGTGTTCATATGTAGTAAAAGCCTGAGAAATCCGTCCGTTTTCGTCATTTGTTATCGAATCGACTTAAAGCCAGATCGCCGCATTGGCCGCTCTTCTGTCTGAAAAGGTTGTACTTATCGTCTGCTAAGCTATGTCGTGTGTTGCGGTATCCGGAGACACTAAAAGCACCGTAATAGAACAGAGATGAAGCTTCTAAGTTGATGTAATAGCCAGTAAGAAGTAGTACAATTCAAGTTCTAGGTATCGATTATTGACATTTTAGCAGGCTTTGGTGCTTTGGACATGGGCTAGGACCTTAAGATTGTGCATGAAAGGAGGACTAGCAGCCGACTTGCACGGGAGAATGTGAAAAGTGTTCATATGTAGTAAAAACCTGAGAAATATGTCCGTTTTCGTCATTTGTTACCGAATCGACTTATAGCCAGATCGTCACATTTTCCGCTCTTCTCTCTGAAACGGTTGTACTTATCGTCTGCAAAGCTATGTCGCGTGCTGCGGTATTCGGAGACACTTAAAGCAGCATAGTAGGACACAGATGAAGCTTCTAAGTTGCTGTAATAGCCAGTAAGAAGTAGTACAAATCAAGTTTTAGATATCGATTATTGACTTTTTAGCTGGCTTTGGTGCCTTGGACATGAGCTAGGACCTTAAGATTCTGCATGAAAGGAGGAATAGCAGCCGAGTTGCATGGGAGAATGTGAAAAGTGTTCATATGTAGTAAAAGCCTGAGAAATCCGTCCGTTTTCGTCATTTGTTATCGAATCGACTCAAAGCCAGATCGTCACATTGGCCGCTCTTCTCTCTGAAACGGTTGTACTTAATGTCTGCAAAGCTATGTCGCGTGCTGAGGTATCAGGAGACACTAAAAGCACCATAGTAGAACACATATGGAACTTCTAAGTTGATGTAATAGCCAGTAAGAAGTAGTACAATTCAAGTTTTAGGTATCGATTATTGATTTTTTAGCTGGCTTTGGTGCCTTGGACATGAGCTAGGACCTTCAGATTCTGCATGAAAGGAGGACTAGCAGCCGAGTTGCACGGGAGAATGTGAAAAGTGTTCATATGTAGTAAAAACCTGAGAAATCCGTTCGTTTTCGTCATTTGTTATCGAATCGACTTAAAGCCAGATCGTCACATTGGCCGCTCCTCTCCCTGAAACGGTTGTACTCATCGTCTGCAAAGCTATGTCGCGTGCTGCGCTATGCGGAGACACTAAAAGCACCATAGTAGAACACAGATGAAACTTCTAAGTTGATGTAATAGCCAGTAAGAAGTAGTACAATTCAAGTTTTAGGAATCGATTATTGACTTTTTAGCTGGCTTTGGTGCCTTGGACATGAGCTAGGACCTTAAGATTCTGCATGAAAGGAGGACTAGCAGCCGAGTTGCATGGGAGAATGTGAAAAGTGTTCATATGTAGTAAAAACCTGAGAAATCCGTCCGTTTTCGTCATTTGTTATCGAATCGACTTAAGGCCAGATCGTCACATTGGCCGCTCTTCTCCCTGAAACGGTTGTACTCATCGTCTGCAAAGCTATGTCGCGTGCTGCGGTATGCGGAGACACTAAAAGCACCATAGTAGAACACAGATGAAACTTCTAAGTTGATGTTATAGCCAGTAAGAAGTAGTACAATTCAAGTTTTAGGTATCGATTATTGACTTTTTATCTGGCTTTGGTGCCTTGGACATGAGCTAGGACCTTAAGATTCTGCATGAAAGGAGGACTAGCAGCCGAGTTGCACGGGAGAATGTGAAAAGTGTTCATATGTAGTAAAAACCTGAGAAATCCGTCCGTTTTCATCATTAGTTATCGAATCGACTTAAAGCCAGATCGTCACATTGGCCGCTCTTCTCCCTGAAACGGTTGTACTCATCGTCTGCAAAGCTATGTCGCGTGCTGCGCTATGCGGAGACACAAAAAGCACCGTAGTAGAAGGCAGATGAAGCTTCTAAGTTGATGTAATAGCCAGTAAGAAGTAGTACAATTCAAGTTCTAGGTATCGATTATTGACATTTTAGCAGGCTTTGGTGCTTTGGACATGGGCTAGGACCTTAAGATTGTGCATGAAAGGAGGACTAGCAGCCGAGTTGCATGGGAGAATGTGAAAAGCGTTCATATGTAGTAAAAACCTGAGAAATCCGTCCGTTTTCTTCATTTGTTATCGAATCGACTTAGAGCCAGGTCGTCACATTGGCCGCTCGTCTCTCTGAAACGGTTGTACTTATCGTCTGCAAACCTATGTCGGGTGCTGCGGTATGCGGAGACACTAAAAGCACCATTGTAGAACACAGATGAAGCTTCTAAGTTGATGTAACAGCCAGTAAGAAGTAGTACAATTCCAGTTTTAGGTATCGATTGTTGCCTTTTTAGCTGGCTTTGGTGCTTTGGACATGAGCTAGGGCCTTAAGATTCTGCATGAAAGGAGGACTAGCAGCCGCGTTGCACGGGAGAATGTGAAAAGTGTTCATATGTAGTAAAAACCTGAGAAATCCGTTCGATTTCGTCATTAGCTCTCGAATCGACTTGAAGCCAGATCGTCACATTGGCCGCTCTTCTCTCTGAAACGGTTGTCCTTATCGTCTGCAAAGCTATGTCGCGTGCTGCGGTATGCGGAGACACTAAAAGCACCATAGTAGAACACACATGAAACTTCTAAGTTGATGTAATAGCCAGTAAGAAGTAGTACAATTCAAGTTTTAGGTATAGATTATTGACTTTTTAGCTGCCTTTGGTGCCTTGGACAGGAGCTAGGACCTTAAGATTCTGCATGAAAGGAGGAATAGCAGCCGAGTTGCACGGGAGAATGTGAAAAGTGTTCATATGTAGTAAAAACCTGAGAAATCCGCCCGTTTTCGTCATTTGTTATCGAATCGACTTAAAGACAGATCGTCACATTGGCCGCTCTTCTGTCTGAAACGGTTGTACTTATCGTCTGCTAAGCTATGTCGCGTGTTGCGGTATCCGGAGACACTAAAAGCACCGTAGTAGAACACAGATGAAGCTTCTAAGTTGATGTAATAGCCAGTAAGAAGTAGTACAATTCAAGTTCTAGGTACCGATTATTGACTTTTTAGCAGGCTTTGGTTCTTTGGACATGGGCTAGGACCTTAAGATTGTGCATGAAAGGAGGACTAGCAGCCGCGTTGCACGGGAGAATGTGAAAAGTGTTCATATGTAGTAAAAACCTGAGAAATCCGTCCGTTTTCGTCATTTGTTATCGAATCGACTTAAAGCCAGGTCGTCACATTGGCCGCTCGTCTCTCTGAAACGGTTGTACTTATCGTCTGCAAAACTATGTCGCGTGCTGCGGTATGCGGAGACACTAAAAGCACCATAGTAGAACACAGATGAAGCTTCTAAGTTGATGTAACAGCCAGTAAGAAGTAGTACAATTCAAGTTTTAGGTATCGATTATTGACTTTTTAGCTGGCTTTGGTGCTTTGGACATGAGCTAGGGCCTTAAGATTCTGCATGAAAGGAGGACTAGCAGCCGAGTTGCATGGGAGAATGTGAAAAGTGTTCATATGTAGTAAAAACCTTAGAAATCCGTTCGATTTCGTCATTAGGTCTCGAATCGACTTGAAGCCAGATCGTCACATTGGCCTTTCTTCTCTATGAAACGGTTGTCCTTATCGTCTTCAAAGCTATGTCGCGTGCTGCGGTATGCGGAGACACTAAAAGCACCATAGTAGAACACACATGAAACTCCTAAGTTGATGTAATAGCCAGTAAGAAGTAGTACAATTCAAGTTTTAGGTATAGATTATTGACTTTTTAGCTGGCTTTGGTGCCTTGGACATGAGCTAGGACCTTAAGATTCTGCATGAAAGGAGGACTAGAAGCCGAGTTGCTTGGGAGAATGTGAAAAGTGTTCATATGTAGCACAAACCTAAGAAATCCGTCCGTTTTCGTCATTTGTTATCGAATCGACTCAAAGCCAGATCGTCACATTGGCCGCTCTTCTCTCTGAAACGGTTGTACTTAATGTCTGCAAAGCTATGTCGCGTGCTGAGGTATCAGGAGACACTAAAAGCACCATAGTAGAACACATATGGAACTTCTAAGTTGATGTAATAGCCAGTAAGAAGTAGTACAATTCAAGTTTTAGGTATCGATTATTGATTTTTTAGCTGGCTTTGGTGCCTTGGACATGAGCTAGGACCTTCAGATTCTGCATGAAAGGAGGACTAGCAGCCGAGTTGCACGGGAGAATGTGAAAAGTGTTCATATGTAGTAAAAACCTGAGAAATCCGTTCGTTTTCGTCATTTGTTATCGAATCGACTTAAAGCCAGATCGTCACATTGGCCGCTCCTCTCCCTGAAACGGTTGTACTCATCGTCTGCAAAGCTATGTCGCGTGCTGCGCTATGCGGAGACACTAAAAGCACCATAGTAGAACACAGATGAAACATCTAAGTTGATGTAATAGCCAGTAAGAAGTAGTACAATTCAAGTTTTAGGAATCGATTATTGACTTTTTAGCTGGCTTTGGTGCCTTGGACATGAGCTAGGACCTTAAGATTCTGCATGAAAGGAGGATTAGCAGCCGAGTTGCATGGGAGAATGTGAAAAGTGTTCATATGTAGTAAAAACCTGAGAAATCCGTCCGTTTTCGTCATTTGTTATCGAATCGACTTAAGGCCAGATCGTCACATTGGCCGCTCTTCTCCCTGAAACGGTTGTACTCATCGTCTGCAAAGCTATGTCGCGTGCTGCGGTATGCGGAGACACTAAAAGCACCATAGTAGAACACAGATGAAACTTCTAAGTTGATGTAATAGCCAGTAAGAAGTAGTACAATTCAAGTTTTAGGTATCGATTATTGACTTTTTATCTGGCTTTGGTGCCTTGGACATGAGCTAGGACCTTAAGATTCTGCATGAAAGGAGGACTAGCAGCCGAGTTGCACGGGAGAATGTGAAAAGTGTTCATATGTAGTAAAAACCTGAGAAATCCGTCCGTTTTCATCATTAGTTATCGAATCGACTTAAAGCCAGATCGTCACATTGGCCGCTCTTCTCCCTGAAACGGTTGTACTCATCGTCTGCAAAGCTATGTCGCGTGCTGCGCTATGCGGAGACACAAAAAGCACCGTAGTAGAAGGCAGATGAAGCTTCTAAGTTGATGTAATAGCCAGTAAGAAGTAGTACAATTCAAGTTCTAGGTATCGATTATTGACATTTTAGCAGGCTTTGGTGCTTTGGACATGGGCTAGGACCTTAAGATTGTGCATGAAAGGAGGACTAGCAGCCGAGTTGCATGGGAGAATGTGAAAAGCGTTCATATGTAGTAAAAACCTGAGAAATCCGTCCGTTTTCGTCATTTGTTATCGAATCGACTTAGAGCCAGGTCGTCACATTGGCCGCTCGTCTCTCTGAAACGGTTGTACTTATCGTCTGCAAACCTATGTCGGGTGCTGCGGTATGCGGAGACACTAAAAGCACCATTGTAGAACACAGATGAAGCTTCTAAGTTGATGTAACAGCCAGTAAGAAGTAGTACAATTCCAGTTTTAGGTATCGATTATTGACTTTTTAGCTGGCTTTGGTGCTTTGGACATGAGCTAGGGCCTTAAGATTCTGCATGAAAGGAGGACTAGCAGCCGCGTTGCACGGGAGAATGTGAAAAGTGTTCATATGTAGTAAAAACCTGAGAAATCCGTTCGATTTCGTCATTAGCTCTCGAATCGACTTGAAGCCAGATCGTCACATTGGCCGCTCTTCTCTCTGAAACGGTTGTCCTTATCGTCTGCAAAGCTATGTCGCGTGCTGCGGTATGCGGAGACACTAAAAGCACCATAGTAGAACACACATGAAACTTCTAAGTTGATGTAATAGCCAGTAAGAAGTAGTACAATTCAAGTTTTAGGTATAGATTATTGACTTTTTAGCTGCCTTTGGTGCCTTGGACATGAGCTAGGACCTTAAGATTCTGCATGAAAGGAGGAATAGCAGCCGAGTTGCACGGGAGAATGTGAAAAGTGTTCATATGTAGTAAAAACCTGAGAAATCCGCCCGTTTTCGTCATTTGTTATCGAATCGACTTAAAGACAGATCGTCACATTGGCCGCTCTTCTGTCTGAAACGGTTGTACTTATCGTCTGCTAAGCTATGTCGCGTGTTGCGGTATCCGGAGACACTAAAAGCACCGTAGTAGAACACAGATGAAGCTTCTAAGTTGATGTAATAGCCAGTAAGAAGTAGTACAATTCAAGTTCTAGGTATCGATTATTGACTTTTTAGCAGGCTTTGGTTCTTTGGACATGGGCTAGGACCTTAAGATTGTGCATGAAAGGAGGACTAGCAGCCGCGTTGCACGGGAGAATGTGAAAAGTGTTCATATGTAGTAAAAACCTGAGAAATCCGTCCGTTTTCGTCATTTGTTATCGAATCGACTTAAAGCCAGATCGTCACATTGGCCGCTCGTCTCTCTGAAACGGTTGTACTTATCGTCTGCAAAACTATGTCGCGTGCTGCGGTATGCGGAGACACTAAAAGCACCATAGTAGAACACAGATGAAGCTTCTAAGTTGATGTAACAGCCAGTAAGAAGTAGTACAATTCAAGTTTTAGGTATCGATTATTGACTTTTTAGCTGGCTTTGGTGCTTTGGACATGAGCTAGGGCCTTAAGATTCTGCATGAAAGGAGGACTAGCAGCCGAGTTGCATGGGAGAATGTGAAAAGTGTTCATATGTAGTAAAAACCTTAGAAATCCGTTCGATTTCGTCATTAGGTCTCGAATCGACTTGAAGCCAGATCGTCACATTGGCCTTTCTTCTCTCTGAAACGGTTGTCCTTATCGTCTTCAAAGCTATGTCGCGTGCTGCGGTATGCGGAGACACTAAAAGCACCATAGTAGAACACACATGAAACTCCTAAGTTGATGTAATAGCCAGTAAGAAGTAGTACAATTCAAGTTTTAGGTATAGATTATTGACTTTTTAGCTGGCTTTGGTGCCTTGGACATGAGCTAGGACCTTAAGATTCTGCATGAAAGGAGGACTAGAAGCCGAGTTGCTTGGGAGAATGTGAAAAGTGTTCATATGTAGTAAAAACCTGAGAAATCCGCCCGTTTTCGTCATTTGTTAACAAATCGACTCAAAGCCAGATCGTCACATTGCCCGCTATTCTCTCTGAAACGGTTGTCCTTATCGTCTGCAAAGATATGTCGCGTGTTGCGGTATGCGGAGACACTAAAAGCACCATAGTAGAACACAGATGAAGCTTTTAAGTTGATGTAATAGCCAGTAAGAAGTAGTACAATTCAAGTTTTAGGTATCGATTATTGACTTTTTAGCTGGCTTTGGTGCCTTGGACATGAGCTAGGACCTTACGATTCTGCATGAAAGGAGAACTAGCAGCCGAGTTGCACGGAAGAATGTGAAAAGTGTTCATATGTAGTAAAAACCTGAGAAATCCGTTCGATTTCGTCATTAGCTATCGAATCGACTTGAAGCCAGATCGTCACATTGGCCGCTCTTCTCTCTGTAACGGTTGTACTTATCGTCTGCAAAGCTATGTCGCGTGCTGCGGTATGCAGAGACATTAAAAGCACCATAGTAGAACACAGATGAAGCTTCTAAGCTGATGTAATAGCCAGTAAGAAGTAGTGCAATTCAAGTTTTAGGTATCGATTATTGACTTTTTAGCTGGCTTTGGTGCCTTGGACATGAGCTAGGACCTTAAGATTCTGCATGAAAAGAGGAATAGCAGCTGAGTTGCATGGGAGAATGTGAAAAGTGTTCATATGTAGTAAAAACCTGAGAAATCCGTCCGTTTTCGTCATTTGTTATCGAATCGACTTAAAGGAAGATCGTCACAATGGCCGTTGTTCTCTTTAAAACTATTGTACTTATCGTCTGCAAAGCTATGTCGCGTGCTGCGTTATGCGGAGACACTAAAGGCACCATAGTAGAACACAGATGAAGCTTCTAAGTTGATGTAATAGCCAGTAAGAAGTAGTACAATTCAAGTTCTAGGTATCGATTATTGACTTTTTAGCAGGCTTAGGTGCTTTGGACATGGGCTAGGACCTTAAGATTGTGCATGAAAGGAGGACTAGCAGCCGACTTGCACGGGAGAATGTGAAAAGTGTTCATATGTAGTAAAAACCTGAGAAATCTGTCCGTTTTCGTCATTTGTTACCGAATCGACTTATAGCCAGATCGTCACATTTTCCGCCCTTCTCTCTGAAACGGTTGTACTTATCGTCTGCAAAGCTATGTCGCGTGCTGCGGTATTCGGAGACACTTAAAGCACCATAGTAGGACACAGATGAAGCTTCTAAGTTGTTGTAATAGCCAGTAAGAAGTAGTACAAATCAAGTTTTAGATATCGATTATTGACTTTTTAGCTGGCTTTGGTGCCTTGGACATGAGCTAGGACCTTAAGATTCTGCATGAAAGGAGGACTAGCAGCCGAGTTGCACGGGAGAATGTGAAAAGTGTTCATATGTAGTAAAAACCTGAGAAATCCGTTCGTTTTCGTCATTTGTTATCGAATCGACTTAAAGCCAGATCGTCACAATGGCCGCTCCTCTCCCTGAAACGGTTGTACTCATCGTCTGCAAAGCTATGTCGCGTGCTGAGCTATGCGGAGACACTAAAAGCACCATAGTAGAACACAGATGAAACTTCTAAGTTGATGTAATAGCCAGTAAGAAGTAGTACAATTCAAGTTTTAGGTATCGATTATTGACTTTTTAGCTGGCTTTGGTGCCTTGGACATGAGCTAGGACCTTAAGATTCTGCATGAAAGGAGGACTAGCAGCCGAGTTGCACGGGAGAATGTGAAAAGTGTTCATATGTAGTAAAAACCTGAGAAATCCGTCCGTTTTCGTCATTTGTTATCGAATCGACTTAAAGCCAGATCGTCACATTGGCCGCTCTTCTCCCTGAAAAGGTTGTACTCATCGTCTGCAAAGCTATGTCGCGTGCTGCGCTATGCGGAGACACTAAAAGCACCGTAGTAGAAGACAGATGAAGCTTCTAAGTTGATGTAATAGCCAGTAAGAAGTAGTACAATTCAAGTTTTAGGTATCGATTATTGATTTTTTAGCTGGCTTTGGTGCCTTGGACATGAGCTGGGACCTTAATATTCTGAATGAAAGGAGGACTAGCAGCCGAGTTGCACGGGAGAATGTGAAAAGTGTTCATATGTAGTAAAAACCTGAGAAATCCGTCCGTTTTCGTCATTTGTTATCGAATTGACTTAAAGCCAAATCGCCGCATTGGCCGCTCTTCTGTCTGAAACGGTTGTAATTATCGTCTGCAAAACTATGTCGCGTGCTGCGGTATGCGGAGACACTAAAAGCACCATAGTAGAACACAGATGAAGCTTCTAAGTTGATGTAACAGCCAGTAAGAAGTAGTACAATTCAAGTTTTAGGTATCGATTATTGACTTTTTAGCTGGCTTTGGTGCTTTGGACATGAGCTAGGGCCTTAAGATTCTGCATGAAAGGAGGACTAGCAGCCGAGTTGCATGGGAGAATGTGAAAAGTGTTCATATGTAGTAAAAACCTTAGAAATCCGTTCGATTTCGTCATTAGGTCTCGAATCGACTTGAAGCCAGATCGTCACATTGGCCTTTCTTCTCTCTGAAATGGTTGTCCTTATCGTCTTCAAAGCTATGTCGCGTGCTGCGGTATGCGGAGACACTAAAAGCACCATAGTAGAACACACATGAAACTCCTAAGTTGATGTAATAGCCAGTAAGAAGTAGTACAATTCAAGTTTTAGGTATAGATTATTGACTTTTTAGCTGGCTTTGGTGCCTTGGACATGAGCTAGGACCTTAAGATTCTGCATGAAAAGAGGAATAGCAGCTGAGTTGCATGGGAGAATGTGAAAAGTGTTCATATGTAGTAAAAACCTGAGAAATCCGTCCGTTTTCGTCATTTGTTATCGAATCGACTTAAAGGAAGATCGTCACAATGGCCGTTGTTCTCTTTAAAACTATTGTACTTATCGTCTGCAAAGCTATGTCGCGTGCTGCGTTATGCGGAGACACTAAAGGCACCATAGTAGAACACAGATGAAGCTTCTAAGTTGATGTAATAGCCAGTAAGAAGTAGTACAATTCAAGTTCTAGGTATCGATTATTGACTTTTTAGCAGGCTTAGGTGCTTTGGACATGGGCTAGGACCTTAAGATTGTGCATGAAAGGAGGACTAGCAGCCGACTTGCACGGGAGAATGTGAAAAGTGTTCATATGTAGTAAAAACCTGAGAAATCTGTCCGTTTTCGTCATTTGTTACCGAATCGACTTATAGCCAGATCGTCACATTTTCCGCCCTTCTCTCTGAAACGGTTGTACTTATCGTCTGCAAAGCTATGTCGCGTGCTGCGGTATTCGGAGACACTTAAAGCACCATAGTAGGACACAGATGAAGCTTCTAAGTTGTTGTAATAGCCAGTAAGAAGTAGTACAAATCAAGTTTTAGATATCGATTATTGACTTTTTAGCTGGCTTTGGTGCCTTGGACATGAGCTAGGACCTTAAGATTCTGCATGAAAGGAGGACTAGCAGCCGAGTTGCACGGGAGAATGTGAAAAGTGTTCATATGTAGTAAAAACCTGAGAAATCCGTTCGTTTTCGTCATTTGTTATCGAATCGACTTAAAGACAGATCGTCACATTGGCCGCTCCTCTCCCTGAAACGGTTGTACTCATCGTCTGCAAAGCTATGTCGCGTGCTGAGCTATGCGGAGACACTAAAAGCACCATAGTAGAACACAGATGAAACTTCTAAGTTGATGTAATAGCCAGTAAGAAGTAGTACAATTCAAGTTTTAGGTATCGATTATTGACTTTTTAGCTGGCTTTGGTGCCTTGGACATGAGCTAGGACCTTAAGATTCTGCATGAAAGGAGGACTAGCAGCCGAGTTGCACGGGAGAATGTGAAAAGTGTTCATATGTAGTAAAAACCTGAGAAATCCGTCCGTTTTCGTCATTTGTTATCGAATCGACTTAAAGCCAGATCGTCACATTGGCCGCTCTTCTCCCTGAAAAGGTTGTACTCATCGTCTGCAAAGCTATGTCGCGTGCTGCGCTATGCGGAGACACTAAAAGCACCGTAGTAGAAGACAGATGAAGCTTCTAAGTTGATGTAATAGCCAGTAAGAAGTAGTACAATTCAAGTTTTAGGTATCGATTATTGATTTTTTAGCTGGCTTTGGTGCCTTGGACATGAGCTGGGACCTTAATATTCTGAATGAAAGGAGGACTAGCAGCCGAGTTGCACGGGAGAATGTGAAAAGTGTTCATATGTAGTAAAAACCTGAGAAATCCGTCCGTTTTCGTCATTTGTTATCGAATTGACTTAAAGCCAAATCGCCGCATTGACCGCTCTTCTGTCTGAAACGGTTGTAATTATCGTCTGCTAAGCTATGTCGCGTGTTGCGGTATCCGGAGACACTAAAAGCACCGTAGTAGAACACACATGAAGCTTCTAAGTTGATGTAATAGCCAGTAAGAAGTAGTACAATTCAAGTTCTAGGTATCGATTATTGACTTTTTAGCAGGCTTTGGTTTTTTGGACATGGGCTAGGACCTTAAGATTGTGCATGAAAGGAGGACTAGCAGCCGCGTTGCACGGGAGAATGTGAAAAGTGTTCATATGTAGTAAAAACCTGAGAAATCCGTCCGTTTTCGTCATTTGTTGTCGAATCGACTTAAAGCCAGGTGGTCACATTGGCCGCTCGTCTCTCTGAAACGGTTGTACTTATCGTCTGCAAAACTATGTCGCGTGCTACGGTATGCGGAGACACTAAAAGCACCATAGTAGAACACAGATGAAGCTTCTAAGTTGATGTAACAGCCAGTAAGAAGTAGTACAATTCAAGTTTTAGGTATCGATTATTGACTTTTTAGCTGGCTTTGGTGCTTTGGACATGAGCTAGGGCCTTACGATTCTGCATGAAAGGAGGACTAGCAGCCGAGTTGCATGGGAGAATGTGAAAAGTGTTCATATGTAGTAAAAACCTGAGAAATCCGTTCGATTTCGTCATTAGGTCTCGAATCGACTTGAAGCCAGATCGTCACATTGGCCTTTCTTCTCTCTGAAACGGTTGTCCTTATCGTCTTCAAAGCTATGTCGCGTGCTGCGGTATGCGGAGACACTAAAAGCACCATAGTAGAACACACATGAAACTCCTAAGTTGATGTAATAGCAAGTAAGAAGTAGTACAATTCAAGTTTTAGGTATAGATTATTGACTTTTTAGCTGGCTTTGGTGCCTTGGACATGAGCTAGGACCTTAAGATTCTGCATGAAAGGAGGACTAGCAGCCGAGTTGCTTGGGAGAATGTGAAAAGTGTTCATATGTAGTAAAAACCTGAGAAATCCGCCCGTTTTCGTCATTTGTTAACAAATCGACTCAAAGCCAGATCGTCACATTGCCCGCTATTCTCTCTGAAACGGTTGTCCTTATCGTCTGCAAAGATATGTCGCGTGTTGCGGTATGCGGAGACACTAAAAGCACCATAGTAGAACACAGATGAAGCTTTTAAGTTGATGTAATAGCCAGTAAGAAGTAGTACAATTCAAGTTTTAGGTATCGATTATTGACTTTTTAGCTGGCTTTGGTGCCTTGGACATGAGCTAGGACCTTACGATTCTGCATGAAAGGAGAACTAGCAGCCGAGTTGCACGGAAGAATGTGAAAAGTGTTCATATGTAGTAAAAACCTGAGAAATCCGTTCGATTTCGTCATTAGCTATCGAATCGACTTGAAGCCAGATCGTGACATTGGCCGCTCTTCTCTCTGTAACGGTTGTACTTATCGTCTGCAAAGCTATGTCGCGTGCTGCGGTATGCAGAGATATTAAAAGCACCATAGTAGAACACAGATGAAGCTTCTAAGCTGATGTAATAGCCAGTAAGAAGTAGTGCAATTCAAGTTTTAGGTATCGATTATTGACTTTTTAGCTGGCTTTGGTGCCTTGGACATGAGCTAGGACCTTAAGATTCTGCATGAAAAGAGGAATAGCAGCTGAGTTGCATGGGAGAATGTGAAAAGTGTTCATATGTAGTAAAATCCTTAGAAATCAGTCCGTTTTCGTCATTTGTTATCGAATCGACTTAAAGCCAGATCGTCACAATGGCCGTAGTTCTCTTTAAAACTATTGTACTTATCGTCTGCAAAGCTATGTCGCGTGCTGCGTTATGCGGAGACACTAAAGGCACCATAGTAGAACACAGATGAAGCTTCTATGTTGATGTAATAGCCAGTAAGAAATAGTACAATTCAAGTTTTAGGTATCGATTATTGACTTTTTAGCTGGCTTTGGTAACTTGGACATGAGCTAGGACCTTAAGATTCTGCATGAAAGGAGGACTAGCAGCCGAGTTGCACGGGAGAATGTGAAAAGTGTTCATATGTAGTAAAAACCTGAGAAAGTTTTCGTCATTTGTTATCGAATCGTCTTAAAGCCAGATCGTTACATTGGCCGCTCTTCTGTCTGAAACGGTTGTACTTATCGTCTGCATAAGCTATGTCGCGTGCTGCGGTATGCGGAGACACTAAAAGCACCATAGTAGAACACAGATGAAACTTCTAAGTTGATGTAATAGCCAGTAAGAAGTAGTACAATTCAAGTTTTAGGTATCGATTATTGACTTTTTAGCAGGCTTTGGTGCTTAGGACATGGGCTAGGACCTTAAGATTGTGCATGAAAGGAGGACTTGCAGCCGACTTGCAAGGGAGAATGTGAAAAGTGTTTATATGTAGTAAAAACCTGAGAAATATGTCCGTTTTCGTCATTTGTTATCGAATCGACTTAAAGCCAGATCGTCACATTGGCCGCTCTTCTCTCTGAAACGGTCGTACTTATCGTCTGCAATGCTATGTCGCGTGCTGCGGTATTCGGAGACACTTAAAGCACCATAGTAGGACACAGATTAAGCTTCTAAGTTGATGTAATAGCCAGTAAGAAGTAGTAGAAATCAAGTTTTAGGTATCGATTATTGACTTTTAACTGGCTTTGGTGCCTTGGACATGAGCTAGGACCTTAAGATTCTGCATGAAAAGAGGACTAGCAGCCGCGTTGCGCGGGAGAATGTGAAAAGTGTTCATATGTAGTAAAAACCTGAGAAATCCGTCCGTTTTCGTCATTTGTTATCGAATCGACTTAAAGCCAGGTCGTCACATTGGCCGCTCGTCTGTCTGAAACCGTTGTACTTATCGTCTTCTAACCTATGTCGCGTGCTGCGGTATGCGGAGACACTAAAAGCACCATAGTAGAACACAGATGAAGCTTCTAAGTTGATGTAACAGCCAGTAGGAAGTAGTACAATTCAAGTTTTAGGTATCGATTATTGACTTTTTAGCTGGCTTTGGTGCTTTGGACATGAGCTAGGGCCGTAAGATTCTGCATGAAAGGAGGACTAGCAGCCGAGTTGCATGGGAGAATGTGAAAAGTGTTCATATGTAGTAAAAACCTGAGAAATCCGTCCGTTTTCGTCATTTGTTGTCGAATTGACTTAAAGCCAGATCCTCACATTGGCCGCTCTTCTCTCTGAAATGGTTACATTTATAGTCTGCAAAGCTATGTCGCGTGCTGCGCTATGCGGAGACACTAAAAGCACCATAGTAGAACACAGATGAAGCTTTTAAGTTGATGTAACAGCCAGTAAGAAGTAGTACAATTCAAGTTTTAGGTATCGATTATTGACTTTTTAACTGGCTTTGGTGCCTTGGACATGAGCTAGGACCTTAAGATTCTGCATGAAAGATGGAATAGCAGCCGAGTTGCACGGGAGAATGTGAAAAGTGTTCATATGTAGTAAAAACCTGAGAAATCCGTAAGTTTTCGTCATTTGTTATCGAATCGACTTAAAGCCAGATCGTTACATTGGTCGCTCTTCTCTCTGAAACGGTTGTACTTATCGTCTGCTAAGCTATGTCGCGTGCTGCGGTATTCGGAGACACTAAAAGCACCATAGAAGGACACAGATGAAGCTTCTAAGTTGATGTAATAGCAAGTAAGAAGTAGTACAATTCAAGTTTTAGGTATCGATTATTGACTTTTTAGCTGGCTTTGGTGACTTGGACATGAGCTAGGACCTTAAGATTCTGCGTGAAAGGAGGACTAGCAGCCGAGTTGCACGGGAGAATGTGAAAAGTGTTCATAAGTAGTAAAAACCTGAGAAATCCGTCCGTTTTCGTCATTAGCTATCGAATCGACTTGAAGCCAGATCGTCACATTGGCCGCTCTTCTCTCTGTAACGGTTGTACTTATCGTCTGCAAAGCTATGTCGCGTGCTGCGGTATGCAGAGACATTAAAAGCACCATAGTAGAACACAGATGAAGCTTCTAAGCTGATGTAATAGCCAGTAAGAAGTAGTGCAATTCAAGTTTTAGGTATCGATTATTGACTTTTTAGCTGGCTTTGGTGCCTTGGACATGAGCTAGGACATTAAGATTCTGCATGAAAGGAGGATTAGCAGCCGAGTTGCATGGGAGAATGTGAAAAGTGTTCATATGTAGTAAAAACCTGAGAAATCCGTAAGTTTTCGTCATTTGTCATCGAATCGACTTAAAGCCAGATCGTCACAATGGCCGTTGTTCTCTTTAAAACTATTGTACTTATCGTCTGCAAAGCTATGTCGCGTGCTGCGTTATGCGGAGACATTAAAGGCACCATAGTAGAACACAGATGAAGCTTCTATGTTGATGTAATAGCCAGTAAGAAATAGTACAATTCAAGTTTTAGGTATCGATTATTGTCTTTTTAGCTGGCTTTGGTGCCTTGGACATGAGCTAGGACCTTAAGATTCTGCATGAAAGGAGGACTAGCAGCCGAGTTGCACGGGAGAATGTGAAAAGTGTTCATATGTAGTTAAAACCTGAGAAATCCGTAAGTTTTCGTCATTTGTTATCGAATCGACTTAAAGCCAGATCGTTACATTGGCCGCTCTTCTCTCTGAAACGTTTGTACTTATCGTCTCCAAAGGTATGTCGCGTGCTGCGGTATTCGGAGACACTAAAAGCACCATAGTAGGACATAGATGAAGCTTCTAAGTTGATGTAATAGCAAGTAAGAAGTAGTACAATTCATGTTTTAGGTATCGATTATTGATTTTTTAGCTGGCTTTGGTGCCTTGGACATGAGCTAGCACCTTAAGATTCTGCATGAGGGGAGGACTAGCAGCCAAGTTGCACGGGAGAATGTGAAATGTGTTCATATGTAGTAAAAACCTGAGAAATCCTTCCGTTTTCGTCATTTGTTATCGAATCGACTTAAAGCCAGATCGTCACATTGGCCGCTCTTCTCCCTGAAACGGTTGTACTTATCGTCTGCAAAGCTATGTTGCGTGCTGCGGTATGCGGAGACACTAAAAGCACCATAGTAGAATACAGATGAAACTTCTAAGTTGATGTAATAGCCAGTAAGAAGTAGTACAATTCAAGTTTTAGGTATCGATTATTGCCTTTTTAGCTGGCTTTGGTGCCTTGGAGATGAGCTAGGACCTTACGATTCTGCATAAAAGGAGGACTAGCAGCCGAGTTGCACAGAAGAATGTGAAAAGTGTTCATATGTAGTAAAAACCTGAGAAATCCGTCCGTTTTCGTCATTTGTTATTGAATCGACTTAAAGCCAGATCGCCGCATCGGCCGCTCTTCTGTCTGAAACGGTTGTACTTATCGTCTGCTAAGCTATGTCGCGTGTTGCGGTATCCGGAGACACTAAAAGCACCATAGTAGAACACAGATGAAGCTTCTAATTTGATGTAATAGCCAGTAAGAAGTAGTACAATTAAAGTTTTAGGTATCGATTATTGACTTTTTAGCAGGCTTTGGTGCGTTGGACATGGGCTAGGACCTTAAGAATGTGCATGAAAGGAGGACTTGCAGCCGACTTGCACGGGAGAATGTGAAAAGTGTTTATATGTAGAAAAAACCTGAGAAATATGTCCGTTTTCGTCATTTGTTATCGAATCGACTTAAAGCCAGGTCGTCATATTGGCCGCTCGTCTCTCTGAAACGGTTGTACTTATCGTCTGCAAACCTATGTCGCGTGCTGCGGTATGCGGAAACACGAAAAGCACCATAGTAGAACACAGATGAAGCTTCTAAGTTGATGTAACAGCCAGTAGGAAGTAGTACAATTCAAGTTTCAGGTATCGATTATTGACTTTTTAGCTGGCTTTGGTGCTTTGGACATGAGCTGGGGCCTTAAGATTCTGCATGAAAGGAGGACTAGCGGACGAGTTGCATGGGAGAATGTGAAAAGTGTTTATATGTAGTAAAAACCTGAGAAATCCGTCCGTTTTCGTCATTTGTTATCGAATCGACTTAAAGCCAGATCGTCACATTGGCCGCTCCTCTCCCTGAAACGGTTGTACTCATCGTCTGCAAAAATGTGTCGCGTGCTGCGCTATGCGGAGACACTAAAAGCACCATAGTAGAACACAGATGAAACTTCTAAGTTGATGTAATAGCCAGTAAGAAGTAGTACAATTCAAGTTTTAGGTATCGATTATTGACTTTTTAGCTGGCTATGGTGCCTTGGACATGAGCTAGGACCTTAAGATTCTGCATGAAAGGAGGACTAGCAGCCGAGTTGCACGGGAGAATGTGAAAAGTGTTCATATGTAGTAAAAACCTGAGAAATCCGTCCGTTTTCGTCATTTGTTATCGAATCGACTTAAGGCCAGATCGTCACATTGGCCGCTCTTCTCCCTGAAACGGTTGTACTCATCGTCTGCAAAGCTATGTCGCGTGCTGCGGTATGCGGAGACACTAAAAGCACCATAGTAGAACACAGATGAAACTTCTAAGTTGATGTAATAGCCAGTAAGATGTAGTACAATTCAAGTTTTAGGTATCGATTATTGACTTTTTAGCTGGCTTTGGTGCCTTGGACATGAGCTAGGACCTTAAGATTCTGCATGAAAGGAGGACTAGCAGCCGAGTTGCACGGGAGAATGTGAAAAGTGTTCATATGTAGTAAAAACCTGAGAAATCCGTCCGTTTTCGTCATTTGTTATCGAATCGACTTAAAGCCAGGTCGTCATATTGGCCGCTCTTCTCACTGAAGCGGTTGCACTTATCGTCTGCAAAGCTATGTCGCGTGCTGCAGTATGCGGAGACACTAAAATCACCATAGTAGAACACAGATGAAACTTCTAAGTTGATGTAATAGCCAGTAAGAAGTAGTACAATTAAAGTTTTAGGTATCGATTATTGACTTTTTAGCTGGCTTTGGTGCCTTGGACATGAGCTAGGACTTTAAGATTCTGCATGAAAGGAGCACTAGCAGCCGAGTTGCACGGGAGAATGTGAAAAGTGTTCATATGTAGTAAAAACCTTAGAAATCAGTCCGTTTTCGTCATTTGTTATCGAATCGACTTAAAGCCAGATCGCCGCATTGGCCGCTATTCTGTCTGAAACGATTGCACTTATCGTCTGCTAAGCTATGTCGCGTGTTGCGGTATCCGGAGACACTAAAAGCACCACAGTAATATTCAGATGAACCTTCTAAGTTGATGTAATAGATAGTAAGAAGTAGTACAATTCAAGTTTTAGGTATCGATTATTGACTTCTTAGCTTTCTTTCGTGATTTGGACATGAGCTAGGACCTTAAGATTCTGCATGAAAGGAGGACTAGCCGCCGAGTTTACAGGAGAATGTGAAAAGTGTTCATATGTAGTAAAAACCTGAGAAATCCGTCCGTTTTCGTCATTTGTTAACGAATCGACTCAAAGCCTGATCGTCACATTGGCCGGTATTCTCTCTGAAACGGTTGTCCTTATCGTCTGCAAAGATATGTCGCGTGTTGCGGATGCGGAGACACTAAAAGCACTATAGTAGAACACAGATGAAGCTTTTAAGTTGATGTAATAGCCAGTAAGAAGTAGTACAGTTCAAGTTTTAGGTATCGATTATTGACTTTTTAGTTGGCTTTGGTGCCATGGACATGAGCTAGGGCCTTAAGATTCTGCATGAAAGGAGGACTAGCAGCCGAGTTGCACGGGAGAATGTGAAAAGTGTTCATATGTAGTAAAAACCTGAGAAATCCGTCCGTTTTCGTCATTTGTTATCGAATCGACTCAAAGCCAGATCGTCACATTGCCGCTCTTCTCTCTGAAACGGTTGTACTTATCGTCTGCAAAGCTATGTCTCGTGTTGCGGTATGCGGAGACACTAAAAGCACTATAGTAGAACACAGATGAAGCTTTTAAGTTGATGTAATAGCCAGTAAGAAGTAGTACAGTTCAAGTTTTAGGTATCGATTATTGACTTTTTAGCTGGCTTTAATGCCGTGGACATGAGCTAGGACCTTAAGATTCTGCATGAAAGGAGGACTAGCAGCCGCGTTGCATGGGAGTATGTGAAAAGTGTTCATATGTAGTAAAAACCTGAGAAATCCGTCCGTTTTCGTCATTTGTTATCGAATCGACTCAAAGCCAGATCGCCACATTGGCCGCTCTTCTCTCTGAAACGGTTGTACTTATCGTCTGCAAAGCTATGTCTCGTGTTCCGGTATGCGGAGACACTAAAAGCACCATAGTAGAACACAGATGAAGCTTTTAAGTTGATGTAATAGCCAGTAAGAAGTAGTACAATTCAAGTTTTAGGTATCGATTATTGACTTTTTAGCTGGCTTTGGTGCCTTGGACATGAGCTAGGACCTTAAGATTCTGCATGAAAGGAGGACTAGCAGCCGAGTTCATGGGAGAATGTGAAAAGTGTTCATATGTAGTAAAAACCTGAGAAAACCGTAAGTTTTCGTCACTTGTTATAGAATCAACTTAAAGCCAGATCGTCACATTGGCCGCTCTTCTCTCTGAAACGGTTATACTTATCGTCTGCAAAGCTATGTCGCGTGCTGCGGTATGCGGAGACACTAAAAGCACCATAGTAGAACACAGATGAAACTTCGAAGTTGATGTAATAGCCAGTATGATGTAGTACAATTTAAGTTTTAGGTATCGATTATTGACTCTTTAGCTGGCTTTGGTGCCTTGGACATGAGCTAGGACCTTAAAAATCTGCATGAAAGGAGGACTAGCAGCCGAGTTGCACGGGAGAATGTGAAAAGTGTTCATATGTAGCACAAACCTAAGAAATCCGTCCGTGTTCGTCATTTGTTATCGAATCGACACAAACCCAGATCGAGACATTGGCCGCTCTTCTCTCTGAAACGGTTGTACTTATCGTCTGCAAAGCTATTTCGCGTGCTGCGGTATGCGGGGACACTAAAAGCACCATAGAAGAATACAGATGAACCTTCTAAGATGATGTAATAGCCAGTAAGAAGTAGTACAATTCAAGTTTTAGGTATCGATTATTGACTTTTTAGCTGGCTTTGGTGCCTTGGACATGAGCTAGGACCTTATGATTCTGCATGAAAGGAGGACTAGCAGCCGAGTTGCACGGGAGAATGTGAAAAGTGTTCATATGTAGTAAAAACATTTGAAATCCGTCCGTTTTCGTCATTTGTTTTCTAATCGACTTAAAGCCAGATCGTCACATTGGCCGCTCTTCTGTCTGAAACGGCTGTACTTATCGTCTGCAAACCCATGTCGCGTGCTGCGGTATCCGGAGACACTAAAATCAATATAGTAGTACACAGATGAAGTTTCTAAGTTGAAGTAATAGCCAGTAATAAGTAGTACAATTTAAGTTTTAGGTATCGATTATTGTCTTTTTAGCTGGCTTTGGTGCCTCGGACACGAGCTAGGACCTTAAGATTCTGCATGAAAGGATGACTAGCAGTCGAGTTCATGGGAGAATGTGAAAAGTGTTCATATGTAGTAAAAACCTGAGAAATCCGTTCGTTTTCGTCACTTGTTATAGAATCGACTTAAAGCCAGATCGTCACATTGGCCGCTCTTCTCTCTGAAACGGTTGTACTTATCGTCTGCAAAGCTATGTCGCGTGCTGCGGTATGCGGAGACACTAAAAGCACCATAGTAGAACACACATGAAGCTTCTAAGTTGATGTAATAGCCAGTAAGAATTAGTACAATTCAAGTTTTAGGTATCGATTATTGATTTTGTAGCTGGCTTTGGCGACTTGGACATGAGCTAGGACCTTAAGATTTTGCGTGAAAGGAGGACTAGCAGCCGAGTTGCATGGGAGAATGTGAAAAGTGTTCATATGTAGTAAAAACCTGAGAAATCCGTCCATTTTCGTCATTTGTTATCGAATCGACTTAAAGCCAGATTGTCACATTGGCCGCTCTTCTCACTGAAGCGGTTGTACTTATCGTCTGCAACGCTATGTCGCGTGCTGCGGTATGCGGAGACACTAAAAGCACCATAGTACAACACAGATGAAACTTCTAAGTTGATGTAATAGCCAGTAAGAAGTAGTACAATTAAAGTTTTAGGTATCGATTATTGACTTTTTAGCTGGCTTTGGTGCCTTGGACATGAGCTAGGACCTTAAGAATCTGCATGAAAGGAGGACTAGCAGCCGAGTTGCACGGGAGAATGTGAAAAGTGTTCATATGTAGCACAAACCTAAGAAATTCGTCCGTGTTCGTCATTTGTTATCGAATCGACTTAAAGCCAGATCGCCGCATTGGCCGCTATTCTGTCTGAAACGGTTGTACTTATCGTCTGCTAAGCTATGTCGCGTGTTGCGGAATGCGGAGACACTAAAAGCACCATAGTAATACTCAGATGAACCTTCTAAGTTGATGTAATAGCCAGTAACAAGTAGTACAATACAAGTTTTAGGTATCGATTATTGACTCTTTAGCTGGCTTTGGTGCCTTGGACATGAGCTACGACCGTAAGATTCTGCACGTAAGGAGGTCTAGCAGCCGAGTTACATGGGAGAATGTGAAAAGTGTTCATATGTAGTAAAAACCTGAGAAATCCGTCTGTTTTCGTCTTTTGTTCTCGAATCGACTTAAAGCCAGATCGTCACATTGGCCGCTCTTCTCTATGAAACGGTTGTACTTATCGTCTGCAAAGCTATGTCGCGTGCTGCGGTATGCGGAGACACTAAAAGCACCATAGTAGAACACACATGAAGCTTCTAAGTTGATGTAATAGCCAGTAAGAAGTAGTACAATTCAAGTTTTAGGTATCGATTATTGACTTCTTAGCTTTCTTTCGTGATTTGGACATGAGCTAGGACCTTAAGATTCTGCATGAAAGGAGGACTAGCAGCCGAGTTGTACAGGAGAATGTGAAAAGTGTTCATATGTAGTAAAAACCTGAGAAATCCGTCCGTTTTCGTCATTTGTTAACGAATCGACTCAAAGCCAGATCGTCACATTGGCCGCTATTCTCTCTGAAACGGTTGTCCTTATCGTCTGCAAAGATATGTCGCGTGTTGCGGTATGCGGAGACACTAAAAGCATCATAGTAGAACACAGATGAAGCTATTAAGTTGATGTAATAGCCAGTAAGAAGTAGTACAATTCAAGTTTTAGGTATCGATTATTGACTTTTTAGCTGGCTTTGGTGCCTTGGACAAGAGCTACGACCTTAAGATTCTGCATGAAAGGAGAACTAGAAGTCGAGTTGCACGGGAGAATGTGAAAAGTGTTCATATGTAGTAAAAACCTGAGAAATCCGTCCGTTTTCGTCATTTGTTATCGAATCGACTCAAAGCCAGATCGTCACATTGCCGCTCTTCTCTCTGAAACGGTTGTACTTATCGTCTGCAAAGCTATGTCTCGTGTTGCGGTATGCGGAGACACTAAAAGCACTATAGTAGAACACAGATGAAGCTTTTAAGTTGATGTAATAGGCAGTAAGAAGTAGTACAATTCAAGTTTTAGGTATCGATTATTGACTTTTTAGCTGGCTTTGGTGCCTTGGACATGAGCTAGGACCTTAAGATTCTGCATGAAAGGAGGACTAGCAGCCGACTTGCATGGGAGAATGTGAAAAGTGTTCATATGTAGTAAAAACCTGAGAAATCCGTCCGTTTTCGTCTTTTGTTATCGAATCGACTTAAAGCCAGATCGTAACATTGGCCGCTCTTCTCTCTGAAACTGTTGTACTAATTGTCTGCAAAGCTATGTCGCGTGATGCGGTATGCGGAGACACTAAAAGCACCATAGTAGAACACAGATGAAGCTTCTATGTTGATGTAATAGCCAGTAAGAAGTAGTACAATTTAAGTTTTAGGTATCGATTATTGACTCCTTAGCTGGCTTTGGTGCCTTGGACATGAGCTACGACCGTAAGATTCTGCATGAAAGGAGGTCTAGCAGCCGAGTTGCATGGGAGAATGTGAAAAGTGTTCATATGTAGTAACAACCTGAGAAATCCGTCCGTTTTCGTCACTTGTTATCGAATCGACTCAAAGCCGGATCGTCACATTGGCCGCTCTTCTCTATGAAACGGGTGTACTTATCGTCTGCAAAGCTATGTCGCGTACTGCGGTATGCGGAGACACTAAAAGCACCATAGTAGAACACAGATGAATTTTCTAAGTTGATGTAATAGCCAGTAAGAGGTAGTACAATTCAAGTTTTAGGTATCGATTATTAACTTTTTAGCTGGCTTTGGTGCCTTGGACATGAGCTAGGACCATAAGATTCTGCATGAAAGGAGGACTAGCAGCCGAGTTGCACGGGAGAATGTGAAAAGTGTTCATATGTAGTAAAAACCTGAGAAACCCGTCCGTTTTCGTCATTTGTTATCGAACTGACTTAAAGCCAGATCGTCACATTGGCCGCTCTTCTCCCTGAAACGGTTGTACTTATCGTCTGCAAAGCTATGTCGCGTGCTGCGGTATCCGGAGACACTAAACTCAATATAATAGTACACAGATGAAGTTTCTAAGTTGAAGTAATAGCGAGTAAGAAGTAGTACAATTCAAGTTTTAGGTATCGATTATTGACTTTTTAGCTTGCTTTGGTTCCTTGGACACGAGCTACGACCTTAAGAATCTGCATGAAAGGAGGACTAGCAGCCGAGTTGCACGGGAGAATGTGAAAAGTGTTCATATGTAGCACAAACCTAAGAAATCCGTCCGTGTTCGTCATTAGTTATCGAATCGACACAAAACCAGATCGTCACATTGGCCGCTCTTCTCTCTGAAACGGTTGTACTTTTCGTCTGCAAAGCTATGTCGCGTGCTGCGGTATGCGGAGACACTAAAAGCACCATTAAAGAATACAGATGAACCTTCTAAGTTGATGTAATAGCCAGTAAGAAGGAGTACAATTCAAGTTTTAGGTATCGATTATTGACTTTTTAGCTGGCTTTGGTGCCTTGGACATGAGTTAGGACCTTATGAATCTGCATGAAATTAGGACTAGCAGCCGAGTTGCACGGGAGAATGTGAAAAGTGTTCATATGTAGTAAAAACCTTTGAAATCCGACCGTTTTCGTCATTTGTTTTCGAATCGACTTAAAGCCAGATCGTCATATTGGCCGCTCTTCTCTCTGAAACGGTTGTACTTATCGTCTGCAAAGCTATGTCGCGTGCTGCGGTATGCGGAGACACTAAAAGCACCATAGTACAACACACATGAAGCTTCTAAGTTGATGTAATAGCCAGTAAGAAGTAGTACAATTCACGTTTTAGGTATCGATTATTGACTTTTTACCTGGCTTTGGTGCCTTTGACATGAGCTAGGACCTTAAGATTCTGCAGGAATATAGGACTAGCAGCCGAGTTGCATGAGGGAATGTGAATAGAGTTCATATGTAGTAAAAACCTGAGATATCCGTCCGGTTTCGTCATTGGTTAACGAATCGACTCAAGCCAGATCGTCACATTGGCCGCTCTTCTCTCTGAAACGGTTGTCCTTATCGTCTGCAAAGATATGTCGCGTGTTGCGGTATGCGGAGACACTAAAAGCACCATAGTAGAACACAGATGAAGCTTTTAAGTTGATGTAATAGCCAGTAAGAAGTAGTACAATTCAAGTTTTAGGTATAGATTATTGCCTTTTTAGCTGGCTTTGGTGCCTTAAACATGAGCTAGGACCTTAAGATTCTGCATGAAAGGAGGACTAGCAGCCGAGTTGCACGGGAGAATGTGAAAAGTGTTCATATGTAGTAAAAACCTGAGAAATCCGTCCGTTTTCGTCATTTGTTATCGAATCGTCTCAAAGCCAGATCGTCACATTGGCCGCTCTTCTGTCTGAAACGGTTGTACTTATCGTCTGCAAACCTATGTCGCGTGCTGCGGTATTCGGAGACACTAAAAGCACCATTGTAGGACACAGATGGAGCTTCTAAGTGTATGTAATAGCAAGTAAGGAGTAGTACAATTCAAGTTTTAGGTATCGATTATTGACTTTTTAGCTGGCTTTGGTGCCTTGGACATGAGCTAGGACCTTAAGAATCCTCATGAAAGGAGGACTAGCAGCCGAGTTGCACGGGAGAATGTGAAAAGTGTTCATATGTAGTAAAAACCTAAGAAATCCGTCCGTGTTCGTCATTTGTTATCGAATCGACACAAAGCCAGATCGTCACATTGGCCGCTCTTCTCCCTGAAACGGTTGTACTTATCGTCTGCAAAGCTATGTCGCGTGCTGCGGTATCCGGAGACACTAAAATCAATATATTAGTACACAGATGAAGTTTCTAAGTAGAAGTAATAGCCAGTAAGAAGTAGTACAATTTAAGTTTTAGGTATCGATTATTGACTTTTTAGCTGGCTTTGGTGCCTTGGACACGAGCTAGGACCTTAAGATTCTGCATGAAAGGAGGACTAGCAGCCGAGTTCATGGCAGAATGTGAAAAGTGTTCATATGTAGTAAAAACCTGAGAAATCCGTCCGTTTTCGTCACTTGTTATAGAATCGACTTAAAGCCAGATCGTCACAATTGCCGCTCTTCTCTCTGAAACGGTTGTACTTATCGTCTGCAAAGCTATGTCGCGTGCTGCGGTATGCGGAGACACTAAAAGCACCATAGTAGAACACAGATGAAGCTACTAAGTTAATGTAATAGCCAGTAAGATGTAGTACAATTTAAGTTTTAGGTATCGATTATTGACTCTTTAGCTGGCTTTGGTGCCTTGGTCATGAGCTAGGACCTTATGAATCTGCATGAAAGGAGGACTAGCAGCCGAGTTGCACGGGAGAATGTGAAAAGTGTTCATATGTAGCACAAACCTAAGAAATCCGTCCATGTTCGTCATTTGTTATCGAATCAACACAAAGCCAGATCGTCACATTGGCCGCTCTTCTCTCTGAAACGGTTGTACTTATCGTCTGCAAAGCTATTTCGCGTGCAGCGGTATGCGGAGACATCAAAAGCACCATAGTAGAACACAGATGAAACTTCTAAGTTGATGTAATAGCCAGTAAGAAGTAGTACAATTCAAGTTTTAGGTATCGATTATTGACTTTTTAGCTGGCTTTGGTGCCTTGGACATGAGCTAGGACCTTAAGATTCAGCATGAAAGGAGGAATAGCAGCCGAGTTGCACGGGAGAATGTGAAAAGTGTTCATATGTAGTAAAAACCTGAGAAATATGTCCGTTTTCGTCATTTGTTACCGAATCGACTTATAGCCAGATCGTCACATTTTCCGCTCTTCTCTCTGAAACGGTTGTACTTATCGTCTGCAAAGCTATTTCGCGTGCTGCGGTATTCGGAGACACTTAAAGCACCATAGTAGGACACAGATGAAGCTTCTAAGTTGTTGTAATAGCCAGTAAGAAGTAGTACAAATCAAGTTTTAGATATCGATTATTGACTTTTTAGCTGGCTTTGGTGCCTTGGACATGAGCTAGGACCTTAAGATTCTGCATGAAAGGAGGAATAGCAGCCGAGTTGCATGGGAGAATGTGAAAAGTGTTCATATGTAGTAAAAGCCTGAGAAATCCGTCCGTTTTCGTCATTTGTTATCGAATCGACTCAAAGCCAGATCGTCACATTGGCCGCTCTTCTCTCTGAAACAGTTGTACTTAATGTCTGCAAAGCGATGTCGCGTGCTGAGGTATCAGGAGACACTAAAAGCACCATAGTAGAACACATATGAAACTTCTAAGTTGATGTAATAGCCAGTAAGAAGTAGTACAATTCAAGTTTTAGGTATCGATTATTGACTTTTTAGCTGGCTTTGGTGCCTTGGACATGAGCTAGGACCTTAAGATTCTGCATGAAAGGAGGACTACCAGCCGAGTTGCACGGGAGAATGTGAAAAGTGTTCATATGTAGTAAAAACCTGAGAAATCCGTCCGTTTACGTCATTTGTTATCGAATCGACTTAAGGCCAGATCGTCACATTGGCCGCTCTTCTCCCTGAAACGGTTGTACTCATCGTCTGCAAAGCTACGTCGCGTGCTGCGGTATGCGGAGACACTAAAAGCACCATAGTAGAACACAGATGAAACTTCTAAGTTGATGTAATAGCCAGTAAGAAGTAGTACAATTCAAGTTTTAGGTATCGATTATTGACTTTTTAGCTGGCTTTGGTGCCTTTGACATGAGCTAGGACCTTAAGATTCTGCATGAAAGGAGGACTAGCAGCCGAGTTGCATGGGAGAATGTGAATAGTGTTCATATGTAATAAAACCTGAGAAATCCGTCCGTTTTCGTCATTTGTTATCGAATCGACTTAAAGCCAGATCGTCTCATTGGCCGCACTTCTGTCTGCAATGGTTTCATTTATCGTCTGCAAAGGTATGTCGCGTGCTGCGGTATGCGGATACACTAAAAGCACCATAGTAGAACACAGATGAAGCTTCTAAGTTGATGTAATAGCCTGTAAAATGTAATACAATTCAAGTTTTAGGTATCGATTATTGACTTTTTAGCTGGCTTTGGTGCCTTGGACATGAGCTAGGACCTTGAGATTCTGCATGAAAGGAGGACTAGCAGCCTAGTTGAACGGGAGAATGTGAAAAGTGTTCATCTGTAGTAAAAAGCTGAGAAATCCGTCCGTTTTCGTCATTTGTTATCGAATCGACTTAAAGCCAGATCGCCGCATTGGCCGCTCTTCTGTCTGAAAAGGTTGTACTTATCGTCTGCTAAGCTATGTCGCGTGTTGCGGTATGCGGAGACACTAAAAGCACCGTAGTAGAACACAGATGAAGCTTCTAAGTTGATGTAATAGCCAGTAAGAAGTAGTACAATTCAAGTTCTAGGTATCGATTATTGACTTTTTAGCAGGCTTAGGTGCTTTGGTCATGGGCTAGGACCTTAAGATTCTGCATGAAAGGAGGAATACCAGCCGAGTTGCATGGGAGAATGTGAAAAGTGTTCATATGTAGTAAAAGCCTGAGAAATCCGTCCGTTTTCGTCATTTGTTATCGAATCGACTCAAAGCCAGATCGTCACATTGGCCGCTCTTCTCTCTGAAACGGTTGTACTTAATGTCTGCAAAGCTATGTCGCGTGCTGCGGTATGCGGAGACACTAAAAGCACCATAGTAGAACACAGATGAAACATCTAAGTTGATGTAATAGCCAGTAAGAAGTAGTACAATTCAAGTTTTAGGTATCGATTATTGACTTTTTAGCTGGCTTTGGTGCCTTGGACATGAGCTAGGACCTTAAGATTCTGCATGAAATGAGGACTAGCAGCCGAGTTGCACGGGAGAATGTGAAAAGTGTTCATATGTAGTAAAAACCTGAGAAATCCGTCCGTTTTCGTCATTTGTTATCGAATCGACTTAAGGCCAGATCGTCACATTGGCCGCTCTTCTCCCTGAAACGGTTGTACTCATCGTCTGCAAAGCTATGTGGCGTGCTGCGGTATGCGGAGACACTAAAAGCACCATAGTAGAACACAGATGAAACTTCTAAGTTGATGTAATAGCCAGTAAGAAGTAGTACAATTCAAGTTCTAGGTATCGATTATTGACTTTTTAGCAGGCTTAGGTGCTTTGGACATGGGCTAGGACCTTAAGATTGTGCATGAAAGGAGGACTAGCAGCCGACTTGCACGGGAGAATGTGAAAAGTGTTCATATGTAGTAAAAGCCTGAGAAATCCGTCCGTTTTCGTCATTTGTTATCGAATCGACTTAAAGCCAGATCGCCGCATTGGCCGCTCTTCTGTCTGAAAAGGTTGTACTTATCGTCTGCTAAGCTATGTCGTGTGTTGCGGTATCCGGAGACACTAAAAGCACCGTAATAGAGCAGAGATGAAGCTTCTAAGTTGATGTAATAGCCAGTAAGAAGTAGTACAATTCAAGTTCTAGGTATCGATTATTGACTTTTTAGCAGGCTTAGGTGCTTTGGACATGGGCTAGGACCTTAAGATTGTGCATGAAAGGAGGACTAGCAGCCGACTTGCACGGGAGAATGTGAAAAGTGTTCATATGTAGTAAAAACCTGAGAAATATGTCCGTTTTCGTCATTTGTTACCGAATCGACTTATAGCCAGATCGTCACATTTTCCGCTCTTCTCTCTGAAACGGTTGTACTTATCGTCTGCAAAGCTATGTCGCGTGCTGCGGTATTCGGAGACACTTAAAGCACCATAGTAGGACACAGATGAAGCTTCTAAGTTGCTGTAATAGCCAGTAAGAAGTAGTACAAATCAAGTTTTAGATATCGATTATTGACTTTTTAGCTGGCTTTGGTGCCTTGGACATGAGCTAGGACCTTAAGATTCTGCATGAAAGGAGGAATAGCAGCCGAGTTGCATGGGAGAATGTGAAAAGTGTTCATATGTAGTAAAAGCCTGAGAAATCCGTCCGTTTTCGTCATTTGTTATCGAATCGACTCAAAGCCAGATCGTCACATTGGCCGCTCTTCTCTCTGAAACGGTTGTACTTAATGTCTGCAAAGCTATGTCGCGTGCTGAGGTATCAGGAGACACTAAAAGCACCATAGTAGAACACATATGGAACTTCTAAGTTGATGTAATAGCCAGTAAGAAGTAGTACAATTCAAGTTTTAGGTATCGATTATTGATTTTTTAGCTGGCTTTGGTGCCTTGGGCATGAGCTAGGACCTTCAGATTCTGCATGAAAGGAGGACTAGCAGCCGAGTTGCACGGGAGAATGTGAAAAGTGTTCATATGTAGTAAAAACCTGAGAAATCCGTTCGTTTTCGTCATTTGTTATCGAATCGACTTAAAGCCAGATCGTCACATTGGCCGCTCCTCTCCCTGAAACGGTTGTACTCATCGTCTGCAAAGCTATGTCGCGTGCTGCGCTATGCGGAGACACTAAAAGCACCATAGTAGAACACAGATGAAGCTTCTAAGTTGATGTAATAGCCAGTAAGAAGTAGTACAATTCAAGTTTTAGGAATCGATTATTGACTTTTTAGTTGGCTTTGGTGCCTTGGACATGAGCTAGGACCTTAAGATTCTGCATGAAAGGAGGACTAGCAGCCGAGTTGCATGGGAGAATGTGAAAAGTGTTCATATGTAGTAAAAACCTGAGAAATCCGTCCGTTTTCGTCATTTGTTATCGAATCGACTTAAGGCCAGATCGTCACATTTTCCGCTCTTCTCCCTGAAACGGTTGTACTCATCGTCTGCAAAGCTATGTCGCGTGCTGCGGTATGCGGAGACACTAAAAGCACCATAGTAGAACACAGATGAAACTTCTAAGTTGATGTAATAGCCAGTAAGAAGTAGTACAATTCAAGTTTTAGGTATCGATTATTGACTTTTTATCTGGCTTTGGTGCCTTGGACATGAGCTAGGACCTTAAGATTCTGCATGAAAGGTGGACTAGCAGCCGAGTTGCACGGGAGAATGTGAAAAGTGTTCATATGTAGTAAAAACCTGAGAAATCCGTCCGTTTTCATCATTAGTTATCGAATCGACTTAAAGCCAGATCGTCACATTGGCCGCTCTTCTCCCTGAAACGGTTGTAGTCATCGTCTGCAAAGCTATGTCGCGTGCTGCGGTATGCGGAGACACTAAAAGCACCATAGTAGAACACAGATGAAACTTCTAAGTTGATGTAATAGCCAGTAAGAAGTAGTACAATTCAAGTTTTAGGTATCGATTATTGACTTTTTAGCTGGCTTTGGTGCCTTTGACATGAGCTAGGACCTTAAGATTCTGCATGAAAGGAGGACTAGCAGCCGCGTTGCATGGGAGAATGTGAATAGTGTTCATATGTAATAAAACCTGAGAAATCCGTCCGTTTTCGTCATTTGTTATCGAATCGACTTAAAGCCAGATCGTCTCATTGGCCGCACTTCTGTCTGCAATGGTTTCATTTATCGTCTGCAAAGCTATGTCGCGTGCTGCGGTATGCGGATACACTAAAAGCACCATAGTAGAAGACAGATGAAGCTTCTAAGTTGATGTAATAGCCTGTAAAATGTAATACAATTCAAGTTTTAGGTATCGATTATTGTCTTTTTAGCTGGCTTTGGTGCCTTGGACATGAGCTAGGACCTTGAGATTCTGCATGAAAGGAGGACTAGCAGCCGAGTTGAACGGGAGAATGTGAAAAGTGTTCATCTGTAGTATAAAGCTGAGAAATCCGTCCGTTTTCGTTATTTGTTATCGAATCGACGTAAAGCCAGGTCGTCACATTGGCCGCTCTTCTCCCTGAAACATTTGTACTCATCGTCTGCAAAGCTATGTGGCGTGCTGCGGTATGCGGAGACACTAAAAGCACCATAGTAGAACACAGATGAAACTTCTAAGTTGATGTAATAGCCAGTAAGAAGTAGTACAATTCAAGTTTTAGGTATCGATTATTGACTTTTTAGCTGGCTTTGGTGCCTTTGACATGAGCTAGGACCTTAAGATTCTGCATGAAAGGAGGACTAGCAGCCGCGTTGCATGGGAGAATGTGAATAGTGTTCATATGTAATAAAACCTGAGAAATCCGTCCGTTTTCGTCATTTAATATCGAATCGACTTAAAGCCAGATCGTCTCATTGGCCGCACTTCTGTCTGCAATGGTTTCATTTATCGTCTGCAAAGCTATGTCGCGTGCTGCGGTATGCGGATACACTAAAAGAACCATAGTAGAACATAGATGAAGCATCTAAGTTGATGTAATAGCCTGTAAAATGTAATACAATTCAAGTTTTAGGTATCGATTATTGACTTTTTAGCTGGCTTTGGTGCCTTGGACATGAGCTAGGACCTTAAGATTCTGCATGAAAGGAGGACTAGCAGCCGAGTTGCACGGGAGAATGTGAAAAGTGTTCATATGTAGTAAAAACCTGAGAAATCCGTCCGTTTTCGTCATTTGTTATCGAATCGACTTAAAGCCAGATCGTCACATTGGCCGCTCTTCTCCCTGAAACGGTTGTACTCATCGTCTGCAAAGCTATGTCACGTGCTGCGCTATGCGGAGACACAAAAAGCACCGTAGTAGAAGACAGATGAAGCTTCTAGGTTGATGTAATAGCCAGTAAGAAGTAGTACAATTCAAGTTCTATATATCGATTATTGACATTTTAGCAGGCTTTGGTGCTTTGGACATGGGCTAGGACCTTAAGATTGTGCATGAAAGGAGGACTAGCAGCCGAGTTGCATGGGAGAATGTGAAAAGCGTTCATATGTAGTAAAAACCTGAGAAAACCGTCCGTTTTCGTCATTTGTTATCGAATCGACTTAGAGCCAGGTCGTCACACTGGCCGCTCGTCTCTCTGAAACGGTTGTACTTATCGTCTGCAAACCTATGTCGGGTGCTGCGGTATGCGGAGACACTAAAAGCACCATAGTAGAACACAGATGAAGCTTCTAAGTTGATGTAACAGCCAGTAAGAATAGTACAATTCCAGTTTTAGGTATCGATTATTGACTTTTTAGCTGGCTTTGGTGCTTTGGACATGAGCTAGGGCCTTAAGATTCTGCATGAAAGGAGGACTAGCAGCCAAGTTGCACGGGAGAATGTGAAAAGTGTTCATATGTAGTAAAAACCTTAGAAATCCGTCCGTTTTCGTCATTTGTTATCGAATCGACTTAAAGCCAGATCGTCTCATTGGCCGCTCCTCTCCCTGAAACGGTTGTACTCATCGTCTGCAAAGCTATGTCGCGTGCTGCGGTATGCGGATACACTAAAAGCACCATAGTAGAAGACAGATGAAGCTTCTAAGTTGATGTAATAGCCTGTAAAATGTAATACAATTCAAGTTTTAGGTATCGATTATTGACTTATTAGCTGGCTTTGGTGCCTTGGACATGAGCTAGGACCTTGAGATTCTGCATGAAAGGAGGACTAGCAGCCGAGTTGAACGGGAGAATGTGAAAAGTGTTCATCTGTAGTAAAAAGCTGAGAAATCCGTCCGTTTTCGTTATTTGTTATCGAATCGACGTAAAGCCAGGTCGTCACATTGGCCGCTCTTCTCCCTGAAACATTTGTACTCATCGTCTGCAAAGCTATGTGGCGTGCTGCGGTATGCGGCGACACTAAAAGCACCATAGTAGAACACAGATGAAACTTCTAAGTTGATGTAATAGCCAGTAAGGAGTAGTACAATTCAAGTTCTAGGTATCGATTATTGACTTTTTAGCAGGCTTAGGTGCTTTGGACATGGGCTAGGACCTTAAGATTGTGCATGAAAGGAGGACTAGCAGCCGACTTGCACGGGAGAATGTGAAAAGTGTTCATATGTAGTAAAAGCCTGAGAAATCCGTCCGTTTTCGTCATTTGTTATCGAATCGACTTAAAGCCAGATCGCCGCATTGGCCGCTCTTCTGTCTGAAAAGGTTGTACTTATCGTCTGCTAAGCTATGTCGTGTGTTGCGGTATCCGGAGACACTAAAAGCACCGTAATAGAGCAGAGATGAAGCTTCTAAGTTGATGTAATAGCCAGTAAGAAGTAGTACAATTCAAGTTCTAGGTATCGATTATTGACTTTTTAGCAGGCTTAGGTGCTTTGGACATGGGCTAGGACCTTAAGATTGTGCATGAAAGGAGGACTAGCAGCCGACTTGCACGGGAGAATGTGAAAAGTGTTCATATGTAGTAAAAACCTGAGAAATCCGTCCGTTTTCATCATTAGTTATCGAATCGACTTAAAGCCAGATCGTCACATTGGCCGCTCTTCTCCCTGAAACGGTTGTAGTCATCGTCTGCAAAGCTATGTCGCGTGCTGCGGTATGCGGAGACACTAAAAGCACCATAGTAGAACACAGATGAAACTTCTAAGTTGATGTAATAGCCAGTAAGAAGTAGTACAATTCAAGTTTTAGGTATCGATTATTGACTTTTTAGCTGGCTTTGGTGCCTTTGACATGAGCTAGGACCTTAAGATTCTGCATGAAAGGAGGACTAGCAGCCGCGTTGCATGGGAGAATGTGAATAGTGTTCATATGTAATAAAACCTGAGAAATCCGTCCGTTTTCGTCATTTGTTATCGAATCGACTTAAAGCCAGATCGTCTCATTGGCCGCACTTCTGTCTGCAATGGTTTCATTTATCGTCTGCAAAGCTATGTCGCGTGCTGCGGTATGCGGATACACTAAAAGCACCATAGTAGAAGACAGATGAAGCTTCTAAGTTGATGTAATAGCCTGTAAAATGTAATACAATTCAAGTTTTAGGTATCGATTATTGTCTTTTTAGCTGGCTTTGGTGCCTTGGACATGAGCTAGGACCTTGAGATTCTGCATGAAAGGAGGACTAGCAGCCGAGTTGAACGGGAGAATGTGAAAAGTGTTCATCTGTAGTAAAAAGCTGAGAAATCCGTCCGTTTTCGTTATTTGTTATCGAATCGACGTAAAGCCAGGTCGTCACATTGGCCGCTCTTCTCCCTGAAACATTTGTACTCATCGTCTGCAAAGCTATGTGGCGTGCTGCGGTATGCGGAGACACTAAAAGCACCATAGTAGAACACAGATGAAACTTCTAAGTTGATGTAATAGCCAGTAAGAAGTAGTACAATTCAAGTTCTAGGTATCGATTATTGACTTTTTATCTGGCTTTGGTGCCTTGGACATGAGCTAGGACCTTAAGATTCTGCATGAAAGGTGGACTAGCAGCCGAGTTGCACGGGAGAATGTGAAAAGTGTTCATATGTAGTAAAAACCTGAGAAATCCGTCCGTTTTCATCATTAGTTATCGAATCGACTTAAAGCCAGATCGTCACATTGGCCGCTCTTCTCCCTGAAACGGTTGTAGTCATCGTCTGCAAAGCTATGTCGCGTGCTGCGGTATGCGGAGACACTAAAAGCACCATAGTAGAACACAGATGAAACTTCTAAGTTGATGTAATAGCCAGTAAGAAGTAGTACAATTCAAGTTTTAGGTATCGATTATTGACTTTTTAGCTGGCTTTGGTGCCTTTGACATGAGCTAGGACCTTAAGATTCTGCATGAAAGGAGGACTAGCAGCCGCGTTGCATGGGAGAATGTGAATAGTGTTCATATGTAATAAAACCTGAGAAATCCGTCCGTTTTCGTCATTTAATATCGAATCGACTTAAAGCCAGATCGTCTCATTGGCCGCACTTCTGTCTGCAATGGTTTCATTTATCGTCTGCAAAGCTATGTCGCGTGCTGCGGTATGCGGATACACTAAAAGAACCATAGTAGAACATAGATGAAGCATCTAAGTTGATGTAATAGCCTGTAAAATGTAATACAATTCAAGTTTTAGGTATCGATTATTGACTTTTTAGCTGGCTTTGGTGCCTTGGACATGAGCTAGGACCTTAAGATTCTGCATGAAAGGAGGACTAGCAGCCGAGTTGCACGGGAGAATGTGAAAAGTGTTCATATGTAGTAAAAACCTGAGAAATCCGTCCGTTTTCGTCATTTGTTATCGAATCGACTTAAAGCCAGATCGTCACATTGGCCGCTCTTCTCCCTGAAACGGTTGTACTCATCGTCTGCAAAGCTATGTCACGTGCTGCGCTATGCGGAGACACAAAAAGCACCGTAGTAGAAGACAGATGAAGCTTCTAGGTTGATGTAATAGCCAGTAAGAAGTAGTACAATTCAAGTTCTATATATCGATTATTGACATTTTAGCAGGCTTTGGTGCTTTGGACATGGGCTAGGACCTTAAGATTGTGCATGAAAGGAGGACTAGCAGCCGAGTTGCATGGGAGAATGTGAAAAGCGTTCATATGTAGTAAAAACCTGAGAAAACCGTCCGTTTTCGTCATTTGTTATCGAATCGACTTAGAGCCAGGTCGTCACACTGGCCGCTCGTCTCTCTGAAACGGTTGTACTTATCGTCTGCAAACCTATGTCGGGTGCTGCGGTATGCGGAGACACTAAAAGCACCATAGTAGAACACAGATGAAGCTTCTAAGTTGATGTAACAGCCAGTAAGAATAGTACAATTCCAGTTTTAGGTATCGATTATTGACTTTTTAGCTGGCTTTGGTGCTTTGGACATGAGCTAGGGCCTTAAGATTCTGCATGAAAGGAGGACTAGCAGCCAAGTTGCACGGGAGAATGTGAAAAGTGTTCATATGTAGTAAAAACCTTAGAAATCCGTCCGTTTTCGTCATTTGTTATCGAATCGACTTAAAGCCAGATCGTCTCATTGGCCGCTCCTCTCCCTGAAACGGTTGTACTCATCGTCTGCAAAGCTATGTCGCGTGCTGCGGTATGCGGATACACTAAAAGCACCATAGTAGAAGACAGATGAAGCTTCTAAGTTGATGTAATAGCCTGTAAAATGTAATACAATTCAAGTTTTAGGTATCGATTATTGACTTTTTAGCTGGCTTTGGTGCCTTGGACATGAGCTAGGACCTTGAGATTCTGCATGAAAGGAGGACTAGCAGCCGAGTTGAACGGGAGAATGTGAAAAGTGTTCATCTGTAGTAAAAAGCTGAGAAATCCGTCCGTTTTCGTTATTTGTTATCGAATCGACGTAAAGCCAGGTCGTCACATTGGCCGCTCTTCTCCCTGAAACATTTGTACTCATCGTCTGCAAAGCTATGTGGCGTGCTGCGGTATGCGGCGACACTAAAAGCACCATAGTAGAACACAGATGAAACTTCTAAGTTGATGTAATAGCCAGTAAGAAGTAGTACAATTCAAGTTCTAGGTATCGATTATTGACTTTTTAGCAGGCTTAGGTGCTTTGGACATGGGCTAGGACCTTAAGATTGTGCATGAAAGGAGGACTAGCAGCCGACTTGCACGGGAGAATGTGAAAAGTGTTCATATGTAGTAAAAGCCTGAGAAATCCGTCCGTTTTCGTCATTTGTTATCGAATCGACTTAAAGCCAGATCGCCGCATTGGCCGCTCTTCTGTCTGAAAAGGTTGTACTTATCGTCTGCTAAGCTATGTCGTGTGTTGCGGTATCCGGAGACACTAAAAGCACCGTAATAGAGCAGAGATGAAGCTTCTAAGTTGATGTAATAGCCAGTAAGAAGTAGTACAATTCAAGTTCTAGGTATCGATTATTGACTTTTTAGCAGGCTTAGGTGCTTTGGACATGGGCTAGGACCTTAAGATTGTGCATGAAAGGAGGACTAGCAGCCGACTTGCACGGGAGAATGTGAAAAGTGTTCATATGTAGTAAAAACCTGAGAAATATGTCCGTTTTCGTCATTTGTTACCGAATCGACTTATAGCCAGATCGTCACATTTTCCGCTCTTCTCTCTGAAACGGTTGTACTTATCGTCTGCAAAGCTATGTCGCGTGCTGCGGTATTCGGAGACACTTAAAGCACCATAGTAGGACACAGATGAAGCTTCTAAGTTGCTGTAATAGCCAGTAAGAAGTAGTACAAATCAAGTTTTAGATATCGATTATTGACTTTTTAGCTGGCTTTGGTGCCTTGGACATGAGCTAGGACCTTAAGATTCTGCATGAAAGGAGGAATAGCAGCCGAGTGTCATGGGAGAATGTGAAAAGTGTTCATATGTAGTAAAAGCCTGAGAAATCCGTCCGTTTTCGTCATTTGTTATCGAATCGACTCAAAGCCAGATCGTCACATTGGCCGCTCTTCTCTCTGAAACGGTTGTACTTAATGTCTGCAAAGCTATGTCGCGTGCTGAGGTATCAGGAGACACTAAAAGCACCATAGTAGAACACATATGGAACTTCTAAGTTGATGTAATAGCCAGTAAGAAGTAGTACAATTCAAGTTTTAGGTATCGATTATTGATTTTTTAGCTGGCTTTGGTGCTTTGGACATGAGCTAGGACCTTCAGATTCTGCATGAAAGGAGGACTAGCAGCCGAGTTGCACGGGAGAATGTGAAAAGTGTTCATATGTAGTAAAAACCTGAGAAATCCGTCCGTTTTCATCATTAGTTATCGAATCGACTTAAAGCCAGATCGTCACATTGGCCGCTCTTCTCCCTGAAACGGTTGTAGTCATCGTCTGCAAAGCTATGTCGCGTGCTGCGGTATGCGGAGACACTAAAAGCACCATAGTAGAACACAGATGAAACTTCTAAGTTGATGTAATAGCCAGTAAGAAGTAGTACAATTCAAGTTTTAGGTATCGATTATTGACTTTTTAGCTGGCTTTGGTGCCTTTGACATGCGCTAGGACCTTAAGATTCTGCATGAAAGGAGGACTAGCAGCCGCGTTGCATGGGAGAATGTGAATAGTGTTCATATGTAATAAAACCTGAGAAATCCGTCCGTTTTCGTCATTTGTTATCGAATCGACTTAAAGCCAGATCGTCTCATTGGCCGCACTTCTGTCTGCAATGGTTTCATTTATCGTCTGCAAAGCTATGTCGCGTGCTGCGGTATGCGGATACACTAAAAGCACCATAGTAGAAGACAGATGAAGCTTCTAAGTTGATGTAATAGCCTGTAAAATGTAATACAATTCAAGTTTTAGGTATCGATTATTGTCTTTTTAGCTGGCTTTGGTGCCTTGGACATGAGCTAGGACCTTGAGATTCTGCATGAAAGGAGGACTAGCAGCCGAGTTGAACGGGAGAATGTGAAAAGTGTTCATCTGTAGTAAAAAGCTGAGAAATCCGTCCGTTTTCGTTATTTGTTATCGAATCGACGTAAAGCCAGGTCGTCACATTGGCCGCTCTTCTCCCTGAAACATTTGTACTCATCGTCTGCAAAGCTATGTGGCGTGCTGCGGTATGCGGAGACACTAAAAGCACCATAGTAGAACACAGATGAAACTTCTAAGTTGATGTAATAGCCAGTAAGAAGTAGTACAATTCAAGTTCTAGGTATCGATTATTGACTTTTTATCTGGCTTTGGTGCCTTGGACATGAGGTAGGACCTTAAGATTCTGCATGAAAGGTGGACTAGCAGCCGAGTTGCACGGGAGAATGTGAAAAGTGTTCATATGTAGTAAAAACCTGAGAAATCCGTCCGTTTTCATCATTAGTTATCGAATCGACTTAAAGCCAGATCGTCACATTGGCCGCTCTTCTCCCTGAAACGGTTGTAGTCATCGTCTGCAAAGCTATGTCGCGTGCTGCGGTATGCGGAGACACTAAAAGCACCATAGTAGAACACAGATGAAACTTCTAAGTTGATGTAATAGCCAGTAAGAAGTAGTACAATTCAAGTTTTAGGTATCGATTATTGACTTTTTAGCTGGCTTTGGTGCCTTTGACATGAGCTAGGACCTTAAGATTCTGCATGAAAGGAGGACTAGCAGCCGCGTTGCATGGGAGAATGTGAATAGTGTTCATATGTAATAAAACCTGAGAAATCCGTCCGTTTTCGTCATTTGTTATCGAATCGACTTAAAGCCAGATCGTCTCATTGGCCGCACTTCTGTCTGCAATGGTTTCATTTATCGTCTGCAAAGCTATGTCGCGTGCTGCGGTATGCGGATACACTAAAAGAACCATAGTAGAACATAGATGAAGCATCTAAGTTGATGTAATAGCCTGTAAAATGTAATACAATTCAAGTTTTAGGTATCGATTATTGACTTTTTAGCTGGCTTTGGTGCCTTGGACATGAGCTAGGACCTTAAGATTCTGCATGAAAGGAGGACTAGCAGCCGAGTTGCACGGGAGAATGTGAAAAGTGTTCATATGTAGTAAAAACCTGAGAAATCCGTCCGTTTTCGTCATTTGTTATCGAATCGACTTAAAGCCAGATCGTCACATTGGCCGCTCTTCTCCCTGAAACGGTTGTACTCATCGCCTGCAAAGCTATGTCACGTGCTGCGCTATGCGGAGACACAAAAAGCACCGTAGTAGAAGACAGATGAAGCTTCTAGGTTGATGTAATAGCCAGTAAGAAGTAGTACAATTCAAGTTCTATATATCGATTATTGACATTTTAGCAGGCTTTGGTGCTTTGGACATGGGCTAGGACCTTAAGATTGTGCATGAAAGGAGGACTAGCAGCCGAGTTGCATGGGAGAATGTGAAAAGCGTTCATATGTAGTAAAAACCTGAGAAAACCGTCCGTTTTCGTCATTTGTTATCGAATCGACTTAGAGCCAGGTCGTCACACTGGCCGCTCGTCTCTCTGAAACGGTTGTACTTATCGTCTGCAAACCTATGTCGGGTGCTGCGGTATGCGGAGACACTAAAAGCACCATAGTAGAACACAGATGAAGCTTCTAAGTTGATGTAACAGCCAGTAAGAAGTAGTACAATTCCAGTTTTAGGTATCGATTATTGACTTTTTAGCTGGCTTTGGTGCTTTGGACATGAGCTAGGGCCTTAAGATTCTGCATGAAAGGAGGACTAGCAGCCAAGTTGCACGGGAGAATGTGAAAAGTGTTCATATGTAGTAAAAACCTTAGAAATCCGTCCGTTTTCGTCATTTGTTATCGAATCGACTTAAAGCCAGATCGTCTCATTGGCCGCTCCTCTCCCTGAAACGGTTGTACTCATCGTCTGCAAAGCTATGTCGCGTGCTGCGGTATGCGGATACACTAAAAGCACCATAGTAGAAGACAGATGAAGCTTCTAAGTTGATGTAATAGCCTGTAAAATGTAATACAATTCAAGTTTTAGGTATCGATTATTGACTTTTTAGCTGGCTTTGGTGCCTTGGACATGAGCTAGGACCTTGAGATTCTGCATGAAAGGAGGACTAGCAGCCGAGTTGAACGGGAGAATGTGAAAAGTGTTCATCTGTAGTAAAAAGCTGAGAAATCCGTCCGTTTTCGTTATTTGTTATCGAATCGACGTAAAGCCAGGTCGTCACATTGGCCGCTCTTCTCCCTGAAACATTTGTACTCATCGTCTGCAAAGCTATGTGGCGTGCTGCGGTATGCGGAGACACTAAAAGCACCATAGTAGAACACAGATGAAACTTCTAAGTTGATGTAATAGCCAGTAAGAAGTAGTACAATTCAAGTTCTAGGTATCGATTATTGACTTTTTAGCAGGCTTAGGTGCTTTGGACATGGGCTAGGACCTTAAGATTGTGCATGAAAGGAGGACTAGCAGCCGACTTGCACGGGAGAATGTGAAAAGTGTTCATATGTAGTAAAAGCCTGAGAAATCCGTCCGTTTTCGTCATTTGTTATCGAATCGACTTAAAGCCAGATCGCCGCATTGGCCGCTCTTCTGTCTGAAAAGGTTGTACTTATCGTCTGCTAAGCTATGTCGTGTGTTGCGGTATCCGGAGACACTAAAAGCACCGTAATAGAGCAGAGATGAAGCTTCTAAGTTGATGTAATAGCCAGTAAGAAGTAGTACAATTCAAGTTCTAGGTATCGGTTATTGACTTTTTAGCAGGCTTAGGTGCTTTGGACATGGGCTAGGACCTTAAGATTGTGCATGAAAGGAGGACTAGCAGCCGACTTGCACGGGAGAATGTGAAAAGTGTTCATATGTAGTAAAAACCTGAGAAATATGTCCGTTTTCGTCATTTGTTACCGAATCGACTTATAGCCAGATCGTCACATTTTCCGCTCTTCTCTCTGAAACGGTTGTACTTATCGTCTGCAAAGCTATGTCGCGTGCTGCGGTATTCGGAGACACTTAAAGCACCATAGTAGGACACAGATGAAGCTTCTAAGTTGCTGTAATAGCCAGTAAGAAGTAGTACAAATCAAGTTTTAGATATCGATTATTGACTTTTTAGCTGGCTTTGGTGCCTTGGACATGAGCTAGGACCTTAAGATTCTGCATGAAAGGAGGAATAGCAGCCGAGTGTCATGGGAGAATGTGAAAAGTGTTCATATGTAGTAAAAGCCTGAGAAATCCGTCCGTTTTCGTCATTTGTTATCGAATCGACTCAAAGCCAGATCGTCACATTGGCCGCTCTTCTCTCTGAAACGGTTGTACTTAATGTCTGCAAAGCTATGTCGCGTGCTGAGGTATCAGGAGACACTAAAAGCACCATAGTAGAACACATATGGAACTTCTAAGTTGATGTAATAGCCAGTAAGAAGTAGTACAATTCAAGTTTTAGGTATCGATTATTGATTTTTTAGCTGGCTTTGGTGCTTTGGACATGAGCTAGGACCTTCAGATTCTGCATGAAAGGAGGACTAGCAGCCGAGTTGCACGGGAGAATGTGAAAAGTGTTCATATGTAGTAAAAACCTGAGAAATCCGTTCGTTTTCGTCATTTGTTATCGAATCGACTTAAAGCCAGATCGTCACATTGGCCGCTCCTCTCCCTGAAACGGTTGTACTCATCGTCTGCAAAGCTATGTCGCGTGCTGCGCTATGCGGAGACACTAAAAGCACCATAGTAGAACACAGATGAAACTTCTAAGTTGATGTAATAGCCAGTAAGAAGTAGTACAATTCAAGTTTTAGGAATCGATTATTGACTTTTTAGTTGGCTTTGGTGCCTTGGACATGAGCTAGGACCTTAAGATTCTGCATGAAAGGTGGACTAGCAGCCGAGTTGCATGGGAGAATGTGAAAAGTGTTCATATGTAGTAAAAACCTGAGAAATCCGTCCGTTTTCGTCATTTGTTATCGAATCGACTTAAGGCCAGATCGTCACATTTTCCGCTCTTCTCCCTGAAACGGTTGTACTCATCGTCTGCAAAGCTATGTCGCGTGCTGCGGTATGCGGAGACACTAAAAGCACCATAGTAGAACACAGATGAAACTTCTAAGTTGATGTAATAGCCAGTAAGAAGTAGTACAATTCAAGTTTTAGGTATCGATTATTGACTTTTTATCTGGCTTTGGTGCCTTGGACATGAGCTAGGACCTTAAGATTCTGCATGAAAGGTGGACTAGCAGCCGAGTTGCACGGGAGAATGTGAAAAGTGTTCATATGTAGTAAAAACCTGAGAAATCCGTCCGTTTTCATCATTAGTTATCGAATCGACTTAAAGCCAGATCGTCACATTGGCCGCTCTTCTCCCTGAAACGGTAGTAGTCATCGTCTGCAAAGCTATGTCGCGTGCTGCGCTATGCGGAGACACAAAAAGCACCGTAGTAGAAGACAGATGAAGCTTCTAAGTTGATGTAATAGCCAGTAAGAAGTAGTACAATTCAAGTTCTAGGTATCGATTATTGACATTTTAGCAGGCTTTGGTGCTTTGGACATTGGCTAGGACCTTAAGATTGTGCATGAAAGGAGGACTAGCAGCCGAGTTGCATGGGAGAATGTGAAAAGCGTTCATATGTAGTAAAAACCTGAGAAATCCGTCCGTTTTCGTCATTTGTTATCGAATCGACTTAGAGCCAGGTCGTCACATTGGCCGCTCGTCTCTCTGAAACGGTTGTACTTATCGTCTGCAAACCTATGTCGGGTGCTGCGGTATGCGGAGACACTAAAAGCACCATTGTAGAACACAGATGAAGCTTCTAAGTTGATGTAACAGCCAGTAAGAAGTAGTACAATTCCAGTTTTAGGTATCGATTATTGACTTTTTAGCTGGCTTTGGTGCTTTGGACATGAGCTAGGGCCTTAAGATTCTGCATGAAAGGAGGACTAGCAGCCGCGTTGCACGGGAGAATGTGAAAAGTGTTCATATGTAGTAAAAACCTGAGAAATCCGTTCGATTTCGTCATTAGCTCTCGAATCGACTTGAAGCCAGATCGTCACATTGGCCGCTCTTCTCTCTGAAACGGTTGTCCTTATCGTCTGCAAAGCTATGTCGCGTGCTGCGGTATGCGGAGACACTAAAAGCACCATAGTAGAACACACATGAAACTTCTAAGTTGATGTAATAGCCAGTAAGAAGTAGTACAATTCAAGTTTTAGGTATAGATTATTGACTTTTTAGCTGCCTTTGGTGCCTTGGACAGGAGCTAGGACCTTAAGATTCTGCATGAAAGGAGGAATAGCAGCCGAGTTGCACGGGAGAATGTGAAAAGTGTTCATATGTAGTAAAAACCTGAGAAATCCGCCCGTTTTCGTCATTTGTTATCGAATCGACTTAAAGACAGATCGTCACATTGGCCGCTCTTCTGTCTGAAACGGTTGTACTTATCGTCTGCTAAGCTATGTCGCGTGTTGCGGTATCCGGAGACACTAAAAGCACCGTAGTAGAACACAGATGAAGCTTCTAAGTTGATGTAATAGCCAGTAAGAAGTAGTACAATTCAAGTTCTAGGTATCGATTATTGACTTTTTAGCAGGCTTTGGTTCTTTGGACATGGGCTAGGACCTTAAGATTGTGCATGAAAGGAGGACTAGCAGCCGCGTTGCACGGGAGAATGTGAAAAGTGTTCATATGTAGTAAAAACCTGAGAAATCCGTCCGTTTTCGTCATTAGGTCTCGAATCGACTTGAAGCCAGATCGTCACATTGGCCTTTCTTCTCTCTGAAACGGTTGTCCTTATCGTCTTCAAAGCTATGTCGCGTGCTGCGGTATGCGGAGACACTAAAAGCACCGTAGTAGAACACACTTGAAACTCCTAAGTTGATGTAATAGCCATTAAGAAGTAGTACAATTCAAGTTTTAGGTATAGATTATTGTCTTTTTAGCTGGCTTTGGTGCCTTGGACATGAGCTAGGACCTTAAGATTCTGCATGAAAGGAGGACTAGCAGCCGAGTTGCTTGGGAGAATGTGAAAAGTGTTCATATGTAGTAAAAACCTGAGAAATCCGCCCGTTTTCGTCATTTGTTAACAAATCGACTCAAAGCCAGATCGTCACATTGCCCGCTATTCTCTCTGAAACGGTTGTCCTTATCGTCTGCAAAGATATGTCGCGTGTTGCGGTATGCGGAGACACTAAAAGCACCATAGTAGAACACAGATGAAGCTTTTAAGTTGATGTAATAGCCAGAAAGAAGTAGTACAATTCAAGTTTTAGGTATCGATTATTGACTTTTTAGCTGGCTTTGGTGCCTTGGACATGAGCTAGGACCTTACGATTCTGCATGAAAGGAGAACTAGCAGCCAAATTGCATGGATGAATGTGAAAAGTGTTCATATGTAGTAAAAACCTGAGAAATCCGTTCGATTTCGTCATTAGCTATCGAATCGACTTGAAGCCAGATCGTCACATTGGCCGCTCTTCTCTCTATAACGGTTGTACTTATCGTCTGCAAAGCTATGTCGCGTGCTGCGGTATGCAGAGACATTAAAAGCACCATAGTAGAACACAGATGAAGCTTCTAAGCTGATGTAATAGCCAGTAAGAAGTAGTGCAATTCAAGTTTTAGGTATCGATTATTGACTTTTTAGCTGGCTTTGGTGCCTTGGACATGAGCTAGGACCTTAAGATTCTGCATGAAAGGAGGACTAGCAGCCGAGTTGCACGGGAGAATGTGAAAAGTGTTCATATGTAGTAAAAACCTGAGAAATCCGTCCGTTTTCGTCATTTGTTATCGAATCGACTTAAAGCCAGATCGTCACATTGGCCGCTCTTCTCCCTGAAAAGGTTGTACGCATCGTCTGCAAAGCTATGTCGCGTGCTGCGCTATGCGGAGACACTAAAAGCACCGTAGTAGAAGACAGATGAAGCTTCTAAGTTGATGTAATAGCCAGTAAGAAGTAGTACAATTCAAGTTTTAGGTATCGATTATTGATTTTTTAGCTGCCTTTGGTGCCTTGGACATGAGCTGGGACCTTAATATTCTGCATGAAAGGAGGACTAGCAGCCGAGTTGCACGGGAGAATGTGAAAAGTGTTCATATGTAATAAAAACCTGAGAAATCCGTCCGTTTTCGTCATTTGTTATCGAATCGACTTAAAGACAGATCGTCACATTGGCCGCTCTTCTCCCTGAAACGGTTGTACTCATCGTCTGCAAAGCTATGTCGCGTGCTGCGGTATGCGGAGACACTAAAAGCACCATAATAGAACACAGATGAAACTTCTAAGTTGATGTAATAGCCAGTAAGAAGTAGTACAATTTAAGTTTTAGGTATCGATTATTGACTTTTTAGCTGGCATTGGTGCCTTGGACATGAGCTGGGACCTTAAGATTCTGCATGAAAGGAGGACTAGCAGCCGAGTTGCACGGGAGAATGTGAAAAGTGTTCATATGTAGTAAAAACCTGAGAAATCCGTCCGTTTTCGTAATTTGCTATCGAATTGACTTAAAGCCTAATCGCCGCATTGACCGCTCTTCTGTCTGAAACGGTTGTAATTATCGTCTGCTAAGCTATGTCGCGTGTTGCGGTATCCGGAGACACTAAAAGCACCGTAGTAGAACACAGATGAAGCTTCTAAGTTGATGTAATAGCCAATAAGAAGTAGTACAATTCAAGTTCTAGGTATCGATTATTGACTTTTTAGCAGGCTTTGGTTTTTTGGACATGGGCTAGGACCTTAAGATTGTGCATCAAAGGAGGACTAGCAGCCGCGTTGCACGGGAGAATGTGAAAAGTGTTCATATGTAGTAAAAACCTGAGAAATCCGTCCGTTTTCGTCATTTGTTATCGAATCGACTTAAAGCCAGGTCGTAACATTGGCCGCTCGTCTCTCTGAAACGGTTGTACTTATCGTCTGCAAAACTATGTCGCGTGCTACGGTATGCGGAGACACTAAAAGCACCATAGTAGAACACAGATGAAGCTTCTAAGTTGATGTAACAGCCAGTAAGAAGTAGTACAATTCAAGTTTTAGGTATCGATTATTGACTTTTTAGCTGGCTTTGGTGCTTTGGACATGAGCTAGGGCCTTACGATTCTGCATGAAAGGAGGACTAGCAGCCGAGTTGCATGGGAGAATGTGAAAAGTGTTCATATGTAGTAAAAACCTGAGAAATCCGTTCGATTTCGTCATTAGGTCTCGAATCGACTTGAAGCCAGATCGTCACATTGGCCTTTCTTCTCTCTGAAACGGTTGTCCTTATCGTCTTCAAAGCTATGTCTCGTGCTGCGGTATGCGGAGACACTAAAAGCACCATAGTAGAACACACATGAAACTCCTAAGTTGATGTAATAGCCAGTAAGAAGTAGTACAATTCAAGTTTTAGGTATAGATTATTGACTTTTTAGCTGGCTTTGGTGCCTTGGACATGAGCTAGGACCTTAAGATTCTGCATGAAAGGAGGACTAGCAGCCGAGTTGCTTGGGAGAATGTGAAAAGTGTTCATATGTAGTAAAAACCTGAGAAATCCGCCCGTTTTCGTCATTTGTTAACAAATCGACTCAAAGCCAGATCGTCACATTGCCCGCTATTCTCTCTGAAACGGTTGTCCTTATCGTCTGCAAAGATATGTCGCGTGTTGCGGTATGCGGTGACACTAAAAGCACCATAGTAGAACACAGATGAAGCTTTTAAGTTGATGTAATAGCCAGTAAGAAGTAGTACAATTCAAGTTTTAGGTATCGATTATTGACTTTTTAGCTGGCTTTGGTGCCTTGGACATGAGCTAGGACCTTACGATTCTGCATGAAAGGAGAACTAGCATCCGAGTTGCATGGAAGAATGTGAAAAGTGTTCATATGTAGTAAAAACCTGAGAAATCCGTTCGATTTCGTCATTAGCTATCGAATCGACTTGAAGCCAGATCGTCACATTGGCCGCTCTTCTCTCTGTAACGGTTGTACTTATCGTCTGCAAAGCTATGTCGCGTGCTGCGGTATGCAGAGACATTAAAAGCACCATAGTAGAACACAGATGAAGCTTCTAAGCTGATGTAATAGCCAGTAAGAAGTAGTGCAATTCAAGTTTTAGGTATCGATTATTGACTTTTTAGCTGGCTTTGGTGCCTTGGACATGAGCTAGGACCTTAAGATTCTGCATGAAAAGAGGAATAGCAGCTGAGTTGCATGGGAGAATGTGAAAAGTGTTCATATGTAGTAAAAACCTGAGAAATCCGTTCGTTTTCGTCATTTGTTATCGAATCGACTTAAAGCCAGATCGTCACATTGGCCGCTCCTCTCCCTGAAACGGTTGTACTCATCGTCTGCAAAGCTATGTCGCGTGCTGCGTTATGCGGAGACACTAAAGGCACCATAGTAGAACACAGATGAAGCTTCTAAGTTGATGTAATAGCCAGTAAGAAGTAGTACAATTCAAGTTCTAGGTATCGATTATTGACTTTTTAGCAGGCTTAGGTGCTTTGGACATGGGCTAGGACCTTAAGATTGTGCATGAAAGGAGGACTAGCAGCCGCGTTGCACGGGAGAATGTGAAAAGTGTTCATATGTAGTAAAAACCTGAGAAATCCGTCCGTTTTCGTCATTTGTTATCGAATCGACTTAAAGCCAGGTCGTCACATTGGCCGCTCGTCTCTCTGAAACGGTTGTACTTATCGTCTGCAAAACTATGTCGCGTGCTGCGGTATGCGGAGACACTAAAAGCACCATAGTAGAACACAGATGAAGCTTCTAAGTTGATGTAACAGCCAGTAAGAAGTAGTACAATTCAAGTTTTAAGTATCGATTATTGACTTTTTAGCTGGCTTTGGTGCTTTGGACATGAGCTAGGGCCTTAAGATTCTGCATGAAAGGAGGACTAGCAGCCGAGTTGCACGGGAGAATGTGAAAAGTGTTCATATGTAGTAAAAACCTGAGAAATCCGTTCGTTTTCGTCATTTGTTATCGAATCGACTTAAAGCCAGATCGTCACATTGGCCGCTCCTCTCCCTGAAACGGTTGTACTCATCGTCTGCAAAGCTATGTCGCGTGCTGAGCTATGCGGAGACACTAAAAGCACCATAGTAGAACACAGATGAAACTACTAAGTTGATGTAATAGCCAGTAAGAAGTAGTACAATTCAAGTTTTAGGTATCGATTATTGACTTTTTAGCTGGCTTTGGTGCCTTGGACATGAGCTAGGACCTTAAGATTCTGCATGAAAGGAGGACTAGCAGCCGAGTTGCACGGGAGAATGTGAAAAGTGTTCATATGTAGTAAAAACCTGAGAATACCGTCCGTTTTCGTCATTTGTTATCGAATCGACTTAAAGCCAGATCGTCACATTGGCCGCTCTTCTCCCTGAAAAGGTTGTACTCATCGTCTGCAAAGCTATGTCGCGTGCTGCGCTATGCGGAGACACTAAAAGCACCGTAGTGGAAGACAGATGAAGCTTCTAAGTTAATGTAATAGCCAGTAAGAAGTAGTACAATTCAAGTTTTAGGTATCGATTATTGATTTTTTAGCTGCCTTTGGTGCCTTGGACATGAGCTGGGACCTTAAGATTGTGCATGAAAGGAGGACTAGCAGCCGAGTTGCACGGGAGAATGTGAAAAGTGTTCATATGTAATAAAAACCTGAGAAATCCGTCCGTTTTCGTCATTTGTTATCGAATCGACTTAAAGACAGATCGTCACATTGGCCGCTCTTCTCCCTGAAACGGTTGTACTCATCGTCTGCAAAGCTATGTCGCGTGCTGCGGTATGCGGAGACATTAAAAGCACCATAGTAGAACACAGATGAAGCTTCTAAGCTGATGTAATAGCCAGTAAGAAGTAGTGCAATTCAAGTTTTAGGTATCGATAATTGACTTTTTAGCTGGCTTTGGTGCCTTGGACATGAGCTAGGACCTTAAGATTCTGCATGAAAAGAGGAATAGCAGCTGAGTTGCATGGGAGAATGTGAAAAGTGTTCATATGTAGTAAAAACCTGAGAAATCCGTTCGTTTTCGTCATTTGTTATCGAATCGACTTAAAGCCAGATCGTCACATTGGCCGCTCCTCTCCCTGAAACGGTTGTACTCATCGTCTGCAAAGCTATGTCGCGTGCTGCGTTATGCGGAGACACTAAAGGCACCATAGTAGAACACAGATGAAGCTTCTAAGTTGATGTAATAGCCAGTAAGAAGTAGTACAATTCAAGTTCTAGGTATCGATTATTGACTTTTTAGCAGGCTTAGGTGCTTTGGACATGGGCTAGGACCTTAAGATTGTGCATGAAAGGAGGACTAGCAGCCGCGTTGCACGGGAGAATGTGAAAAGTGTTCATATGTAGTAAAAACCTGAGAAATCCGTCCGTTTTCGTCATTTGTTATCGAATCGACTTAAAGCCAGGTCGTCACATTGGCCGCTCGTCTCTCTGAAACGGTTGTACTTATCGTCTGCAAAACTATGTCGCGTGCTGCGGTATGCGGAGACACTAAAAGCACCATAGTAGAACACAGATGAAGCTTCTAAGTTGATGTAACAGCCAGTAAGAAGTAGTACAATTCAAGTTTTAAGTATCGATTATTGACTTTTTAGCTGGCTTTGGTGCTTTGGACATGAGCTAGGGCCATAAGATTCTGCATGAAAGGAGGACTAGCAGCCGAGTTGCACGGGAGAATGTGAAAAGTGTTCATATGTAGTAAAAACCTGAGAAATCCGTTCGTTTTCGTCATTTGTTATCGAATCGACTTAAAGCCAGATCGTCACATTGGCCGCTCCTCTCCCTGAAACGGTTGTACTCATCGTCTGCAAAGCTATGTCGCGTGCTGAGCTATGCGGAGACACTAAAAGCACCATAGTAGAACACAGATGAAACTTCTAAGTTGATGTAATAGCCAGTAAGAAGTAGTACAATTCAAGTTTTAGGTATCGATTATTGACTTTTTAGCTGGCTTTGGTGCCTTGGACATGAGCTAGGACCTTAAGATTCTGCATGAAAGGAGGACTAGCAGCCGAGTTGCACGGGAGAATGTGAAAAGTGTTCATATGTAGTAAAAACCTGAGAATACCGTCCGTTTTCGTCATTTGTTATCGAATCGACTTAAAGCCAGATCGTCACATTGGCCGCTCTTCTCCCTGAAAAGGTTGTACTCATCGTCTGCAAAGCTATGTCGCGTGCTGCGCTATGCGGAGACACTAAAAGCACCGTAGTAGAAGACAGATGAAGCTTCTAAGTTGACGTAATAGCCAGTAAGAAGTAGTACAATTCAAGTTTTAGGTATCGATTATTGATTTTTTAGCTGCCTTTGGTGCCTTGGACATGAGCTGGGACCTTAATATTCTGCATGAAAGGAGTACTAGCAGCCGAGTTGAACGGGAGAATGCGAAAAGTGTTCATATGTAATAAAAACCTGAGAAATCCGTCCGTTTTCGTCATTTGTTATCGAATCGACTTAAAGACAGATCGTCACATTGGCCGCTCTTCTCCCTGAAACGGTTGTACTCATCGTCTGCAAAGCTATGTCGCGTGCTGCGGTATGCGGAGACACTAAAAGCACCATAATAGAACACAGATGAAACTTCTAAGTTGATGTAATAGCCAGTAAGAAGTAGTACAATTTAAGTTTTAGGTATCGATTATTGACTTTTTAGCTGGCATTGGTGCCTTGGACATGAGCTGGGACCTTAAGATTCTGCATGAAAGGAGGACTAGCAGCCGAGTTGCACGGGAGAATGTGAAAAGTGTTCATATGTAGTAAAAACCTGAGAATACCGTCCGTTTTCGTCATTTGTTATCGAATCGACTTAAAGCCAGATCGTCACATTGGCCGCTCTTCTGTCTGAAACGGTTGTAATTATCGTCTGCAAAGCTATGTCGCGTGCTGCGCTATGCGGAGACACTAAAAGCACCGTAGTAGAAGACAGATGAAGCTTCTAAGTTAATGTAATAGCCAGTAAGAAGTAGTACAATTCAAGTTTTAGGTATCGATTATTGATTTTTTAGCTGCCTTTGGTGCCTTGGACATGAGCTGGGACCTTAAGATTGTGCATGAAAGGAGGACTAGCAGCCGAGTTGCACGGGAGAATGTGAAAAGTGTTCATATGTAATAAAAACCTGAGAAATCCGTCCGTTTTCGTCATTTGTTATCGAATCGACTTAAAGACAGATCGTCACATTGGCCGCTCTTCTCCCTGAAACGGTTGTACTCATCGTCTGCAAAGCTATGTCGCGTGCTGCGGTATGCGGAGACATTAAAAGCACCATAGTAGAACACAGATGAAGCTTCTAAGCTGATGTAATAGCCAGTAAGAAGTAGTGCAATTCAAGTTTTAGGTATCGATAATTGACTTTTTAGCTGGCTTTGGTGCCTTGGACATGAGCTAGGACCTTAAGATTCTGCATGAAAAGAGGAATAGCAGCTGAGTTGCATGGGAGAATGTGAAAAGTGTTCATATGTAGTAAAAACCTGAGAAATCCGTTCGTTTTCGTCATTTGTTATCGAATCGACTTAAAGCCAGATCGTCACATTGGCCGCTCCTCTCCCTGAAACGGTTGTACTCATCGTCTGCAAAGCTATGTCGCGTGCTGCGTTATGCGGAGACACTAAAGGCACCATAGTAGAACACAGATGAAGCTTCTAAGTTGATGTAATAGCCAGTAAGAAGTAGTACAATTCAAGTTCTAGGTATCGATTATTGACTTTTTAGCAGGCTTAGGTGCTTTGGACATGGGCTAGGACCTTAAGATTGTGCATGAAAGGAGGACTAGCAGCCGCGTTGCACGGGAGAATGTGAAAAGTGTTCATATGTAGTAAAAACCTGAGAAATCCGTCCGTTTTCGTCATTTGTTATCGAATCGACTTAAAGCCAGGTCGTCACATTGGCCGCTCGTCTCTCTGAAACGGTTGTACTTATCGTCTGCAAAACTATGTCGCGTGCTGCGGTATGCGGAGACACTAAAAGCACCATAGTAGAACACAGATGAAGCTTCTAAGTTGATGTAACAGCCAGTAAGAAGTAGTACAATTCAAGTTTTAAGTATCGATTATTGACTTTTTAGCTGGCTTTGGTGCTTTGGACATGAGCTAGGGCCATAAGATTCTGCATGAAAGGAGGACTAGCAGCCGAGTTGCACGGGAGAATGTGAAAAGTGTTCATATGTAGTAAAAACCTGAGAAATCCGTTCGTTTTCGTCATTTGTTATCGAATCGACTTAAAGCCAGATCGTCACATTGGCCGCTCCTCTCCCTGAAACGGTTGTACTCATCGTCTGCAAAGCTATGTCGCGTGCTGAGCTATGCGGAGACACTAAAAGCACCATAGTAGAACACAGATGAAACTTCTAAGTTGATGTAATAGCCAGTAAGAAGTAGTACAATTCAAGTTTTAGGTATCGATTATTGACTTTTTAGCTGGCTTTGGTGCCTTGGACATGAGCTAGGACCTTAAGATTCTGCATGAAAGGAGGACTAGCAGCCGAGTTGCACGGGAGAATGTGAAAAGTGTTCATATGTAGTAAAAACCTGAGAATACCGTCCGTTTTCGTCATTTGTTATCGAATCGACTTAAAGCCAGATCGTCACATTGGCCGCTCTTCTCCCTGAAAAGGTTGTACTCATCGTCTGCAAAGCTATGTCGCGTGCTGCGCTATGCGGAGACACTAAAAGCACCGTAGTAGAAGACAGATGAAGCTTCTAAGTTGACGTAATAGCCAGTAAGAAGTAGTACAATTCAAGTTTTAGGTATCGATTATTGATTTTTTAGCTGCCTTTGGTGCCTTGGACATGAGCTGGGACCTTAATATTCTGCATGAAAGGAGTACTAGCAGCCGAGTTGAACGGGAGAATGCGAAAAGTGTTCATATGTAATAAAAACCTGAGAAATCCGTCCGTTTTCGTCATTTGTTATCGAATCGACTTAAAGACAGATCGTCACATTGGCCGCTCTTCTCCCTGAAACGGTTGTACTCATCGTCTGCAAAGCTATGTCGCGTGCTGCGGTATGCGGAGACACTAAAAGCACCATAATAGAACACAGATGAAACTTCTAAGTTGATGTAATAGCCAGTAAGAAGTAGTACAATTTAAGTTTTAGGTATCGATTATTGACTTTTTAGCTGGCATTGGTGCCTTGGACATGAGCTGGGACCTTAAGATTCTGCATGAAAGGAGGACTAGCAGCCGAGTTGCACGGGAGAATGTGAAAAGTGTTCATATGTAGTAAAAACCTGAGAAATCCGTCCGTTTTCGTCATTTGCTATCGAATTGACTTAAAGCCTAATCGCCGCATTGACCGCTCTTCTGTCTGAAACGGTTGTAATTATCGTCTGCTAAGCTATGTCGCGTGTTGCGGTATCCGGAGACACTAAAAGCACCGTAGTAGAACACAGATGAAGCTTCTAAGTTGATGTAATAGCCAGTAAGAAGTAGTACAATTCAAGTTCTAGGTATCGATTATTGACTTTTTAGCAGGCTTTGGTTTTTTGGACATGGGCTAGGACCTTAAGATTGTGCATCAAAGGAGGACTAGCAGCCGCGTTGCACGGGAGAATGTGAAAAGTGTTCATATGTAGTAAAAACCTGAGAAATCCGTCCGTTTTCGTCATTTGTTATCGAATCGACTTAAAGCCAGGTCGTCACATTGGCCGCTCGTCTCTCTGAAACGGTTGTACTTATCGTCTGCAAAACTATGTCGCGTGCTACGGTATGCGGAGACACTAAAAGCACCATAGTAGAACACAGATGAAGCTTCTAAGTTGATGTAACAGCCAGTAAGAAGTAGTACAATTCAAGTTTTAGGTATCGATTATTGACTTTTTAGCTGGCTTTGGTGCTTTGGACATGAGCTAGGGCCTTACGATTCTGCATGAAAGGAGGACTAGCAGCCGAGTTGCATGGGAGAATGTGAAAAGTGTTCATATGTAGTAAAAACCTGAGAAATCCGTTCGATTTCGTCATTAGCTATCGAATCGACTTGAAGCCAGATCGTCACATTGGCCGCTCTTCTCTCTGTAACGGTTGCACTTATCGTCTGCAAAGCTATGTCGCGTGCTGCGGTATGCAGAGACATTAAAAGCACCATAGTAGAACACAGATGAAGCTTCTAAGCTGATGTAATAGCCAGTAAGAAGTAGTGCAATTCAAGTTTTAGGTATCGATTATTGACTTTTTAGCTGGCTTTGGTGCCTTGGACATGAGCTAGGACCTTAAGATTCTGCATGAAAAGAGGAATAGCAGCTGAGTTGCATGGGAGAATGTGAAAAGTGTTCATATGTAGTAAAAACCTGAGAAATCCGTCCGTTTTCGTCATTTGTTATCGAATCGACTTAAAGCCAGATCGTCACATTGGCCTTTCTTCTCTCTGAAACGGTTGTCCTTATCGTCTTCAAAGCTATGTCGCGTGCTGCGGTATGCGGAGACACTAAAAGCACCGTAGTAGAACACACTTGAAACTCCTAAGTTGATGTAATAGCCATTAAGAAGTAGTACAATTCAAGTTTTAGGTATAGATTATTGTCTTTTTAGCTGGCTTTGGTGCCTTGGACATGAGCTAGGACCTTAAGATTCTGCATGAAAGGAGGACTAGCAGCCGAGTTGCTTGGGAGAATGTGAAAAGTGTTCATATGTAGTAAAAACCTGAGAAATCCGCCCGTTTTCGTCATTTGTTAACAAATCGACTCAAAGCCAGATCGTCACATTGCCCGCTATTCTCTCTGAAACGGTTGTCCTTATCGTCTGCAAAGATATGTCGCGTGTTGCGGTATGCGGAGACACTAAAAGCACCATAGTAGAACACAGATGAAGCTTTTAAGTTGATGTAATAGCCAGAAAGAAGTAGTACAATTCAAGTTTTAGGTATCGATTATTGACTTTTTAGCTGGCTTTGGTGCCTTGGACATGAGCTAGGACCTTACGATTCTGCATGAAAGGAGAACTAGCAGCCAAATTGCATGGATGAATGTGAAAAGTGTTCATATGTAGTAAAAACCTGAGAAATCCGTTCGATTTCGTCATTAGCTATCGAATCGACTTGAAGCCAGATCGTCACATTGGCCGCTCTTCTCTCTATAACGGTTGTACTTATCGTCTGCAAAGCTATGTCGCGTGCTGCGGTATGCAGAGACATTAAAAGCACCATAGTAGAACACAGATGAAGCTTCTAAGCTGATGTAATAGCCAGTAAGAAGTAGTGCAATTCAAGTTTTAGGTATCGATTATTGACTTTTTAGCTGGCTTTGGTGCCTTGGACATGAGCTAGGACCTTAAGATTCTGCATGAAAGGAGGACTAGCAGCCGAGTTGCACGGGAGAATGTGAAAAGTGTTCATATGTAGTAAAAACCTGAGAAATCCGTCCGTTTTCGTCATTTGTTATCGAATCGACTTAAAGCCAGATCGTCACATTGGCCGCTCTTCTCCCTGAAAAGGTTGTACGCATCGTCTGCAAAGCTATGTCGCGTGCTGCGCTATGCGGAGACACTAAAAGCACCGTAGTAGAAGACAGATGAAGCTTCTAAGTTGATGTAATAGCCAGTAAGAAGTAGTACAATTCAAGTTTTAGGTATCGATTATTGATTTTTTAGCTGCCTTTGGTGCCTTGGACATGAGCTGGGACCTTAATATTCTGCATGAAAGGAGGACTAGCAGCCGAGTTGCACGGGAGAATGTGAAAAGTGTTCATATGTAATAAAAACCTGAGAAATCCGTCCGTTTTCGTCATTTGTTATCGAATCGACTTAAAGACAGATCGTCACATTGGCCGCTCTTCTCCCTGAAACGGTTGTACTCATCGTCTGCAAAGCTATGTCGCGTGCTGCGGTATGCGGAGACACTAAAAGCACCATAATAGAACACAGATGAAACTTCTAAGTTGATGTAATAGCCAGTAAGAAGTAGTACAATTTAAGTTTTAGGTATCGATTATTGACTTTTTAGCTGGCATTGGTGCCTTGGACATGAGCTGGGACCTTAAGATTCTGCATGAAAGGAGGACTAGCAGCCGAGTTGCACGGGAGAATGTGAAAAGTGTTCATATGTAGTAAAAACCTGAGAAATCCGTCCGTTTTCGTAATTTGCTATCGAATTGACTTAAAGCCTAATCGCCGCATTGACCGCTCTTCTGTCTGAAACGGTTGTAATTATCGTCTGCTAAGCTATGTCGCGTGTTGCGGTATCCGGAGACACTAAAAGCACCGTAGTAGAACACAGATGAAGCTTCTAAGTTGATGTAATAGCCAATAAGAAGTAGTACAATTCAAGTTCTAGGTATCGATTATTGACTTTTTAGCAGGCTTTGGTTTTTTGGACATGGGCTAGGACCTTAAGATTGTGCATCAAAGGAGGACTAGCAGCCGCGTTGCACGGGAGAATGTGAAAAGTGTTCATATGTAGTAAAAACCTGAGAAATCCGTCCGTTTTCGTCATTTGTTATCGAATCGACTTAAAGCCAGGTCGTAACATTGGCCGCTCGTCTCTCTGAAACGGTTGTACTTTTCGTCTGCAAAACTATGTCGCGTGCTACGGTATGCGGAGACACTAAAAGCACCATAGTAGAACACAGATGAAGCTTCTAAGTTGATGTAACAGCCAGTAAGAAGTAGTACAATTCAAGTTTTAGGTATCGATTATTGACTTTTTAGCTGGCTTTGGTGCTTTGGACATGAGCTAGGGCCTTACGATTCTGCATGAAAGGAGGACTAGCAGCCGAGTTGCATGGGAGAATGTGAAAAGTGTTCATATGTAGTAAAAACCTGAGAAATCCGTTCGATTTCGTCATTAGGTCTCGAATCGACTTGAAGCCAGATCGTCACATTGGCCTTTCTTCTCTCTGAAACGGTTGTCCTTATCGTCTTCAAAGCTATGTCTCGTGCTGCGGTATGCGGAGACACTAAAAGCACCATAGTAGAACACACATGAAACTCCTAAGTTGATGTAATAGCCAGTAAGAAGTAGTACAATTCAAGTTTTAGGTATAGATTATTGACTTTTTAGCTGGCTTTGGTGCCTTGGACATGAGCTAGGACCTTAAGATTCTGCATGAAAGGAGGACTAGCAGCCGAGTTGCTTGGGAGAATGTGAAAAGTGTTCATATGTAGTAAAAACCTGAGAAATCCGCCCGTTTTCGTCATTTGTTAACAAATCGACTCAAAGCCAGATCGTCACATTGCCCGCTATTCTCTCTGAAACGGTTGTCCTTATCGTCTGCAAAGATATGTCGCGTGTTGCGGTATGCGGTGACACTAAAAGCACCATAGTAGAACACAGATGAAGCTTTTAAGTTGATGTAATAGCCAGTAAGAAGTAGTACAATTCAAGTTTTAGGTATCGATTATTGACTTTTTAGCTGGCTTTGGTGCCTTGGACATGAGCTAGGACCTTACGATTCTGCATGAAAGGAGAACTAGCAGCCGAGTTGCATGGAAGAATGTGAAAAGTGTTCATATGTAGTAAAAACCTGAGAAATCCGTTCGATTTCGTCATTAGCTATCGAATCGACTTGAAGCCAGATCGTCACATTCTCCGCTCTTCTCTCTGTAACGGTTGTACTTATCGTCTGCAAAGCTATGTCGCGTGCTGCGGTATGCAGAGACATTAAAAGCACCATAGTAGAACACAGATGAAGCTTCTAAGCTGATGTAATAGCCAGTAAGAAGTAGTGCAATTCAAGTTTTAGGTATCGATTATTGACTTTTTAGCTGGCTTTGGTGCCTTGGACATGAGCTAGGACCTTAAGATTCTGCATGAAAAGAGGAATAGCAGCTGAGTTGCATGGGAGAATGTGAAAAGTGTTCATATGTAGTAAAAACCTGAGAAATCCGTTCGTTTTCGTCATTTGTTATCGAATCGACTTAAAGCCAGATCGTCACATTGGCCGCTCCTCTCCCTGAAACGGTTGTACTCATCGTCTGCAAAGCTATGTCGCGTGCTGCGTTATGCGGAGACACTAAAGGCACCATAGTAGAACACAGATGAAGCTTCTAAGTTGATGTAATAGCCAGTAAGAAGTAGTACAATTCAAGTTCTAGGTATCGATTATTGACTTTTTAGCAGGCTTAGGTGCTTTGGACATGGGCTAGGACCTTAAGATTGTGCATGAAAGGAGGACTAGCAGCCGCGTTGCACGGGAGAATGTGAAAAGTGTTCATATGTAGTAAAAACCTGAGAAATCCGTCCGTTTTCGTCATTTGTTATTGAATCGACTTAAAGCCAGGTCGTCACATTGGCCGCTCGTCTCTCTGAAACGGTTGTACTTATCGTCTGCAAAACTATGTCGCGTGCTGCGGTATGCGGAGACACTAAAAGCACCATAGTAGAACACAGATGAAGCTTCTAAGTTGATGTAACAGCCAGTAAGAAGTAGTACAATTCAAGTTTTAAGTATCGATTATTGACTTTTTAGCTGGCTTTGGTGCTTTGGACATGAGCTAGGGCCTTAAGATTCTGCATGAAAGGAGGACTAGCAGCCGAGTTGCACGGGAGAATGTGAAAAGTGTTCATATGTAGTAAAAACCTGAGAAATCCGTTCGTTTTCGTCATTTGTTATCGAATCGACTTAAAGCCAGATCGTCACATTGGCCGCTCCTCTCCCTGAAACGGTTGTACTCATCGTCTGCAAAGCTATGTCGCGTGCTGAGCTATGCGGAGACACTAAAAGCACCATAGTAGAACACAGATGAAACTACTAAGTTGATGTAATAGCCAGTAAGAAGTAGTACAATTCAAGTTTTAGGTATCGATTATTGACTTTTTAGCTGGCTTTGGTGCCTTGGACATGAGCTAGGACCTTAAGATTCTGCATGAAAGGAGGACTAGCAGCCGAGTTGCACGGGAGAATGTGAAAAGTGTTCATATGTAGTAAAAACCTGAGAATACCGTCCGTTTTCGTCATTTGTTATCGAATCGACTTAAAGCCAGATCGTCACATTGGCCGCTCTTCTCCCTGAAAAGGTTGTACTCATCGTCTGCAAAGCTATGTCGCGTGCTGCGCTATGCGGAGACACTAAAAGCACCGTAGTAGAAGACAGATGAAGCTTCTAAGTTGATGTAATAGCCAGTAAGAAGTAGTACAATTCAAGTTTTAGGTATCGATTATTGATTTTTTAGCTGCCTTTGGTGCCTTGGACATGAGCTGGGACCTTAAGATTGTGCATGAAAGGAGGACTAGCAGCCGAGTTGCACGGGAGAATGTGAAAAGTGTTCATATGTAATAAAAACCTGAGAAATCCGTCCGTTTTCGTCATTTGTTATCGAATCGACTTAAAGACAGATCGTCACATTGGCCGCTCTTCTCCCTGAAACGGTTGTACTCGTCGTCTGCAAAGCTATGTCGCGTGCTGCGGTATGCGGAGACATTAAAAGCACCATAGTAGAACACAGATGAAGCTTCTAAGCTGATGTAATAGCCAGTAAGAAGTAGTGCAATTCAAGTTTTAGGTATCGATAATTGACTTTTTAGCTGGCTTTGGTGCCTTGGACATGAGCTAGGACCTTAAGATTCTGCATGAAAAGAGGAATAGCAGCTGAGTTGCATGGGAGAATGTGAAAAGTGTTCATATGTAGTAAAAACCTGAGAAATCCGTTCGTTTTCGTCATTTGTTATCGAATCGACTTAAAGCCAGATCGTCACATTGGCCGCTCCTCTCCCTGAAACGGTTGTACTCATCGTCTGCAAAGCTATGTCGCGTGCTGCGTTATGCGGAGACACTAAAGGCACCATAGTAGAACACAGATGAAGCTTCTAAGTTGATGTAATAGCCAGTAAGAAGTAGTACAATTCAAGTTCTAGGTATCGATTATTGACTTTTTAGCAGGCTTAGGTGCTTTGGACATGGGCTAGGACCTTAAGATTGTGCATGAAAGGAGGACTAGCAGCCGCGTTGCACGGGAGAATGTGAAAAGTGTTCATATGTAGTAAAAACCTGAGAAATCCGTCCGTTTTCGTCATTTGTTATCGAATCGACTTAAAGCCAGGTCGTCACATTGGCCGCTCGTCTCTCTGAAACGGTTGTACTTATCGTCTGCAAAACTATGTCGCGTGCTGCGGTATGCGGAGACACTAAAAGCACCATAGTAGAACACAGATGAAGCTTCTAAGTTGATGTAACAGCCAGTAAGAAGTAGTACAATTCAAGTTTTAAGTATCGATTATTGACTTTTTAGCTGGCTTTGGTGCTTTGGACATGAGCTAGGGCCATAAGATTCTGCATGAAAGGAGGACTAGCAGCCGAGTTGCACGGGAGAATGTGAAAAGTGTTCATATGTAGTAAAAACCTGAGAAATCCGTTCGTTTTCGTCATTTGTTATCGAATCGACTTAAAGCCAGATCGTCACATTGGCCGCTCCTCTCCCTGAAACGGTTGTACTCATCGTCTGCAAAGCTATGTCGCGTGCTGAGCTATGCGGAGACACTAAAAGCACCATAGTAGAACACAGATGAAACTTCTAAGTTGATGTAATAGCCAGTAAGAAGTAGTACAATTCAAGTTTTAGGTATCGATTATTGACTTTTTAGCTGGCTTTGGTGCCTTGGACATGAGCTAGGACCTTAAGATTCTGCATGAAAGGAGGACTAGCAGCCGAGTTGCACGGGAGAATGTGAAAAGTGTTCATATGTAGTAAAAACCTGAGAATACCGTCCGTTTTCGTCATTTGTTATCGAATCGACTTAAAGCCAGATCGTCACATTGGCCGCTCTTCTCCCTGAAAAGGTTGTACTCATCGTCTGCAAAGCTATGTCGCGTGCTGCGCTATGCGGAGACACTAAAAGCACCGTAGTAGAAGACAGATGAAGCTTCTAAGTTGACGTAATAGCCAGTAAGAAGTAGTACAATTCAAGTTTTAGGTATCGATTATTGATTTTTTAGCTGCCTTTGGTGCCTTGGACATGAGCTGGGACCTTAATATTCTGCATGAAAGGAGTACTAGCAGCCGAGTTGAACGGGAGAATGCGAAAAGTGTTCATATGTAATAAAAACCTGAGAAATCCGTCCGTTTTCGTCATTTGTTATCGAATCGACTTAAAGACAGATCGTCACATTGGCCGCTCTTCTCCCTGAAACGGTTGTACTCATCGTCTGCAAAGCTATGTCGCGTGCTGCGGTATGCGGAGACACTAAAAGCACCATAATAGAACACAGATGAAACTTCTAAGTTGATGTAATAGCCAGTAAGAAGTAGTACAATTTAAGTTTTAGGTATCGATTATTGACTTTTTAGCTGGCATTGGTGCCTTGGACATGAGCTGGGACCTTAAGATTCTGCATGAAAGGAGGACTAGCAGCCGAGTTGCACGGGAGAATGTGAAAAGTGTTCATATGTAGTAAAAACCTGAGAAATCCGTCCGTTTTCGTCATTTGCTATCGAATTGACTTAAAGCCTAATCGCCGCATTGACCGCTCTTCTGTCTGAAACGGTTGTAATTATCGTCTGCTAAGCTATGTCGCGTGTTGCGGTATCCGGAGACACTAAAAGCACCGTAGTAGAACACAGATGAAGCTTCTAAGTTGATGTAATAGCCAGTAAGAAGTAGTACAATTCAAGTTCTAGGTATCGATTATTGACTTTTTAGCAGGCTTTGGTTTTTTGGACATGGGCTAGGACCTTAAGATTGTGCATCAAAGGAGGACTAGCAGCCGCGTTGCACGGGAGAATGTGAAAAGTGTTCATATGTAGTAAAAACCTGAGAAATCCGTCCGTTTTCGTCATTTGTTATCGAATCGACTTAAAGCCAGGTCGTCACATTGGCCGCTCGTCTCTCTGAAACGGTTGTACTTATCGTCTGCAAAACTATGTCGCGTGCTACGGTATGCGGAGACACTAAAAGCACCATAGTAGAACACAGATGAAGCTTCTAAGTTGATGTAACAGCCAGTAAGAAGTAGTACAATTCAAGTTTTAGGTATCGATTATTGACTTTTTAGCTGGCTTTGGTGCTTTGGACATGAGCTAGGGCCTTACGATTCTGCATGAAAGGAGGACTAGCAGCCGAGTTGCATGGGAGAATGTGAAAAGTGTTCATATGTAGTAAAAACCTGAGAAATCCGTTCGATTTCGTCATTAGCTATCGAATCGACTTGAAGCCAGATCGTCACATTGGCCGCTCTTCTCTCTGTAACGGTTGCACTTATCGTCTGCAAAGCTATGTCGCGTGCTGCGGTATGCAGAGACATTAAAAGCACCATAGTAGAACACAGATGAAGCTTCTAAGCTGATGTAATAGCCAGTAAGAAGTAGTGCAATTCAAGTTTTAGGTATCGATTATTGACTTTTTAGCTGGCTTTGGTGCCTTGGACATGAGCTAGGACCTTAAGATTCTGCATGAAAAGAGGAATAGCAGCTGAGTTGCATGGGAGAATGTGAAAAGTGTTCATATGTAGTAAAAACCTGAGAAATCCGTCCGTTTTCGTCATTTGTTATCGAATCGACTTAAAGCCAGATCGTCACAATGGCCGTAGTTCTCTTTAAAACTATTGTACTTATCGTCTGCAAAGCTATGTCGCGTGCTGCGTTATGCGGAGACACTAAAGGCACCATAGTAGAACACAGATGAAGCTTCTATGTTGATGTAATAGCCAGTAAGAAATAGTACAATTCAAGTTTTAGGTATCGATTATTGACTTTTTAGCTGGCTTTGGTACCTTGGACATGAGCTAGGACCTTAAGATTCTGCATGAAAGGAGGACTATCAGCCGAGTTGCACGGGAGAATGTGAAAAGTGTTCATATGTAGTAAAAACCTGAGAAAGTTTTCGTCATTTGTTATCGAATCGTCTTAAAGCCAGATCGTTACATTGGCCGCTCTTCTGTCTGAAACGGTTGTACTTATCGTCTGCAAAGCTATGTCGCGTGCTGCGGTATGCGGAGACACTAAAAGCACCATAGTAGAACACAGATGAAACTTCTAAGTTGATGTAATAGCCAGTAAGAAGTAGTACAATTCAAGTTTTAGGTATCGATTATTGACTTTTTAGCTGGCTTTGGTGACTTGGACATGAGCTAGGACCTTAAGATTCTGCATGAAAAGAGGACTAGCACCCGCGTTGCGCGGGAGAATGTGAAAAGTGTTCATATGTAGTAAAAACCTGAGAAATCCGTCCGTTTTCGTCATTTGTTATCGAATCGACTTAAAGCCAGGTCGTCACATTGGCCGCTCGTCTGTCTGAAACCGTTGTACTTATCGTCTGCAAACCTATGTCGCGTGCTGCGGTATGCGGAGACACTAAAAGCACCATAGTAGAACACAGATGAAGCTTCTAAGTTGATGTAACAGCCAGTAGGAAGTAGTACAATTCAAGTTTTAGGTATCGATTATTGACTTTTTAGCTGGCTTTGGTGCTTTGGACATGAGCTAGGGCCGTAAGATTCTGCATGAAAGGAGGACTAGCAGCCGAGTTGCATGGGAGAATGTGAAAAGTGTTCATATGTAGTAAAAACCTGAGAAATCCGTCCGTTTTCGTCATTTGTTGTCGAATTGACTTAAAGCCAGATCCTCACATTGGCCGCTCTTCTCTCTGAAATGGTTACATTTATAGTCTGCAAAGCTATGTCGCGTGCTGCGGTATTCGGAGACACTAAAAGCACCATAGAAGGACACAGATGAAGCCTCTAAGTTGATGTAATAGCAAGTAAGAAGTAGTACAATTCAAGTTTTAGGTATCGATTATTGACTTTTTAGCTGGCTTTGGTGACTTGGACATGAGCTAGGACCTTAAGATTCTGCATGAAAGGAGGACTAGCAGCCGAGTTGCACGGGAGAATGTGAAAAGTGTTCATATGTAGTTAAAACCTGAGAAATCCGTAAGTTTTCGTCATTTGTTATCGAATCGACTTAAAGCCAGATCGTTACATTGGCCGCACTTCTCTCTGAAACGTTTGTACTTATCGTCTCCAAAGGTATGTCGCGTGCTGCGGTATTCGGAGACACTAAAAGCACCATAGTAGGACATAGATGAAGCTTCTAAGTTGATGTAATAGCAAGTAAGAAGTAGTACAATTCATGTTTTAGGTATCGATTATTGATTTTTTAGCTGGCTTTGGTGCCTTGGACATGAGCTAGGACCTTAAGATTCTGCATGAGGGGAGGACTAGCAGCCGAGTTGCACGGGAGAATGTGAAATGTGTTCATATGTAGTAAAAACCTGAGAAATCCTTCCGTTTTCGTCATTTGTTATCGAATCGACTTAAAGCCAGATCGTCACATTGGCCGCTCTTCTCCCTGAAACGGTTGTACTTATCGTCTGCAAAGCTATGTTGCGTGCTGCGGTATGCGGAGACACTAAAAGCACCATAGTAGAACACAGATGAAACTTCTAAGTTGATGTAATAGCCAGTAAGAAGTAGTACAATTCAAGTTTTAGGTATCGATTATTGACTTTTTAGCTGGCTTTGGTGCTTTGGAGATGAGCTAGGACCTTACGATTCTGCATAAAAGGAGGACTAGCAGCCGAGTTGCACAGAAGAATGTGAAAAGTGTTCATATGTAGTAAAAACCTGAGAAATCCGTCCGTTTTTGTCATTTGTTATCGAATCGACTTAAAGCCAGATCGCCGCATCGGCCGCTCTTCTGTCTGAAACGGTTGTACTTATCGTCTGCTAAGCTATGTCGCGTGTTGCGGTATCCGGAGACACTAAAAGCACCATAGTAGAACACAGATGAAGCTTCTAATTTGATGTAATAGCCAGTAAGAAGTAGTACAATTAAAGTTTTAGGTATCGATTATTGACTTTTTAGCAGGCTTTGGTGCGTTGGACATGGGCTAGGACCTTAAGAATGTGCATGAAAGGAGGACTTGCAGCCGACTTGCACGGGAGAATGTGAAAAGTGTTTATATGTAGAAAAAACCTGAGAAATATGTCCGTTTTCGTCATTTGTTATCGAATCGACTTAAAGCCAGGTCGTCATATTGGCCGCTCGTCTCTCTGAAACGGTTGTACTTATCGTCTGCAAACCTATGTCGCGTGCTGCGGTATGCGGAAACACGAAAAGCACCATAGTAGAACACAGATGAAGCTTCTAAGTTGATGTAACAGCCAGTAGGAAGTAGTACAATTCAAGTTTCAGGTATCGATTATTGACTTTTTAGCTGGCTTTGGTGCTTTGGACATGAGCTGGGGCCTTAAGATTCTGCATGAAAGGAGGACTAGCGGCCGAGTTGCATGGGAGAATGTGAAAAGTGTTTATATGTAGTAAAAACCTGAGAAATCCGTCCGTTTTCGTCATTTGTTATCGAATCGACTTAAAGCCAGATCGTCACATTGGCCGCTCCTCTCCCTGAAACGGTTGTACTCATCGTCTGCAAAGCTGTGTCGCGTGCTGCGCTATGCGGAGACACTAAAAGCACCATAGTAGAACACAGATGAAACTTCTAAGTTGATGTAATAGCCAGTAAGAAGTAGTACAATTCAAGTTTTAGGTATCGATTATTGACTTTTTAGCTGGCTATGGTGCCTTGGACATGAGCTAGGACCTTAAGATTCTGCATGAAAGGAGGACTAGCAGCCGAGTTGCACGGGAGAATGTGAAAAGTGTTCACATGTAGTAAAAACCTGAGAAACCCGTATGTTTTCGTCATTTGTTATCGAATCGACTTAAGGCCAGATCGTCACATTGGCCGCTCTTCTCCCTGAAACGGTTGTACTCATCGTCTGCAAAGCTATGTCGCGTGCTGCGGTATGCGGAGACACTAAAAGCACCATAGTAGAACACAGATGAAGCTTTTAAGTTGATGTAATAGCCAGTAAGAAGTAGTACAATTCAAGTTTTAGGTATCGATTTTTGACTTTGTAGCTGGCTTTGGTGCCTTTGACATGAGCTAGGACCTTAAGATTCTGCATGAAAGGAGGACTAGCAGCCAACTTGCATGGGAGAATGTGAAAAGTGTTCATATGTAGTAAGAACCTTTGAAATCCGTAAGTTTTCGTCTTTTGTTATCGAATCGACACAAAGCCAGATCGTTACATTGGCCGCTCTTCTCTCTGAAACGGTTGTACTTATCGTCTGCAAAGCTATGTCGCTTGCTGCGGTATTCGGAGACACTAAAAGCACCATAGTTGAACACAGATAAAGCTTTTAAGTTGATGTAGTAGCAAGTAAGAAGTAGTACAGTTCAAGTTTTAGGTATCGATTATTGACTTTTCAGTTGGCTTTGGTGCCATGGACATGAGCTAGGGCCTTAAGATTCTGCATGAAAGGAGGACTAGCAGCCGAGTTGCATGGGAGAATGTGAAAAGTGTTCATATGTAGTAAAAACCTGAGAAATCCGTCCGTTTTCGTCTTTTGTTATCGAATCGACTTAAAGCCAGATCGTCACATTGGCCGCTCTTCTCTCTGAAACGGTTGTACTTATTGTCTGCAAAGCTATTCGCGTGATGCGGTATGCGGAGACACTAAAAGCACCATAGTAGAACACAGATGAAGCTTCTAAGTTGATGTAATAGCCAGTAAGAAGTAGTACAATTTAAGTTTTAGGTATCGATTAATGACTTTTTAGCTGGCTTTGGTGCCTTGGACATGAGCTAGGGCCTTAAGATTCTGCATGAAAGGAGGACTAGCAGCCGAGTTGCATGGGAGAATGTGAAAAGTGATCATATGTAGTAAAAACCTGAGAAATCCGTCCGTTTTCGACTTTTGTTATCGAATCGACTTAAAGCCAGATCGTCACATTGGCCGCTCTTCTCTCTGAAACGGTTGTACTTATTGTCTGCAAAGCTATGTCGCGTGATGCGGTATGTGGAGACACTAAAAGCACCATAGTAGAACACAGATGAAGCTTTTAAGTTGATGTAATAGCCAGTAAGAAGTAGTACAATTCAAGTTTTAGGTATCGATTATTGACTATTTAGCTGGCTTTGGTGCCTTGGACATGAGCTAGTACCTTAAGATTCTGCATGAAAGGAGGACTAGCAGCCGAGTTGCACGGGAGAATGTGAAAAGTGTTCACATGTAGTAAAAACCTTAGAAATCCGTCCGTTTTCGTCATTTGTTATCGAATCGACTTAAAGCCAGATCGCCGCATTGGCCGCACTTCTGTCTGAAACGGTTGTACTTATCGTCTGCTAAGCTATGTCGCGTGTTGCGGTATCCGGAGACACTAAAAGCACCATAGTAATACTCAGATGAACGTTCTAAGTTGATGTAATAGCCAGTAAGAAGTAGTACAATACAAGTTTTAGGTATCGATTATTGACTTCTTAGCTTTAATTCGTGATTTGGACATGGGCTAGGACCTTAAGATTCTGCATGAAAGGAGGACTAGCAGCCGAGTTGTACAGGAGAATGTGAAAAGTGTTCATATGTAGTAAAAACCTGAGAAATCCGTCCGTTTTCGTCATTTGTTAACGAATCGACTCAAAGCCAGATCGTCACATTGCCGCTCTTCTCTCTGAAACGGTTGTACTTATCGTCTGCAAAGCTATGTCTCGTGTTGCGGTATGCGGAGACACTAAAAGCACTATAGTAGAACACAGATGAAGCTTTTAAGTTGATGTAATAGCCAGTAAGAAGTAGTACAGTTCAAGTTTTAGGTATCGATTATTGACTTTTTAGTTGGCTTTGGTGCCATGGACATGAGCTAGGGCCTTAAGATTCTGCATGAAAGGAGGACTAGCAGCCGAGTTGCACGGGAGAATGTGAAAAGTGTTCATATGTAGTAAAAACCTGAGAAATCCGTCCGTTTTCGTCATTTGTTATCGAATCGACTCAAAGCCAGATCGTCACATTGCCGCTCTTCTCTCTGAAACGGTTGTACTTATCGTCTGCAAAGCTATGTCTCGTGTTGCGGTATGCGGAGACACTAAAAGCACTATAGTAGAACACAGATGAAGCTTTTAAGTTGATGTAATAGCCAGTAAGAAGTAGTACAGTTCAAGTTCTAGGTATCGATTATTGACTTTTTAGCTGGCTTTAATGCCGTGGACATGAGCTAGGACCTTAAGATTCTGCATGAAAGGAGGACTAGCAGCCGCGTTGCATGGGAGTATGTGAAAAGTGTTCATATGTAGTAAAAACCTGAGAAATCCGTCCGTTTTCGTCATTTGTTATCGAATCGACTCAAAGCCAGATCGCCACATTGGCCGCTCTTCTCTCTGAAACGGTTGTACTTATCGTCTGCAAAGCTATGTCTCGTGTTCCGGTATGCGGAGACACTAAAAGCACCATAGTAGAACACAGATGAAGCTTTTAAGTTGATGTAATAGCCAGTAAGAAGTAGTACAATTCAAGTTTTAGGTATCGATTATTGACTTTTTAGCTGGCTTTGGTGCCTTGGACATGAGCTAGGACCTTAAGATTCTGCATGAAAGGAGGACTAGCAGCCGAGTTCATGGGAGAATGTGAAAAGTGTTCATATGTAGTAAAAACCTGAGAAATCCGTAAGTTTTCGTCACTTGTTATAGAATCAACTTAAAGCCAGATCGTCACATTGGCCGCTCTTCTCTCTGAAACGGTTGTACTTATCGTCTGCAAAGCTATGTCGCGTGCTGCGGTATGCGGAGACACTAAAAGCACCATAGTAGAACACAGATGAAACTTCGAAGTTGATGTAATAGCCAGTATGATGTAGTACAATTTAAGTTTTAGGTATCGATTATTGACTCTTTAGCTGGCTTTGGTGCCTTGGACATGAGCTAGGACCTTAAGAATCTGCATGAAAGGAGGACTAGCAGCCGAGTTGCACGGGAGAATGTGAAAAGTGTTCATATGTAGCACAAACCTAAGAAATCCGTCCGTGTTCGTCATTTGTTATCGAATCGACACAAAGCCAGATCGTCACATTGGCCGCTCTTCTCTCTGAAACGGTTGTACTTATCGTCTGCAAAGCTATGTCGCGTGCTGCGGTATCCGGAGACACTAAAATCAATATAGTAGTACACAGATGAAGTTTCTAAGTTGAAGTAATAGCCAGTAATAAGTAGTACAATTTAAGTTTTAGGTATCGATTATTGACTTTTTAGCTGGCTTTGGTGCCTCGGACACGAGCTAGGACCTTAAGATTCTGCATGAAAGGATGACTAGCAGTCGAGTTCATGGGAGAATGTGAAAAGTGTTCATATGTAGTAAAAACCTGAGAAATCCGTTCGTTTTCGTCACTTGTTATAGAATCGACTTAAAGCCAGATCGTCACATTGGCCGCTCTTCTCTCTGAAACGGTTGTACTTATCGTCTGCAAAGCTATGTCGCGTGCTGCGGTATGCGGAGACACTAAAAGCACCATAGTAGAACACAGATGAAACTTCTAAGTTGATGTAAAAGCCAGTAAGATGTAGTAAAATTTAAGTTTTAGGTATCGATTATTGACTCTTTAGCTGGCTTTGGTGCCTTGGACATGAGCTAGGACCTTATGAATCTGCATGAAAGGAGGACTAGCAGCCGAGTTGCACGGGAGAATGTGAAAAGTGTTCATATGTAGCACAAACCTAAGAAATCCGTCCGTGTTCGTCATTTGTTATCGAATCGACACGAAGCCAGATCGTCACATTGGCCGCTCTTCTCTCTGAAACGGTTGTACTTATCGTCTGCAAAGCTATTTCGCGTGCTGCGGTATGCGGTGAAATCAAAAGCACCATAGAAGAATACAGATGAACCTTCTAAGTTGATGTAATAGCCAGTAAGATGTAGTACAATTTAAGTTTTAGTTATCGATTATTGACTCTTTAGCTGGCTTTGGTGCCTTGGACATGAGCTAGAACCTTATGATTCTGCATGAAAGGAGGACTAGCAGCCGAGTTGCACGGGAGAATGTGAAAAGTGTTCATATGTAGTAAAAACCTTTGAAATCCGTCCGTTTTCGTCATTTGATTTCGAATCGACTTAAAGCCAGATCGTCACATTGGCCGCTCTTCTCACTGAAGCGGTTGTACTTATCGTCTGCAAAGCTATGTCGCGTGCTGCGGTATGCGGAGACACTAAAAGCACCATAGTAGAACACACATGAAGCTTCTAAGTTGAAGTAATAGCCAGTAAGAATTAGTACAATTCAAGTTTTAGGTATCGATTATTGATTTTGTAGCTGGCTTTGGCGACTTGGTCATGAGCTAGGACCTTAAGATTCTGCGTGAAAGGAGGACTAGCAGCCGAGTTGCACGGGAGAATGTGAAAAGTGTTCATATGTAGTAAAAACCTGAGAAATCCGTCCATTTTCGTCATTTGTTATCGAATCGACTTAAAGCCAGATCGTCACATTGGCCGCTCTTCTCACTGAAGCGGTTGTACTTATCGTCTGCAAAGCTATGTCGCGTGCTGCGGTATGCGGAGACACTAAAAGCACCATAGTACAACACAGATGAAACTTCTAAGTTGATGTAATAGCCAGTAAGAAGTAGTACAATTAAAGTTTTAGTTATCGATTATTGACTTTTTAGCTGGCTTTGGTGCCTTGGACATGAGCTAAGACCTTAAGAATCTGCATGAAAGGAGGACTAGCAGCCGAGTTGCACGGGAGAATGTGAAAAGTGTTCATATGTAGCACAAACCTAAGAAATCCGTCCGTGTTCGTCATTTGTTATCGAATCGACACGAAGCCAGATCGTCACATTGGCCGCTCTTCTCTCTGAAACGGTTGTACTTATCGTCTGCAAAGCTATTTCGCGTGCTGCGGTATGCGGAGAAATCAAAAGCACCATAGAAGAATACAGATGAACCTTCTAAGTTGATGTAATAGTCAGTAAGATGTAGTACAATTCAAGTTTTAGGTATCGATTATTGACTCTTTAGCTGGCTTTGGTGCCTTGGACATGAGCTAGGACCTTATGATTCTGCATGAAAGGAGGACTAGCAGCCGAGTTGCACGGGAGAATGTGAAAAGTGTTCATATGTAGTAAAAACCTTTGAAATCCGTCCGTTTTCGTCATTTGATTTCGAATCGACTTAAAGCCAGATCGTCACATTGGCCGCTCTTCTCACTAAAGCGGTTGTACTTATCGTCTGCAAAGCTATGTCGCGTGCTGCGGTATGCGGAGACACTAAAAGCACCATAGTAGAACACAGATGAAACTTCTAAGTTGATGTAATAGCCAGTAGAAGTAGTACAATTAAAGTTTTAGGTATCGATTATTGACTTTTTAGCTGGCTTTGGTGCCTTGGACATGAGCTAGGACCTTAAGATTCTGCATGAAAGGAGGACTAGCAGCCGAGTTGCACGGGAGAATGTGAAAAGTGTTCATATGTAGTAAAAACCTTAGAAATCCGTCCGTTTTCGTCATTTGTTATCGAATCGACTTAAAGCCAGATCGCCGCATTGGCCGCTATTCTGTCTGAAACGGTTGTACTTATCGTCTGCTAAGCTATGTCGCGTGTTGCGGAATGCGGAGACACTAAAAGCACCATAGTAATACTCAGATGAACCTTCTAAGTTGATGTAATAGCCAGTAACAAGTAGTACAATACAAGTTTTAGGTATCGATTATTGACTCTTTAGCTGGCTTTGGTGCCTTGGACATGAGCTACGACCGTAAGATTCTGCACGTAAGGAGGTCTAGCAGCCGAGTTGCATGGGAGAATGTGAAAAGTGTTCATATGTAGTAAAAACCTGAGAAATCCGTCTGTTTTCGTCTTTTGTTCTCGAATCGACTTAAAGCCAGATCGTCACATTGGCCGCTCGTCTCTATGAAACGGTTGTACTTATCGTCTGCAAAGCTATGTCGCGTGCTGCGGTATGCGGAGACACTAAAAGCACCATAGTAGAACACACATGAAGCTTCTAAGTTGATGTAATAGCCAGTAAGAAGTAGTACAATTCAAGTTTTAGGTATCGATTATTGACTTCTTAGCTTTCTTTCGTGATTTGGACATGAGCTAGGACCTTAAGATTCTGCATGAAAGGAGGACTAGCAGCCGAGTTGTACAGGAGAATGTGAAAAGTGTTCATATGTAGTAAAAACCTGAGAAATCCGTCCGTTTTCGTCATTTGTTAACGAATCGACTCAAAGCCAGATCGTCACATTGGCCGCTATTCTCTCTGAAACGGTTGTCCTTATCGTCTGCAAAGATATGTCGCGTGTTGCGGTATGCGGAGACACTAAAAGCACCATAGTAGAACACAGATGAAGCTATTAAGTTGATGTAATAGCCAGTAAGAAGTAGTACAATTCAAGTTTTAGGTATCGATTATTGACTTTTTAGCTGGCTTTGGTGCCTTGGACAAGAGCTACGACCTTAAGATTCTGCATGAAAGGAGAACTAGCAGTCGAGTTGCACGGGAGAATGTGAAAAGTGTTCATATGTAGTAAAAACCTGAGAAATCCGTCCGTTTTCGTCATTTGTTATCGAATCGACTCAAAGCCAGATCGTCACATTGCCGCTCTTCTCTCTGAAACGGTTGTACTTATCGTCTGCAAAGCTATGTCTCGTGTTGCGGTATGCGGAGACACTAAAAGCACTATAGTAGAACACAGATGAAGCTTTTAAGTTGATGTAATAGGCAGTAAGAAGTAGTACAATTAAAGTTTTAGGTATCGATTATTGACTTTTTAGCTGGCTTTGGTGCCTTGGACATGATCTAGGACCTTAATATTCTGCATGAAAGGAGGACTAGCCGCCGACTTGCATGGGAGAATGTGAAAAGTGTTCATATGTAGTAAAAACCTGAGAAATCCGTCCGTTTTCGTCTTTTGTTATCGAATCGACTTAAAGCCAGATCGTCACATTGGCCGCTCTTCTCTCTGAAACTGTTGTACTTATTGTCTGCAAAGCTATGTCGCGTGATGCGGTATGCGGAGACACTAAAAGCACCATAGTAGAACACAGATGAAGCTTCTAAGTTGATGTAATAGCCAGTAAGAAGTAGTACAATTCACGTTTTAGGTATCGATTATTGACTTTTTACCTGGCTTTGGTGCCTTGGACATGAGCTAGGACCTTAAGAATCCTCATGAAAGGAGGACTAGCTGCCGAGTTGCACGGGAGTATGTGAAAAGTGTTCATATGTAGTAAAAACCTAAGAAATCCGTCCGTGTTCGTCATTTGTTATCGAATCGACACAAAGCCAGATCGTCACATTGGCCGCTCTTCTCCCTGAAACGGTTGTACTTATCGTGTGCAAAGCTATGTCGCGTGCTGCGGTATCCGGAGACACTAAAATCAATATATTAGTACACAGATGAAGTTTCTAAGTAGAAGTAATAGCCAGTAAGAAGTAGTACAATTTAAGTTTTAGGTATCGATTATTGACTTTTTAGCTGGCTTTGGTGCCTTGGACACGAGCTAGGACCTTAAGATTCTGCATGAAAGGAGGACTAGCAGCCGAGTTCATGGCAGAATGTGAAATGTGTTCATATGTAGTAAAAACCTGAGAAATCCGTCCGTTTTCGTCACTTGTTATAGAATCGACTTAAAGCCAGATCGTCACATTGGCCGCTCTTCTCTCTGAAACGGTTGTACTTATCGTCTGCAAAGCTATGTCGCGTGCTGCGGTATGCGGAGACACTAAAAGCACCATAGTAGAACACAGATGAAACTACTAAGTTAATGTAATAGCCAGTAAGATGTAGTACAATTTAAGTTTTAGGTATCGATTATTGACTCTTTAGCTGGCTTTGGTGCCTTGGTCATGAGCTAGGACCTTATGAATCTGCATGAAAGGAGGACTAGCAGCCGAGTTGCACGGGAGAATGTGAAAAGTGTTCATATGTAGCACAAACCTAAGAAATCCGTCCATGTTCGTCATTTGTTATCGAATCAACACAAAGCCAGATCGTCACATTGGCCGCTCTTCTCTCTGAAACGGTTGTACTTATCGTCTGCAAAGCTATTTCGCGTGCTGCGGTATGCGGAGACATCAAAAGCACCATAGAAGAATACAGATAAACCTTCTAAGTTGATGTAATAGCCAGTAAGATGTAGTACAATTTAAGTTTTAGGTATGGATTATTGACTCTTTAGCTGGCTTTGGTGCCTTGGACATGAGCTAGGACCTTATGATTCTGCATGAAAGGAGGACTAGCAGCCGAGTTGCACGGGAGAATGTGAAAAGTGTTCATATGTAGTAGAAACCTGAGAAATCCGTCCGTTTTCGTCATTTGTTATCGAATCGACTTAAAGCCAGATCGTCACATTGGCCGCTCTTCTCCCTGAAACGGTTGTACTTATCGTCTGCAAAGCTATGTCGCGTGCTGCGGTATCCGGAGACACTAAAATCAATATAGTAGTACACAGATGAAGCTTCTAAGTTGAAGTAATAGCAAGTAAGAAGTAGTACAATTTAAGTTTTAGGTATCGATTATTGACTTTTTAGCTGGCTCTGGTGCCTTGGACATGAGCTAGGACCTTAAGATTCTGCATGAAAGGAGGACTAGCAGCCGAGTTCATGGGAGAATGTGAAAAGTGTTCATATGTAGTAAAAACCTGGGAAATCCGTCCGTTTTCGTCATTTGTTGTCGAATCGACTTAAAGCCAGATCGTCACGTTGGCCGCTCTTCTCTCGAAACGGTTGTACTTATCGTCTGCAAACCTATGTCGCGTGCTGCGGTATTCGGAGACACTAAAATCAATATAGTAGTACACAGATGAAGCTTCTAAGTTGAAGTAATAGCAAGTAAGAAGTAGTACAATTTAAGTTTTAGGTATCGATTATTGACTTTTTAGCTGGCTCTGGTGCCTTGGACATGAGCTAGGACCTTAAGATTCTGCATGAAAGGAGGACTAGCAGCCGAGTTCATGGGAGAATGTGAAAAGTGTTCATATGTAGTAAAAACCTGAGAAATCCGTCCATTTTCGTCATTTGTTATCGAATCGACTTAAAGCCAGATCGTCACATTGGCCTCTCTTCTCTCTGAAACGGTCGTTCTTATCGTCTGCAAAGCTATGTCGCGTGCTGTGGTATGAGGAGACACTAAAAGCACCATAATAGAACACAGATGAAACTTCTAAGTTGATGTAATAGCCAGTAAGAAGTAGTACAATTAAAGTTTTAGGTATCGATTATTGACTTTTTAGCTGGCTTTGGTGCCTTTGACTTGAGCTAGGACCTTAAGATTCTGCATGAAAGGAGGATTAGCAGCCGAGTTGCACGGAAGAATGTGAAAAGTGTTCATATGTAGTAGAAACCTGAGAAATCCGTCCGTTTTCGTCATTTGTTATCGAATCGACTTAAAGCCAGATCGTCACATTGGCCGCTCTTCTCCCTGAAGGGTTGTACTTATCGTCTGCAAAGCTATGTCGCGTGCTGCGGTATCCGGAGACACTAAAATCAATATAGTAGTACACAGATGAAGCTTCTAAGTTGAAGTAATAGCAAGTAAGAAGTAGTACAATTTAAGTTTTAGGTATCGATTATTGACTTTTTAGCTGGCTTTGGTGCCTTGGACATGAGCTAGAACCTTATGATTCTGCATGAAAGGAGGACTAGCAGCCAAGTTGCACGGGAGAATGTGAAAAGTGTTCATATGTAGTAAAAACCTTTGAAATCCGTCCGTTTCCGTCATTTGTTTTTGAATGGACTTAAAGCCAGATCGTCATATTGGCCGCTCTTCTCTCTGAAACGGTCGTTCTTATCGTCTGCAAAGCTATGTCGCGTGCTGTGGTATGAGGAGACACTAAAAGCACCATAATAGAACACAGATGAAACTTCTAAGTTGATGTAATAGCCAGTAAGAAGTAGTACAATTAAAGTTTTAGGTATCGATTATTGACTCTTTAGCTGGCTTTGGTGCCTTGGTCATGAGCTAGGACCTTATGAATCTGCATGAAAGGAGGACTAGCAGCCGAGTTGCACGGGAGAATGTGAAAAGTGTTCATATGTAGCACAAACCTAAGAAATCCGTCCATGTTCGTCATTTGTTATCGAATCAACACAAAGCCAGATCGTCACATTGGCCGCTCTTCTCTCTGAAACGGTTGTACTTATCGTCTGCAAAGCTATTTCGCGTGCTGCGGTATGCGGAGACATCAAAAGCACCATAGAAGAATACAGATGAACCTTCTAAGTTGATGTAATAGCCAGTAAGATGTAGTACAATTTAAGTTTTAGGTATGGATTATTGACTCTTTAGCTGGCTTTGGTGCCTTGGACATGAGCTAGGACCTTATGATTCTGCATGAAAGGAGGACTAGCAGCCGAGTTGCACGGGAGAATGTGAAAAGTGTTCATATGTAGTAGAAACCTGAGAAATCCGTCCGTTTTCGTCATTTGTTATCGAATCGACTTAAAGCCAGATCGTCACATTGGCCGCTCTTCTCCCTGAAACGGTTGTACTTATCGTCTGCAAAGCTATGTCGCGTGCTGCGGTATCCGGAGACACTAAAATCAATATAGTAGTACACAGATGAAGCTTCTAAGTTGAAGTAATAGCAAGTAAGAAGTAGTACAATTTAAGTTTTAGGTATCGATTATTGACTTTTTAGCTGGCTCTGGTGCCTTGGACATGAGCTAGGACCTTAAGATTCTGCATGAAAGGAGGACTAGCAGCCGAGTTCATGGGAGAATGTGAAAAGTGTTCATATGTAGTAAAAACCTGAGAAATCCGTCCGTTTTCGTCATTTGTTGTCGAATCGACTTAAAGCCAGATCGTCACGTTGGCCGCTCTTCTCTCTGAAACGGTTGTACTTATCGTCTGCAAACCTATGTCGCGTGCTGCGGTATTCGGAGACACTAAAATCAATATAGTAGTACACAGATGAAGCTTCTAAGTTGAAGTAATAGCAAGTAAGAAGTAGTACAATTTAAGTTTTAGGTATCGATTATTGACTTTTTAGCTGGCTCTGGTGCCTTGGACATGAGCTAGGACCTTAAGATTCTGCATGAAAGGAGGACTAGCAGCCGAGTTCATGGGAGAATGTGAAAAGTGTTCATATGTAGTAAAAACCTGAGAAATCCGTCCATTTTCGTCATTTGTTATCGAATCGACTTAAAGCCAGATCGTCACATTGGCCTCTCTTCTCTCTGAAACGGTCGTTCTTATCGTCTGCAAAGCTATGTCGCGTGCTGTGGTATGAGGAGACACTAAAAGCACCATAATAGAACACAGATGAAACTTCTAAGTTGATGTAATAGCCAGTAAGAAGTGGTACAATTAAAGTTTTAGGTATCGATTATTGACTTTTTAGCTGGCTTTGGTGCCTTTGACTTGAGCTAGGACCTTAAGATTCTGCATGAAAGGAGGATTAGCAGCCGAGTTGCACGGAAGAATGTGAAAAGTGTTCATATGTAGTAGAAACCTGAGAAATCCGTCCGTTTTCGTCATTTGTTATCGAATCGACTTAAAGCCAGATCGTCACATTGGCCGCTCTTCTCCCTGAAACGGTTGTACTTATCGTCTGCAAAGCTATGTCGCGTGCTGCGGTATCCGGAGACACTAAAATCAATATAGTAGTACACAGATGAAGCTTCTAAGTTGAAGTAATAGCAAGTAAGAAGTAGTACAATTTAAGTTTTAGGTATCGATTATTGACTTTTTAGCTGGCTTTGGTGCCTTGGACATGAGCTAGAACCTTATGATTCTGCATGAAAGGAGGACTAGCAGCCAAGTTGCACGGGAGAATGTGAAAAGTGTTCATATGTAGTAAAAACCTTTGAAATCCGTCCGTTTTCGTCATTTGTTTTTGAATGGACTTAAAGCCAGATCGTCATATTGGCCGCTCTTCTCTCTGAAACGGTTGTACTTATTGTCTGCAAAGCTATGTCGCGTGCAGCGGTGTGCGGAGACACTAAAAGCACCATAGTAGAACACACATGAAGCTTCTAAGTTGATGTAATAGCCAGTAAGAAGTAGTACAATTCACGTTTTAGGTATCGATTATTGACTTTTTAGCTGGCTTTGGTGCCTTTGACATGAGCTAGGACCTTAAGATTCTGCATGAAAGGAGGACTAGCGGCCGAGTTGCATGGGAGAATGTGAAAAGAGTTCATATGTAGTAAAAACCTGAGAAATCCGTCCGTTTTCGTCATTTGTTAACGAATCGACTCAAAGCCAGATCGTCACATTGGCCGCTCTTCTCTCTGAAACAGTTGTCCTTATCGTCTGCAAAGATATGTCGCGTGTTGCCGTATGCGGAGACACTAAAAGCACCATAGTAGAACACAGATGAAGCTTTTAAGTTGATGTAATAGCCAGTAAGAAGTAGTACAATTCAAGTTTTAGGTATAGATTAGTGACTTTTTAGCTGGCTTTGGTGCCTTAAACATGAGCTAGGACCTTAAGATTCTGCATGAAAGGAGGACTAGCAGCCGAGTTGCACGGGAGAATGTGAAAAGTGTTCATATGTAGTAAAAACATAGGATATCCGTCCGTTTTCGTCATTTGTTATCGAATCGACTCAAAGCCAGATCTTCTGTCTGAAACGGTTGTACTTATCGTCTGCAAAGCTATGTCGCGTGCTCCGGTATTCGGAGACACTAAAAGCACCATAGTAGGACACAGATGAAGCTTCTAAGTTGATGTAATAGCAAGTAAGAAGTAGTACAATTCAAGTATTAGGTATCGATTATTGACTTTTTAGCTGGCTTTGGTGCCTTGGACATGAGCTAGGACATTAAGATTCTGAATGAAAGGAGGACTAGCAGCCGAGTTGCACGGGAGAATGTGAAAAGTGTTCATATGTAGTAAAAACCTGAGAAATCTGTCCGTTTTCGTGATTTGTTATCGAATCGACTTAGAGCCAGATCGTCACATTGGCCGCTCTTCTCTCTGAAACGGTCGTACTTATCGTCTGCAAAGCTATGTCGCGTGCTGCGGTATGTGGAGACACTAAAAGCGCCATAGTAGAACACAGATGAAGCCTCTAAGTTGATGTAATAGCCAGTAAGAAGTAGTACAATTCAAGTTTTAGGTATCGATTATTGATTTTTTAGCTGGCTTTGGTGCCTTGGATATGAGCTAGGACCTTAATATTCTGCGTGAAAGGAGGACTAGCAGCCGAGTTGGACGGGAGAATGTGAAAAGTGTTCACATGAAGTATAAACCTGAGAAGTCCGTCCGTTTTCGTGATTTGTTATCGAATCGACTTAAAGCCAGATCGTCACATTGGCCGCTCTTCTCCCTGAAACGGTTGTACTTATCGTCTGCAAAGCTATGTCGCGTGCTGCGGTATGAGGAGACACTAAAAGCACCATAGTAGATCACAGATGAAACTTCTAAGTTGATGTAATAGCCAGTAAGAAGTAGTACAATTAAAGTTTTAGGTATCGATTATTGACTTTTTAGCTGGCTTTGGTGCCTTGGACATGACCTAGGACCTTAAGAATCTGCATGAAAGGAGGACTAGCAGCCGAGTTGCACGGGAGAATGTGAAAAGTGTTCATATGTAGTAAAAACCTGAGAAATCCGTCCGTTTTCGTCATTTGTTATCGAATCGACTTAAAGCCAGATCGTCACATTGGACGCTCTTCTCCCTGAAACGGTTGTACTTATCGTCTGCAAAGCTATGTCGCGTGCTGCGGTATGAGGAGACACTAAAAGCACCATAGTAGAACACAGATGAAACTTCTAAGTTGATGTAATAGCCAGTAAGAAGTAGTACAATTAAAGTTTTAGGTATCGATTATTGACTTTTTAGCTGGCTTTGGTGCCTTGGACTTGAGCTAGGACCTTAAGATTCTGCATGAAAGGAGGACTAGCAGCCGCGTTGCATGGGAGTATGTGAAAAGTGTTCATATGTAGTAAAAACCTGAGAAATCCGTCCGTTTTCGTCATATGTTATCGAATCGACTCAAAGCCAGATCGCCACATTGGCCGCTCTTCTCTCTGAAACGGTTGTACTTATCGTCTGCAAAGCTATGACTCGTGTTCCGGTATGCGGAGACACTAAAAGCACCATAGTAGAACACAGATGAAGCTTTTAAGTTGATGTAATAGCCAGTAAGAAGTAGTACAATTAAAGTTTTAGGTATCGATTATTGACTTTTTAGCTGGCTTTGGTGCCTTGGACTTGAGCTAGGACCTTAAGATTCTGCATGAAAGGAGGATTAGCAGCCGAGTTGCACGGAAGAATGTGAAAAGTGTTCATATGTAGTAGAAACCTGAGAAATCCGTCCGTTTTCGTCATTTGTTATCGAATCGACTTAAAGCCAGATCGTCACATTGGCCGCTCTTCTCTCTGAAACGGTTGTACTTATTGTCTGCAAAGCTATGTCGCGTGCAGCGGTGTGCGGAGACACTAAAAGCACCATAGTAGAACACACATGAAGCTTCTAAGTTGATGTAATAGCCAGTAAGAAGTAGTACAATTCACGTTTTAGGTATCGATTATTGACTTTTTAGCTGGCTTTGGTGCCTTTGACATGAGCTAGGACCTTAAGATTCTCCATGAAAGGAGGACTAGCGGCCGAGTTGCATGGGAGAATGTCAAAAGAGTTCATATGTAGTAAAAACCTGAGAAATCCGTCCGTTTTCGTCATTTGTTAACGAATCGACTCAAAGCCAGATCGTCACATTGGCCGCTCTTCTCTCTGAAACAGTTGTCCTTATCGTCTGCAAAGATATGTCGCGTGTTGCCGTATGCGGAGACACTAAAAGCACCATAGTAGAACACAGATGAAGCTTTTAAGTTGATGTAATAGCCAGTAAGAAGTAGTACAATTCAAGTTTTAGGTATAGATTATTGACTTTTTAGCTGGCTTTGGTGCCTTAAACATGAGCTAGGACCTTAAGATTCTGCATGAAAGGAGGACTAGCAGCCGAGTTGCACGGGAGAATGTGAAAAGTGTTCATATGTAGTAAAAACATAGGAAATCCGTCCGTTTTCGTCATTTGTTATCGAATCGACTCAAAGCCAGATCTTCTGTCTGAAACGGTTGTACTTATCGTCTGCAAAGCTATGTCGCGTGCTCCGGTATTCGGAGACACTAAAAGCACCATAGTAGGACACAGATGAAGCTTCTAAGTTGATGTAATAGCAAGTAAGAAGTAGTACAATTCAAGTATTAGGTATCGATTATTGACTTTTTAGCTGGCTTTGGTGCCTTGGACATGAGCTAGGACATTAAGATTCTGAATGAAAGGAGGACTAGCAGCCGAGTTGCACGGGAGAATGTGAAAAGTGTTCATATGTAGTAAAAACCTGAGAAATCTGTCCGTTTTCGTGATTTTTTATCGAATCGACTTAGAGCCAGATCGTCACATTGGCCGCTCTTCTCTCTGAAACGGTCGTACTTATCGTCTGCAAAGCTATGTCGCGTGCTGCGGTATGTGGAGACACTAAAAGCGCCATAGTAGAACACAGATGAAGCCTCTAAGTTGATGTAATAGCCAGTAAGAAGTAGTACAATTCAAGTTTTAGGTATCGATTATTGACTTTTTAGCTGGCTTTGGTGCCTTGGACATGAGCTAGGACCTTAAGATTCTGCATGAAAGGAGGACTAGCAGCCGAGTTGCACGGGAGAATGTGAAAAGTGTTCATATGTAGTAAAAACCTTAGAAATCCGTCCGTTCTCGTTATTTGTTATCGAATCGACTTAAAGCCAGATCGTCACATTGGCCGCTCTTCTCCCTGAAACGGTTGTACTTATCGTCTGCAAAGCTATGTCGCGTGCTGCGGTATGCGGAGACACTAAAAGCACCATAGTAGAACACAGATGATACTTCTAAGTTGATGTAATAGCCAGTAAGAGGTAGTACTATTCAAGTTTTAGGTATCGATTATTGACTTTTTAGCTGGCTTTTTTGCCTTGGACATGAGCTAAGACCATAAGATTCTGCATGAAAGGAGGACCAGCAGCCGAGTTGCACGGGAGAATGTGAAAAGTGTTCATATGTAGTAAAAACCTGAGAAACCCGTCCGTTTTCGTCATTTGTTATCGAACTGACTTAAAGCCAGATCGTCACATTGGCCGCTCTTCTCCCTGAAACGGTTGTACTTATCGTCTGCAAAGCTATGTCGCGTGCTGCGGTATCCGGAGACACTAAAATCAATATAGTAGTACACAGATGAAGTTTCTAAGTTGAAGTAATAGCCAGTAAGAAGTAGTACAATTTAAGTTTTAGGTATCGATTATTGACTTTTTAGCTTGCTTTGGTTCCTTGGACACGAGCTACGACCTTAAGAATCTGCATGAAAGGAGGACTAGCAGCCGAGTTGCACGGGAGAATGTGAAAAGTGTTCATATGTAGCACAAACCTAAGAAATCCGTCCGTGTTCGTCATTTGTTATCGAATCGACACAAAACCAGATCGTCACATTGGCCGCTCTTCTCTCTGAAACGGTTGTACTTATCGTCTGCAAAGCTATTTCGCGTGCTGCGGTATGCGGAGACAGTAAAAGCACCATTGAAGAATACAGATGAACCTTCTAAGTTGATGTAATAGCCAGTAAGAAGGAGTACAATTCAAGTTTTAGGTATCGATTTCTGACTTTTTAGCTGGCTTTGGTGCCTTGGACATGAGCTAGGACCTTATGAATCTGCATGAAAGGAGGACTAGCAGCCGAGTTGCACGGGAGAATGTGAAAAGTGTTCATATGTAGTAAAAACCTTTGAAATCCGACCGTTTTCGTCATTTGTTTTCGAATCGACTTAAAGCCAGATCGTCATATTGGCCGCTCTTCTCTCTGAAACGGTTGTACTTATCGTCTGCAAAGCTATGTCGCGTGCTGCGGTATGCGGAGACACTAAAAGCACCATAGTACAACACACATGAAGCTTCTAAGTTGATGTAATAGCCAGTAAGAAGTAGTACAATTCACGTTTTAGGTATCGATTATTGACTTTTTACCTGGCTTTGGTGCCTTTGACATGAGCTAGGACCTTAAGATTCTGCATGAAAGGAGGACTAGCAGCCGAGTTGCACGGGAGAATGTGAAAAGTGTTCATATGTAGTAAAAACCTGAGAAATCAGTCCGTTTTCGTCATTTGTTATCGAATCGTCTCAATGCCAGATCGTCACATTGGCCGCTCTTCTGTCTGAAACGGTTGTACTTATCGTCTGCAAACCTATGTCGCGTGCTGCGGTATTCGGAGACACTAAAAGCACCATAGTAGGACACAGATGAAGCTTCTAAGTTGATGTAATAGCAAGTAAGGAGTAGTACAATTCAAGTTTTAGGTATCGATTATTGACTTTTTAGCTGGCTTTGGTGCCTTGGACATGAGCTAGGACCTTAAGAATCTGCATGAAAGGAGGACTAGCAGCCGAGTTGCACGGGAGAATGTGAAAAGTGTTCATATGTAGTAAAAACCTAAGAAATCCGTCCGTGTTCGTCATTTGTTATCGAATCGACACAAAGCCAGATCGTCACATTGGCCGCTCTTCTCCCTGAAACGGTTGTACTTATCGTCTGCAAAGCTATGTCGCGTGCTGCGGTATCCGGAGACACTAAAATCAATATATTAGTACACAGATGAAGTTTCTAAGTAGAAGTAATAGCCAGTAAGAAGTAGTACAATTTAAGTTTTAGGTATCGATTATTGACTTTTTAGGTGGCTTTGGTGCCTTGGACACGAGCTAGGACCTTAAGATTCTGCATGAAAGGAGGACTAGCAGCCGAGTTCATGGCAGAATGTGAAAAGTGTTCATATGTAGTATAAACCTGAGAAATCCGTCCGTTTTCGTCACTTGTTATAGAATCGACTTAAAGCCAGATCGTCACAATTGCCGCTCTACTCTCTGAAACGGTTGTACTTATCGTCTGCAAAGCTATGTCGCGTGCTGCGGTATGCGGAGACACTAAAAGCACCATAGTAGAACACAGATGAAACTACTAAGTTAATGTAATAGCCAGTAAGATGTAGTACAATTAAAGTTTTAGGTATCGATTATTGACTCTTTAGCTGGCTTTGGTGCATTGGACATGAGCTAGGACCTTATGAATCTGCATGAAAGGAGGACTAGCAGCCGAGTTGCACGGGAGAATGTGAAAAGTGTTCATATGTAGCACAAACCTAAGAAATCCGACCATGTTCGTCATTTGTTATCGAATCGACACAAAGCCAGATCGTCACATTGGCCGCTCTTCTCTCTGAAACGGTTGTACTTATCGTCTGCAAAGCTATTTCGCGTGCTGCGGTATGCGGAGACATCAAAAGCACCATAGAAGAACACAGATGAACCTTCTAAGTTGATGTAATAGCCAGTAAGATGTAGTACAATTTAAGTTTTAGGTATCGATTATTGACTCTTTAGCTGGCTTTGGTGCATTGGACATGAGCTAGGACCTTATGATTCTGCATGAAAGGAGGACTAGCAGCCGAGTTGCATTGTAGAATGTGAAAAGTGTTCATATGTAGTAAAAACCTGAGAAATCCGTCCGTTTTCGTCATTTGTTATCGAATCGACTTAAAGCCAGATCGTCACATTGGCCGCTCTTCTCTCTGAAACGGTTGTACTTATCGTCTGCAAAGCTATTTCGCGTGCTGCGGTATGCGGAGACAGTAAAAGCACCATAGAAGAATACAGATGAACCTTCTAAGTTGATGTAATAGCCAGTAAGAAGTAGTACAATTCAAGTTTTAGGTATCGATTATTGACTTTTTAGCTGGCTTTGGTGCCTTGGACATGAGCTAGGACCTTATGATTCTGCATGAAAGGAGGACTAGCAGCCGAGTTGCACGGGAGAATGTGAAAAGTGTTCATAAGTAGTAAAAACCTATGAAATCCGTCCGTTTTCGTCATTTGTTTTCGAATGGACTTAAAGCCAGATCGTCATATTGGCCGCTCTTCTCTCTGAAACGGTTGTACTTATTGTCTGCAAAGCTATGTCGCGTGCAGCGGTGTGCGGAGACACTAAAAGCACAATAGTAGAACACACATGAAGCTTCTAAGTTGATGTAATAGCCAGTAAGAAGTAGTACAATTCACGTTTTAGGTATCGATTATTGACTTTTTACCTGGCTTTGGTGCCTTTGACATGAGCTAGGACTTTAAGATTCTGCATGAAAGGAGGACTAGCGGCCGAGTTGCATGGGAGAATGTGAAAAGTGTTCATATGTAGTAAAAACATAGGAAATCCGTCCGTTTTCGTCATTTGTTATCGAATCGACTCAAAGCCAGATCGTCACATTGGCCGCTCTTCTGTCTGAAACGGTTGTACTTATCGTCTGCAAAGCTATATCGCGTGCTGCGGTATTCGGAGACACTAAAAGCACCATAGTAGGACACAGATGAAGCTTCTAAGTTGATGTAATAGCAAGTAAGAAGTAGTACAATTCAAGTATTAGGTAACGATTATTGACTTTTTAGCTGGCTTTGGTGACTTGCACATGAGCTAGGACCTTAAGATTCTGAATGAAAGGAGGACTAGCAGCCGAGTTGCACGGGAGAATGTGAAAAGTGTTCATATGTAGTAAAAACCTGAGAAATCCGTCCGTTTTCGTGATTTGTTATCGAATCGACTTAGAGCCAGATCGTCACATTGGCCGCTCTTCTCTCTGAAACGGTCGTACTTATCGTCTGCAAAGCTATGTCGCGTGCTGCGGTATGTGGAGACACTAAAAGCGCCATAGTAGAACACAGATGAAGCCTCTAAGTTGATGTAATAGCCAGTAAGAAGTAGTACAATTCAAGTTTTAGGTATCGATTATTGATTTTTTAGCTGGCTTTGGTGCCTTGGATATGAGCTAGGACCTTAAGATTCTGCGTGAAAGGAGGACTAGCAGCCGAGTTGCGCGGGAGAATGGGAAAAGTGTTCACATGTAGTATAAACCTGAGAAATCCGTCCGTTTTCGGGATTTGTTATCGAATCGACTTAAAGCCAGATCGTAACATTGGCCGCTCTCCTCCCTGAAACGGTTGTACTTATCGTCTGCAAAGCTATGTCGCGTGCTGCGGTATGAGGAGACACTAAAAGCACCATAGTAGAACACAGATGAAACTTCTAAGTTGATGTAATAGCCAGTAAGAAGTAGTACAATTAAAGTTTTAGGTTTCGATTAATGACTTCTTAGCTGGCTTTGGTGCCTTGGACATGAGCTAGGACCTTAAGATTCTGCATGAAAGGAGGACTAGCAGCCGAGTTGCACGGGAAAATGTGAAAAGTGTTCATATGTAGTGAAAACATGAGAAATCCGTCCGTTTTCGTCATTTGTTATCGAATCGACTTAAAGCCAGATCGCCGCATTGGCTGCTCTTCTGTCTGAAACGGTTGTACTTATCGTCTGCTAAGCTATGTCGCGTGTTGCGGTATCCGGAGACACTAAAAGCACCATAGTAATACACAGATGAACCTTCTAAGTTGATGTAATAGCCAGTAAGAAGTAGTACAATACAAGTTTTAGTTATCGATCATTGACTTTTTAGCTGGCTTTGGTGACTTGGACATGAGCTAGGACCTTAAGATTCTGCATGAAAGGAGGTCTAGCAGCCGAGTTGCATGGGAGAATGTGAAAACTGTTCATATGTAGTAAAAACCTGAGAAATCCGTCCGTTTTCGTCTTTTGATCTCGAATCGACTTAAAACCAGATCGTCACACTGGCCGCTCTTCTCTATGAAACGGTTGTACTTATCGTCAGCAAAGCTATGTCGCGTGCTGCGGTATGCGGAGACACTAAAAGCACCATAGTAGAACACACATGAAGCTTCTAAGTTGATGTAATAGCCAGTAAGAAGTAGTACAATTCAAGTTTTAGGTATCGATTATTGACTTTTTAGCTGGCTTTGGTGCCTTGGACATGGGCTAGGACCTTAAGATTCTGCATGAAAGGAGGACTAGCAGACGAGTTGCATGGGAGAATGTGAAAAGTCTTCATATGTAGTAAAATCCTGAGAAATCCGTCCGTTTTCGTCATTTGTTAACGAATCGACTCAAAGCCAGATCGTCAAATTGGCCGCTATTCTCTCTGAAACGGTTGTCCTTATCGTCTGCAAATATATGTCGCGTGTTGCAGTATGCGGAGACACTAAAAGCACCATAGTAGAACACAGATGAAGCTTTTAAGTTGATGTAATAGCCAGTAAGAAGTAGTACAATTCAAGTTTTAGGTATCGATTATTGACTTTTTAGCTGGCTTTGGTGACTTGGACATGAGCTAGGACCTTAAGATTCTGCATGAAAGGAGGACTAGCAGCCGAGTTGCACGGGAGAATGTGAAAAGTGTTCATATGTAGTAAAAACCTGAGAAATCCGTCCGTTTTCGTCTTTTGTTATCGAATCGACTTAAAGCCAGAACGTCACATTGGCCGCTCTTCTCTCTGAAACGGTTGTACTTATCGTCTGCAAAGCTATGTCGCGTGATGCGGTATGCGGAGACACTAAAAGCACCATAGTAGAAAACAGATGAAGCTTCTAAGTTGATGTAATAGCCAGTAAGAAGTAGTACACTTTAAGTTTCAGGTATCGATTACTGACTTTTTAGCTGGCTTTGGTGCCTTGGACATGAGCTAGGACCTTAAGATTCTGCATGAAAGGAGGACTAGCAGCCGCGTTGCATGGGAGTATGTGAAAAGTGTTCATATGTAGTAATAACCTGAGAAATCCGTCCGTTTTCGTCATTTGTTATCGAATCGACTCAAAGCCAGATCGCCACATTGGCCGCTCTTCTCTCTGAAACGGTTGTACTTATCGTCTGCAAAGCTATGTCTCGTGTTCCGGTATGCGGAGACACTAAAAGCACCATAGTAGAACACAGATGAAACTTCTAAGTTGATGTAATAGCCAGTAAGAGGTAGTACAATTCAAGTTTTAGGTATCGATTATTGACTTTTTAGCTGGCTTTGGTGCCTTGGACATGAGCTAGGACCTTAAGATTCTGCATGAAAGGAGGACTAGCAGCCGAGTTGCACGGGAGAATGTGAAAAGTTTTCATATGTAGTAAAAACCTGAGAAACATGTCCGTTTTCGTCATTTGTTATCGAATCGCCTTAAAGCCAGATTGTCACATTGGCCGCTCTTCTCCCTGAAACGGTTGTACTTATCGTCTGCAAAGCTATGTCGCGTGCTGCGGTATCCGGAGACACTAAAATCAATATACTAGTACACAGATGAAGTTTCTAAGTTGAAGTAATAGCCAGTAAGAAGTAGTACAATTTAAGTTTTAGGTATCGATTATTGACTTTTTAGCTGGCTTTGGTACCTTGGACATGAGCTAGGACCGTAAGATTCTGCATGAAAGGAGGACTAGCAGCCGAGTTCATGGGAGAATATGAAAGGTGTTCATATGTAGTAAAAACCTGAGAAATCCGTCCGTTTTCGTCACTTGTTATAGAATCGACATAAAGCCAGATAATCACATTGGCCGCTCTTCTCTCTGAAACGGTTGTACTTATCGTCTGCAAAGCTATTTCGCGTGCTGCGGTATGCGGAGACACTAAAAGCACCATAGAATAATACAGATGAACCTTCTAAGTTGATGTAATAGCCAGTAAGAAGTAGTACAATTCAAGTTTTAGGTATCGATTATTGACTTTTTAGCTGGCTTCGGTGCCTTGGACATGAGCTAGGACCTTATGATTCTGCATGAAAGGAGGACTAGCAGCCGAGTTGCACGGGAGAATGTGAAAAGTGTTCATATGTAGTAAAAACCTTTGAAATCCGTCCGTTTTCGTCATTTGTTAACGAATCGACTCAAAGCCAGATCGTCACATTGGCCGCTCTTCTGTCTGAAACGGTTGTACTTATCGTCTGCAAAGCTATGTCTCGTGTTGCGGTATGCGGAGACACTAAAAGCACCATAGTAGAACACAGATGAAGCTTCTAAGTTGATGTAATAGCCAGTAAGAAGTAGTACAATTCAAGTTTTAGGTATCGATTATTGACTTTTTAGCTGGCTTAGGTGCCTTGGTCATGAGCTAGGACCTTAAGATTCTGCATGAAAGGAGGACTAGCAGCCGAGTTGCACGGGAGAATGTGAAAAGTGTTCATATGTAGTAAAAACCTAAGAAATCCGTCCGTGTTCGTCATTTGTTATCGAATCGACACAAAGCCAGATCGTCACATTGGCCGCTCTTCTCCCTGAAACGGTTGTACTTATCGTCTGCAAAGCTATGTCGCGTGCTGCGGTATGCGGAGACACTAAAATCAATATAGTAGTACACAGATGAAGTTTCTAAGTTGAAGTAATAGCCAGTAAGAAGTAGTACAATTTAAGTTTTAGGTATCGATTATTGACTTTTTAGCTGGCTTAGGTGCCTTGGACATGAGCTAGGACCTTAAGATTCTGCATGAAAGGAGGACTAGCAGCCGAGTTGCACGGGAGAATGTGAAAAGTGTTCATATGTAGTAAAAACCTAAGAAATCCGTCCGTGTTCGTCATTTGTTATCGAATCGACACAAAGCCAGATCGTCACATTGGCCGCTCTTCTCCCTGAAACGGTTGTACTTATCGTCTGCAAAGCTATGTCGCGTGCTGCGGTATGCGGAGACACTAAAAGCACCATAGTAGAACACACATGAAGCTTCTAAGTTGATGTAATAGACAGTAAGAAGTAGTACAATTCACGTTTTAGGTATCGATTATTGACTTTTTAGCTGGCTTTGGTGCCATTGACATGAGCTAGGACCTTAAGATTCTGCATGAAAGGAGGACTAGCAGCCGAGTTGCACGGGAGAATGTGAAAAGTGTTCATATGTAGTAAAAACCTGAGAAATCCGTACGTTTTCGTCTTTTGTTATCGAATCGACTTAAAGCCAGAACGTCACATTGGCCGCTCTTCTCTCTGAAACGGTTGTACTTATCGTCTGCAAAGCTATGTCGCGTGATGCGGTATGCGGAGACACTAAAAGCACCATAGTAGAACACAGATGAAGCTTCTAAGTTGATGTAATAGCCAGTAAGAAGTAGTACACTTTAAGTTTCAGGTATCGATTACTGACTTTTTAGCTGGCTTTGGTGCCTTGGACATGAGCTAGGACCTTAAGATTCTGCATGAAAGGAGAACTAGCAGCCGCGTTGCATGGGGGTATGTTAAAAGAGTTCATATGTAGTAACAACCTGAGAAATCCGTCCGTTTTCGTCATTTGTTATCGAATCGACTCAAAGCCAGATCGCCACATTGGCCGCTCTTCTCTCTGAAACGGTTGTACTTTTCGTCTGCAAAGCTATGTCTCGTGTTCCGGTATGCGGAGACACTAAAAGCACCATTGAAGAATACAGATGAACCTTCTAAGTTGATGTAATAGCCAGTAAGAAGGAGTACAATTCAAGTTTTAGGTATCGATTATTGACTTTTAAGCTGGCTTTGGTGCCTTGGACATGAGCTAGGACCTTAAGATTCTGCATGAAAGGAGGACTAGAAGCCGAGTTGCACGGGAGAATGTGAAAAGTGTTCATATGTAGTAAAAACCTGAGAAATCCGTCCGTTTTCGTCATTTGTTATCGAATCGACTTAAAGCCAGATCGTCACATTGGCCGCTCTTCTCTCTGAAACGGTTGTACTTATCGTCTGCAAAGCTATGTCGCGTGCTGTGGTATGCGGAGACACTAAAAGCACCATAGTAGAACACAGATGAAACTTCTAAGTTGATGTAATAGCCAGTAAGAGGTAGTACAATTCAAGTTTTAGGTATCGATTATTGACTTTTTAGCTGGCTTTGGTGCCTTGGACATGAGCTAGGACCTTAAGATTCTGCATGAAAGGAGGACTAGCAGCCGAGTTGCACGGGAGAATGTGAAAAGTGTTCATATGTAGTAAAAACCTGAGAAACATGTCCGTTTTCGTCATTTGTTATCGAATCGCCTTAAAGCCAGATCGTCACATTGGCCGCTCTTCTCCCTGAAACGGTTGTACTTATCGTCTGCAAAGCTATGCCGCGTGCTGCGGTATCCGGAGACACTAAAATCAATATACTAGTACACAGATGAAGTTTCTAAGTTGAAGTAATAGCCAGTAAGATGTAGTACAATTTAAGTTTTAGGTATCGATTATTGACTTTTTAGCTGGCTTTGGTGCCTTGGACATGAGCTAGGACCTTACGATTCTGCATGAAAGGAGGACTAGCAGCCGAGTTCATGGGAGAATGTGAAAGGTGTTCATATGTAGTAAAAACCTGAGAAATCCGTCCGTTTTCATCACTTGTTATAGAATCGACATAAAGCCAGATAATCACATTGGCCGCCCTTCTCTCTGAAACGGTTGTACTTATCGTCTGCAAAGCTATGTCGCGTGCTGCGGTATGCGGAGACACTAAAAGCACCATAGTAGAACACAGATGAAACTTCTAAGTTGATGTAATAGCCAGTAAGATGTAGTACAATTTAAGTTTTAGGTATCGATTATTGACTTTTTAGCTGGCTTTGGTGCCTTGGACATGAGCTAGGACCATAAGAATCTGCATGAAAGGAGGACTAGCATCCGAGTTGCACGGGAGAATGTGAAAAGTGTTCATATGTAGCACAAACCTAAGAAATCCGTCCGTGTTCGTCATTTGTTATCGAATCGACACAAAGCCAGATCGTCACATTGGCCGCTCTTCTCTCTGAAACGGTTGTACTTATCGTCTGCAAAGCTATTTCGCGTGCTGCGGTATGCGGAGACACTAAAAGCACCATAGAAGAATACAGATGAACCTTCTAAGTTGATGTAATAGCCAGTAAGAAGTAGTACAATTCAAGTTTTAGGTATCGATTATTGACTTTTTAGCTGGCTTTGGTGCCTTGGACATGAGCTAGGACCTTATGATTCTGCATGAAAGGAGGACTAGCAGCCGAGTTGCACGGGAGAATGTGAAAAGTGTTCATATGTAGTAAAAACCTTCGAAATCCGTCCGTTTTCGTCATTTGTTTTCGAATCGACTTAGAGCCAGATCGTCGTATTGGCCGCTCTTCTCTCTGAAACGGTTGTACTTATCGTCTGCAAAGCTATGTCGCGTGCTGCGGTATTCGGAGACACTAAAAGCACCATAGTAGAACACACATGAAGCTTCTAAGTTGATGTAATAGCCAGTAAGAAGTAGTACAATTCACGTTTTAGGTATCGATTATTGACTTTTTAGCTGGCTTTGGTGCCTCTGACATGAGCTAGGACCTTAAGATTCTGCATGAAAGGAGGACTAGCAGCCGAGTTGCATGGGAGAATTTGAAAAGAGTTCATATGTAGTAAAAACCTGAGAAATCCGTCCGTTTTCGTCATTTGTTAACGAATCGACTCAAAGCCAGATCGTCACATTGGCCGCTCTTCTGTCTGAAACGGTTGTACTTATCGTCTGCAAAGCTATGTCTCGTGTTGCGGTATGCGGAGACACTAAAAGCACCATAGTAGAACACAGATGAAGCTTCTAAGTTGATGTAATAGCCAGTAAGAAGTAGTACAATTCAAGTTTTAGGTATCGATTATTGACTTTTTAGCTGGCTTAGGTGACTTGGACATGAGCTAGGACCTTAAGATTCTGCATGAAAGGAGGACTAGCAGCCGAGTTGCACGGGAGAATGTGAAAAGTGTTCATATGTAGTAAAAACCTAAGAAATCCGTCCGTGTTCGTCATTTGTTATCGAATCGCCTTAAAGCCAGATCGTCACATTGGCCGCTCTTCTCCCTGAAACGGTTGTACTTATCGTCTGCAAAGCTATGTCGCGTGCTGCGGTATCCGGAGACACTAAAATAAATATAGTAGTACACAGATGAAGTTTCTAAGTTGAAGTAATAGCCAGTAAGAAGTAGTACAATTTAAGTTTTAGGTATCGATTATTGACTTTTTAGCTGGCTTTGGTGCCTTGGACATGAGCTAGGACCTTAAGACTCTGCATGAAAGGAGGACTAGCAGCCGAGTTCATGGGAGAATGTGAAAATTGTTCATATGTAGTAAAAACCTGAGAAATCCGTCAGTTTTCGTCACTTGTTATAGAATCGACTTAAAGCCAGATCGTCACATTGGCCGCTCTTCTCTCTGAAACGGTTGTACTTATCGTCTGCAAAGCTATGTCGCGTGCTGCGGTATTCGGAGACACTAAAAGCACCATAGTAGAACACAGATGAAACTTCTAAGTTGATGTAATAGCCAGTAAGATGTAGTACAATTTAAGTTTTAGGTATCGATTGTTGACTTTTTAGCTGGCTTTGGTGCCTTGGACATGAGCTAGGATCATAAGAATCTGCATGAAAGGAGGACTAGCAGCCGAGTTGCACGGGAGAATGTGAAAGGTGTTCATATGTAGCACAAACCTAAGAAATCCGTCCGTGTTCGTCATTTGTTATCGAATCGACACAAAGCCAGATCGTCACATTGGCCGCTCTTCTCTCTGAAACGGTTGTACTTATCGTCTGCAAAGCTATTTCGCGAGCTGCGGTATGCGGAGACACTAAAAGCACCATAGAAGAATACAGATGAACCTTCTAAGTTGATGTAATAGCCAGTAAGAAGTAGTACAATTCAAGTTTTAGGTATCGATTATTGACTTTTTAGCTGGCTTTGGTGCCTTGGACATGAGCTAGGACCTTAAGATTCTGCATGAAAGGAGGACTAGCAGCCGAGTTGCACGGGAGAATGTGAAAAGTGTTCATATGTAGTAAAAACCTGAGAAATCCGTCCGTTTTCGTCATTTGTTATCTAATCGACTTAAAGCCAGATCGTCACATTGGCCGCTCTTCTCCCTGAAACGGTTGTACTTATCGTCTGCAAAGCTATGTCGCGTGCTGCGGTATGCGGAGACACTAAAAGCACCATAGTAGAACACAGATGAAACTTCTAAGTTGATGTAATAGCCAGTAAGAAGTAGTGCAATTCAAGTTTTAGGTATCGATTATTGACTTTTTTGCTGGCTTTGGTGCCTTGGACATGAGCTAGGACCTTAAGATTCTGCATGAAAGGAGGACTAGCAGCCGAGTTGCACGGGAGAATGTGAAAAGTGTTCATATGTAGTAAAAACCTGAGAAAACCGTCCGTTTTCGTCATTTGTTATCGAATCGCCTTAAAGCCAGATCGTTACATTGGCCGCTCTTCTCCCTGAAACGGTTGTACTTATCGTCTGCAAAGCTATGTCGCGTGCTGCGGTATCCGGAGACACTAAAATCAATATAGTAGTACACAGATGATGTTTCTAAGTTGAAGTAATAGCCAGTAAGAAGTAGTACAATTTAAGTTTTAGGTATCGATTATTGACTTTTTAGCTGGCTTTGGTGCCTTGGACATGAGCTAGGACCATAAGAATCTGCATGAAAGGAGGACTAGCAGCCGAGTTGCACGGGAGAATGTGAAAAGTGTTCATATGTAGCACAAACCTAAGAAATCCGTCCGTTTTCGTCATTTGTTATCGAATCGACACAAAGCCAGATCGTCACATTGGCCGCTCTTCTCTCTGAAACGGTTGTACTTATCGTCTGCAAAGCTATTTCGCGTGCTGCGGTATGCGGAGACACTAAAAGCATCATAGAAGAATACAGATGAACCTTCTAAGTTGATGTAATAGCCAGTAAGAAGTAGTACAATTCAAGTTTTAGGTATCGATTATTGACTTTTTAGCTGGCTTTGGTGCCTTGGACATGAGCTAGGACCTTATGATTCTGCATGAAAGGAGGACTAGCAGCCGAGTTGCATGGGAGAATGTGAAAAGTGTTCATATGTAGTAAAAACCTTTGCAATCCGTCCGTTTTCGTCATTTGTTTTCGAATCGACTTAGAGCCAGATCGTCATATTGGCCGCTCTTCTCTCTGAAACGTTTGTCCTTATCGTCTGCAAAGATATGTCGCGTGTTGCGGTATGCGGAGACACTAAAAGCACCATAGTAGAACACAGATGAAGCTGCTAAGTTGATGTAATAGCAAGTAAGAAGTACTACAATTCAAGTTTTAGGTATCGATTATTGACTTTTTACCTGGCTTTGGTGCCTTGGACATGAGCTAGGACCTTAAGATTCTGCATGAAAGGAGGACTAGCAGCCGAGTTGCACGGGAGAATGAGAAAAGTGTTCATATGTAGTAAAAACCTGAGAAATCCGTCCGTTTTCGTCATTTGTTATCGAATCGACTTAAAGCCAGATCGTCACATTGGACGCTCTTCTCCCTGAAACGGTTGTTCTTATCGTCTGCAAAGCTATGTCGCGTGCTGCGGTATGAGGAGACACTAAAAGCACCATAGTAGAACACAGATGAAACTTCTAAGTTGATGTAATAGCCAGTAAGAAGTAGTACAATTAAAGTTTTAGGTATCGATTATTGACTTTTTAGCTGGGTTTGGTGCCTTGGACTTGAGCTAGGACCTTAAGTTTCTGCATGAAAGGAGGATTAGCAGCCGAGTTGCACGGGAGAATGTGAAAAGTGTTCATATGTAGTAGAAACCTGAGACATCCGTCCGTTTTCGTCATTTGTTATCGAAGCGACTTAAAGTCAGATCGCAGCATTGGCCGCTCTTCTGTCTGAAACGGTTGTACTTATCGTCTGCTAAGCTATGTCGCGTGTTGCGGTATCCGGAGACACTAAAAGCACCATAGTAATACACAGATGAACCTTCTAAGTTGATGTAATAGACAGTAAGAAGTAGTACAATACAAGTATTAGTTATCGATTATTGACTTTTTGCTGGCTTTGGTGCCTTGGACATGAGCTAGGACCTTAAGATTCTGCATGAAAGGAGGTCTAGCAGCCGAGTTGCATGGGAGAATGTGAAAACTGTTCATATGTAGTAAAAACCTGAGAAATCCGTCCGTTTTCGTCTTTTGTTCTCTTTTCGACTTAAAGCCAGATCGTCACATTGGCCGCTCATCTCTATGAAACGGTTGTACTTTTCGTCGACAAAACTATGTGGCGTGCTGCGGTATGCGGAGACACTAAAAGCACCATAGTAGAACACACATGAAGCTTCTAAGTTGATGTAATAGCCAGTAAGAGGTAGTACAATTCAAGTTTTAGGTATCGATTATTAACTTTTTAGCTGGCTTTGGTGCCTTGGACATGAGCTAGGATCTTAAGATTCTGCATGAAAGGAGGACTAGCAGCCGAGTTGCACGGGAGAATGTGAAAAGTGTTCATATGTAGTAAAAACCTGAGAAATCCGTCCGTTTTCGTCATTTGTTATCGAATCGACTTAAAGCCAGATCGTCACATTGGCCGCTCTTCTCCCTGAAACGGTTGTACTTATCGTCTGCAAAGCTATGTCGCGTGCTGCGGTATCCGGAGACACTAAAATCAATATAGTAGTACACAGATGAAGCTTCTAAGTTGAAGTAATAGCAAGTAAGATGTAGTACAATTTAAGTTTTAGGTATCGATTATTGACTTTTTAGCTGGCTTTGTTGCCTTGGACATGAGCTAGGACCTTAAGATTCTGCATGAAAGGAGGACTAGCAGCCGAGTTCATGGGAGAATGTGAAAAGTGTTCATATGTAGTAAAAACCTGAGAAATCCGTCCGTTTTCGTCATTTGTTGTCGAATCGAATTAAAGCCAGATCGTCACGTTGGCCGCGCTTCTCTCTGAAACGGTTGTACTTATCGTCTGCAAAGCTATTTCGCGTGCTGCGGTATGCGGAGGCACTAAAAGCACCATAGAAGAATACAGATGAACCTTCTAAGTTGATGTAATAGCCAGTAAGAAGTAGTACAATTCACGTTTTAGGTATCGATTATTGACTTTTTAGCTGGCTTTGGTGCCTTTGACATGGGCTAGGACCTTAAGATTCTGCATGAAAGGAGGACTAGCGGCCGAGTTGCATGGGAGAATGTGAAAAGAGTTCATATGTAGTAAAAACCTGAGAAACCCGTCCGTTTTCGTCATTTGTTAACGAATCGACTCAAAGCCAGATCGTCACATTGGCCGCTCTTCTCTCTGAAACGGTTGTCCTTATCGTCTGCAAAGATATGTCGCGTGTTGCCGTATGCGGAGACACTAAAAGCACCATAGTAGAACACAGATGAAACTTTTAAGTTGATGTAATAGCCAGTAAGAAGTAGTACAATTCAAGTTTTAGGTATAGATTATTGACTTTTTAGCTGGCTTTGGTGCCTTAAACATGAGCTAGGACCTTAAGATTCTGCATGAAAGGAGGACTAGCAGCCGAGTTGCACGGGAGAATGTGAAAAGTGTTCATATGTAGTAAAAACATAGGAAATCGGTCCGTTTTCGTCATTTGTTATCGAATCGACTCAAAGCCAGATCGTCACATTGGCCGCTCTTCTGTCTGAAACGGTTGTACTTATCGTCTGCAAAGCTATGTCGCGTGCTGCGGTATTCGGAGACACTAAAAGCACCATAGTAGGACACAGATGAAGCTTCTAAGTTGATGTAATAGCAAGTAAGAAGTAGTACAATTCAAGTATTAGGTATCGATTATTGACTTTTTAGCTGGCTTTGGTGCCTTGGACATGAGCTAGGACCTTAAGATTCTGAATGAAAGGAGGACTAGCAGCCGAGTTGCACGGGAGAATGTGAAAAGTGTTCATATGTAGTAAAAACCTGAGAAATCCGTCCGTTTTCGTGATTTGTTATCGAATCGACTTAGAGCCAGATCGTCACATTGGCCGCTCTTCTCTCTGAAACGGTCGTACTTATCGTCTGCAAAGCTATGTCGCGTGCTGCGGTATGTGGAGACACTAAAAGCGCCATAGTAGAACACAGATGAAGCCTCTAAGTTGATGTAATAGCCAGTAAGAAGTAGTACAATTCAAGTTTTAGGTATCGATTATTGATTTTTTAGCAGGCTTTGGTGCCTTGGATATGAGCTAGGACCTTAAGATTCTGCGTGAAAGGAGGACTAGCAGCCGAGTTGCACGGGAGAATGTGAAAAGTGTTCACATGTAGTATAAACCTGAGAAATCCGTCCGTTTTCGTGATTTGTTATCGAATCGACTTAAAGCCAGATCGTCACATTGGCCGCTCTTCTCCCTGAAACGGTTGTACTTATCGTCTGCAAAGCTATGTCGCGTGCTGCGGTATGAGGAGACACTAAAAGCACCATAGTAGAACACAGATGAAACTTCTAAGTTGATGTAATAGCCAGTAAGAAGTAGTACAATTAAAGTTTTAGGTATCGATTATTGACTTTTTAGCTGGGTTTGGTGCCTTGGACATGAGCTAGAACCTTAAGATTCTGCATGAAAGGAGGACTAGCAGCCGAGTTGCACGGGAGAATGTGAAAAGTGTTCATATGTAGTAAAAACATGAGAAATCCGTCCGTTTTCGTCATTTGTTATCGAATCGACTTAAAGCCAGATCGCCGCATTGGCTGCTCTTCTGTCTGAAACGGTTGTACTTATCGTCTGCTAAGCTATGTCGCGTGTTGGGGTACCCGGAGACACTAAAAGCACCATAGTAATACACAGATGAACCTTCTAAGTTGATGTAATAGCCAGTAAGAAGTAGTACAATACAAGTTTTAGTTATCGATCATTGACTTTTTAGCTGGCTTTGGTGCCTTGGACATGAGCTAGGACCTTAAGATTCTGCATGAAAGGAGGTCTAGCAGCCGAGTAGCATGGGAGAATGTGAAAAGTGTTCATATGTAGTAAAAACCTGAGAAATCCGTCCGTTTTCGTCTTTTGATCTCGGATCGACTTAAAGCCAGATCGTCACATTGGCCGCTCTTCTCTATGAAACGGTTGTACTTATCGTCGGCAAAGCTATGTCGCGTGCTGCGGTATGCGGAGACACTAAAAGCACCATAGTAGAACACACTTGAAGCTTCTAAGTTGATGTAATTGCCAGTAAGAAGTAGTACAAATCTATTTTTAGGTATCGATTATTGACTTTTTAGCTGGCTTTGGTGCCTTGGACATGGGCTAGGACCTTAAGATTCTGCATGAAAGGAGGACTAGCAGCCGAGTTGCATGGGAGAAAGTGAAAAGTTTTCATATGTAGTAAAATCCTGAGAAATCCGTCAGTTTTCGTCATTTGTTAACGAATCGACTCAAAGCCAGATCGTCACATTGGCCGCTCTTCTCTATGAAACGGTTGTACTTATCGTCGGCAAAGCTATGTCGCGTGCTGCGGTATGCGGAGACACTAAAAGCACCATAGTAGAACACACATGCAGCTTCTAAGTTGATGTAATAGCCAGTAAGAAGTAGTACAATTCAAGTTTTAGGTATCGATTATTGACTTTTTAGCTGGCTTTGGTGCCTTGGACATGGGCTAGGACCATAAGATTCTGCATGAAAGGAGGACTAGCAGCCGAGTTGCATGGGAGAATGTGAAAAGTGTTCATATGTGGCACAAACCTAAGAAATCCGTCCGTGTTCGTCATTTGTTATCGAATCGACACAAAGCCAGATAATCACATTGGCCGCTCTTCTCTCTGAAACGGTTGTCCTTATCGTCTGCAAAGCTATTTCGCGTGCTGCGGTATGCGGAGACACTAAAAGCACCATAGTAGAGCACAGATGAAGCTTCTAAGTAGATGTAATAGCAAGTAAGAAGTAGGACAATTCAAGTTTTAGGTATCGATTATTGACTTTTTAGCTGGCTTTGGTGCCTTGGACATGAGCTAGGACCTTAAGATTCTGCATGAAAGGAGGACTAGCAGCCGAGTTGCACGGGAGAATGTGAAAAGTGTTCATATGTAGTAAAAACCTGAGAAATCCGTCCGTTTTCGGCATTTGTTATCGAATCGACTTAAAGCCAGATCGTCACATTGGCCGCTCTTCACTATGAAACGGTTGTACTTATCGTCGGCAAAGCTATGTCGCGTGCTGCGGTACGCGGAGACACTAAAAGCACCATAGTAGAACACACATGCAGCTACTAAGTTGATGTAATAGCCAGTAAGAAGTAGTACAATTTAAGTTTTAGATATCGATTATTGACTTTTTAGCTGGCTTTGGTGCCTTGGACATGAGCTAGGACCTTAAGATTCTGAATGAAAGGAGGACTAGCAGCCGAGTTGCACGGGAGAATGTGAAAAGTGTTCATATGTAGTAAAATCCTGAGAAATCCGTCCGTTTTCGTCATTTGTTATCGAATCGACTTAAAGCCAGATCGTCACATTGGCCGCTCTTCTCCCTAAAACGGTTGTACTTATCGTCTGCAAAGCTATGTCGCGTGCCGCGGTATGCGGAGACACTAAAAGCACCATAGTAGAACACAGATGAAACTTCTAAGTTGATGTAATAGCCAGTAAGAGGTAGTACAATTCAAGTTTTAGGTATCGATTATTGACTTTTTAGTTGGCTTTGGTGCCATGGACATAAGCTAGGGCCTTAAGATTCTGCATGAAAGGAGGACTAGCAGCCGAGTTGCACGGGAGAATGTGAAAAGTGTTCATATGTAGTAAAAACCTGAGAAACCCGTCCGTTTTCGTCATTTGTTATCGAATCTACTTAAAGCCAGATCGTCACATTGGCCGCTCTTCTCCCTGAAACGGTTGTACTTATCGTCTGCAAAGCTATGTCGCGTGCTGCGGTATCCGGAGACACTAAAATCAATATAGTAGTACACAGATGAAGTTTCTAAGTAGAAGTAATAGCCAGTAAGAAGTAGTACAATTTAAGTTTTAGGTATCGATTATTGACTTTTTAGCTGGCTTTGGTGCCTTGGACATGAGCTAAGACCTTAAGATTCTGCATGAAAGGAGGACTAGCAGCCGAGTTCATGGGAGAATGTGAAAAGTGTTCATATGTAGTAAAAACCTGAGAAATCCGTCCGTTTTCGTCATTTGTTGTCGAATCGAGTTAAAGCCAGGTCGTCACATTGGCCGCTCTTCTCTCTGAAACGGTTGTAGTTATCGTCTGCAAAGCTATGTCGCGTGCTGCGGTATGCGGAGACACTAAAAGCACCATAGTAGAACACAGATGAAACTTCTAAGTTGATGTAATAGCCAGTAAGAGGTAGTACAATTTAAGTTTTAGGTATCGATTATTGACTCTTTAGCTGGCTTTGGTGCCTTGGACATGAGCTAGGACCTTAAGAATCTGCATGAAAGGAGGACTAGCAGCCGAGTTGCACGGGAGAATGTGAAAAGTGTTCATATGTAGTAAAAACCTGAGAAACCCGTCCGTTTTCATCATTTGTTATCAAATCGACACAAAGCCAGATCGTCACATTGGCCGCTCTTCTCTCTGAAACGGTTGTACTTATCGTCTGCAAAGCTATTTCGCGTGCTGCGGTATGCGGAGACACTAAAAGCACCATAGAAGAATACAGATGAACCTTCTAAGTTGATGTAATAGCCAGTAAGAAGTAGTACAATTCAAGTTTTAGGTATCGATTATTGACTTTTTAGCTGGCTTTCGTGCCTTGGACATGAGCTAGGACCTTATGATTCTGCATGAAAGGAGGACTAGCAGTCGAGTTGCACGGGAGAATGTGAAAAATGTTCATATGTAGTAAAAACCTTTGAAATCCGTATGTTTTCGTCATTTGTTTTCGAATCGACTTAAAGCCAGATCGTCATATTGGCCGCTCTTCTCTCTGAAACGGTTGTACTTATCGTCTGCAAAGCTATGTCGCGTGCTGCGGTATGCGGAGACACTAAAAGCACCATAGTAGAACACACATGAAGCTTCTAAGTTGATGTAATAGCCAGTAAGAAGTAGTACAATTCACGTTTTAGGTATCGATTATTGACTTTTTACCTGGCTTTGGTGCCTTGGACATGTGCTAGGACCTTAAGATTCTGCATGAAAGGAGGACTAGCAGCCGAGTTGCACGGGAGAATGTGAAAAGTGTTCATATGTAGTAAAAACCTGAGAAATCCGTCCGTTTTCGTCATTTGTTATCGAATCGACTTAAAGCCAGATCGTCACATTGGCCTCTCTTCTCTCTGAAACGGTCGTTCTTATCATCTGCAAAGCTATGTCGCGTGCTGCGGTATGTGGAGACACTAAAAGCACCATAGTAGAACACAGATGAAGCCTCTAAGTTGATGTAATAGCCAGTAAGAAGTAGTACAATTCAAGTTTTAGGTACAGATTATTGACTTTTTAGCTGGCTTTGGTGCCTTGGACATGAGCTAGGACCTTAAGATTCTGCGTGAAAGGAGGACTAGCAGCCGAGTTGCACGGGAGAATGTGAAAAGTGTTCATATGTAGTAAAAACCTGAGAAATCCGTCCGTTTTCGTCATTTGTTATCGAATCGACTTAAAGCCAGATCGTCACATTGGACGCTCTTCTCCCTGAAACGGTTGTACTTATCGTCTGCAAAGCTATGTCGCGTGCTGCGGTATGAGGAGACACTAAAAGCACCATAGTAGAACACAGATGAAACTTCTAAGTTGATGTAATAGCCAGTAAGAAGGAGTACAATTAAAGTTTTAGGTATCAATTATTGACTTTTTAGCTGGGTTTGGTGCCTTGGACTTGAGCTAGGACCTTAAGTTTCTGCATGAAAGGAGGATTAGCAGCCGAGTTGCACGGGAGAATGTGAAAAGTGTTCATATGTAGTAGAAACCTGAGACATCCGTCCGTTTTCGTCATTTGTTATCGAAGCGACTTAAAGTCAGATCGCAGCATTGGCCGCTCTTCTGTCTGAAACGGTTGTACTTATCATCTGCTAAGCTATGTCGCGTGTTGCGGTATCCGGAGACACTAAAAGCACCATAGTAATACACAGATGAACCTTCTAAGTTGATGTAATAGACAGTAAGAAGTAGTACAATACAAGTATTAGTTATCGATTATTGACTTTTTGCTGGCTTTGGTGCCTTGGACATGAGCTAGGACCTTAAGATTCTGCATGAAAGGAGGTCTAGCAACCGAGTATCATGGGAGAATGTGAAAACTGTTCATATGTAGTAAAAACCTGAGAAATCCGTCCGTTTTCGTCTTTTGTTCTCTTTTCGACTTAAAGCCAGATCGTCACATTGGCCGCTCATCTCTATGAAACGGTTGTACTTATCGTCGACAAAACTATGTGGCGTGCTGCGGTATGCGGAGACACTAAAAGCACCATAGTAGAACACACATAAAGCTTCTAAGTTGATGTAATAGCCAGTAAGAGGTAGTACAATTCAAGTTTTAGGTATCGATTATTAACTTTTTAGCTGGCTTTGGTGCCTTGGACATGAGCTAGGATCTTAAGATTCTGCATGAAAGAAGGACTAGCAGCCGAGTTGCACGGGAGAATGTGAAAAGTGTTCATATGTAGTAAAAACCTGAGAAATCCGTCCGTTTTCGTCATTTGTTATCGAATCGACTTAAAGCCAGATCGTCACATTGGCCGCTCTTCTCCCTGAAACGGTTGTACTTATCGTCTGCAAAGCTATGTCGCGTGCTGCGGTATCCGGAGACACTAAAATCAATATAGTAGTACACAGATGAAGCTTCTAAGTTGAAGTAATAGCAAGTAAGATGTAGTACAATTTAAGTTTTAGGTATCGATTATTGACTTTTTAGCTGGCTTTGTTGCCTTGGACATGAGCTAGGACCTTAAGATTCTGCATGAAAGGAGGACTAGCAGCCGAGTTCATGGGAGAATGTGAAAAGTGTTCATATGTAGTAAAAACCTGAGAAATCCGTCCGTTTTCGTCATTTGTTGTCGAATCGAATTAAAGCCAGATCGTCACGTTGGCCGCTCTTCTCTCTGAAACGGTTGTACTTATCGACTGCAAAGCTATTTCGCGTGCTGCGGTATGCGGAGGCACTAAAAGCACCATAGAAGAATACAGATGAACCTTCTAAGTTGATGTAATAGCCAGTAAGAAGTAGTACAATTCAAGTTTTAGGTATCGATTATTGACTTTTTAGCTGGCTTTGGTGCCTTGGACATGAGCTAGGACCTTAAGATTCTGCATGAAAGGAGGACTAGCGGCGAGTTGCATGGGAGAATGTGAAAAGAGTTCATATGTAGTAAAAACCTGAGAAACCCGTCCGTTTTCGTCATTTGTTAACGAATCGACTCAAAGCCAGATCGTCACATTGGCCGCTCTTCTCTCTGAAACGGTTGTCCTTATCGTCTGCAAAGATATGTCGCGTGTTGCCGTATGCGGAGACACTAAAAGCACCATAGTAGAACACAGATGAAGCTTTTAAGTTGATGTAATAGCCAGTAAGAAGTAGTACAATTCAAGTTTTAGGTATAGATTATTGACTTTTTAGCTGGCTTTGGTGCCTTAAACATGAGCTAGGACCTTAAGATTCTGAATGAAAGGAGGACTAGCAGCCGAGTTGCACGGGAGAATGTGAAAAGTGTTCACATGTAGTATAAACCTGAGAAATCCGTCCGTTTTCGTGATTTGTTATCGAATCGACTTAAAGCCAGATCGTCACATTGGCCGCTCTTCTCCCTGAAACGGTTGTACTTATCGTCTGCAAAGCTATGTCGCGTGCTGCGGTATGCGGAGACACTAAAAGCACCATAGTAGAACACAGATGAAACTTCTAAGTTGATGTAATAGCCAGTAAGAAGTAGTACAATTCAAGTTTTAGGTATCGATTATTGACTTTTTAGCTGGCTTTGGTGCCTTGGACATGAGCTAGGACCTTAAGATTCTGCATGAAAGGAGGACTAGCAGCCGAGTTGCACGGGAGAATGTGAAAAGTGTTCATATGTAGTAAAAACATGAGAAATCCGTCCGTTTTCGTCATTTGTTATCGAATCGACTTAAAGCCAGATCGCCGCATTGGCTGCTCTTCTGTTTGAAACGGTTGTACTTATCGTCTGCTAAGCTATGTCGCGTGTTGCGGTATCCGGAGACACTAAAAGCACCATAGTAATACACAGACGAACCTTCTAAGTTGATGTAATAGCCAGTAAGAAGTAGTACAATACAAGTTTTAGTTATCGATCATTGACTTTTTAGCTGGCTTTGGTGCCTTGGACATGAGCTAGGACCTTAAGATTCTGCATGAAAGGAGGTCTAGCAGCCGAGTAGCATGGGAGAATGTGAAAAGTGTTCATATGTAGTAAAAACCTGAGAAATCCGTCCGTTTTCGTCTTTTGATCTCGGATCGACTTAAAGCCAGATCGTCACATTGGCCGCTCTTCTCTATGAAACGGTTGTACTTATCGTCGGCAAAGCTATGTCGCGTGCTGCGGTATGCGGAGACACTAAAAGCACCATAGCAGAACACACATGAAGCTTCTAAGTTGATGTAATAGCCAGTAAGAAGTAGTACAATTCAAGTTTTAGGTATCGATTATTGACTTTTTAGCTGGCTTTGGTGCCTTGGACATGGGCTAGGACCTTAAGATTCTGCATGAAAGGAGGACTAGCAGCCGAGTTGCATGGGAGAAAGTGAAAAGTTTTCATATGTAGTAAAATCCTGAGAAATCCGTCCGTTTTCGTCATTTGTTAACGAATCGACTCAAAGCCAGATCGTCACATTGGCCGCTCTTCTCCCTGAAACGGTTGTACTTATCGTCTGCAAAGCTATGTCGCGTGCTGCGGTATCCGGAGACACTAAAATCAATATACTAGTACACAGATGAAGTTTCTAAGTTGAAGTAATAGCCAGTAAGAAGTAGTACAATTTAAGTTTTAGGTATCGATTATTGACTTTTTAGCTGGCTTTGGTGCCTTGGACATGAGCTAGGACCTTAAGATTCTGCATGAAAGGAGGACAAGCAGCCGAGTTCATGGGAGAATGTGAAAGGTGTTCATATGTAGTAAAAACCTGAGAAATCCGTCCGTTTTCGTCACTTGTTATAGAATCGACATAAAGCCAGATAATCACATTGGCCGCTCTTCTGACTGAAACGGTTGTACTTATCGTCTGCTAAGCTATGTCGCGTGTTGCGGTATCCGGAGACACTAAAAGCACCATAGTAATACAGAGATGAACCTTCTAAGTTGATGTAATAGACAGTAAGAAGTAGTACAATACAAGTATTAGTTATCGATTATTGACTTTTTGCTGGCTTTGGTGCCTTGGACATGAGCTAGGACCTTAAGATTCTGCATGAAAGGAGGTCTAGCAGCCGAGTTGCATGGGAGAATGTGAAAACTGTTCATATGTAGTAAAAACCTGAGAAATCCGTCCGTTTTCGTCTTTTGTTCTCTTTTCGACTTAAAGCCAGATCGTCACATTGGCCGCTCATCTCTATGAAACGGTTGTACTTATCGTCGACAAAACTATGTGGCGTGCTGCGGTATGCGGAGACACTAAAGGCACCATAGTAGAACACACATGAAGCTTCTAAGTTGATGTAATAGCCAGTAAGAGGTAGTACAATTCAAGTTTTAGGTATCGATTATTAACTTTTTAGCTGGCTTTGGTGCCTTGGACATGAGCTAGGATCTTAAGATTCTGCATGAAAGGAGGACTTGCAGCCGAGTTGCACGGGAGAATGTGAAAAGTGTTCATATGTAGTAAAAACCTGAGAAATCCGTCCGTTTTCGTCATTTGTTATCGAATCGACTTAAAGCCAGATCGTCACATTGGCCGCTCTTCTCCCTGAAACGGTTGTACTTATCGTCTGCAAAAATATGTCGCGTGCTGCGGTATCCGGAGACACTAAAATCAATATAGTAGTACACAGATGAAGCTTCTAAGTTGAAGTAATAGCAAGTAAGAAGTAGTACAATTTAAGTTTTAGGTATCGATTATTGACTTTTTAGCTGGCTTTGTTGCCTTGGACATGAGCTAGGACCTTAAGATTCTGCATGAAAGGAGGACTAGCAGCCGAGTTCATGGGAGAATGTGAAAAGTGTTCATATGTAGTAAAAACCTGAGAAATCCGTCCGTTTTCGTCATTTGTTGTCGAATCGAATTAAAGCCAGATCGTCACGTTGGCCGCTCTTCTCTCTGAAACGGTTGTACTTATCGTCTGCAAAGCTATTTCGCGTGCTGCGGTATGCGGAGGCACTAAAAGCACCATAGAAGAATACAGATGAACCTTCTAAGTTGATGTAATAGCCAGTAAGAAGTAGTACAATTCAAGTTTTAGGTATCGATTATTGACTTTTTAGCTGGCTTTGGTGCCTTGGACATGAGCTAGGACCTTATGATTCTGCATGAAAGGAGGACTAGCAGCCGAGTTGCACGGGAGAATGTGAAAAGTGTTCATATGTAGTAAAAACCTTTGAAATCCGTTCGTTTTCTTCATTTGTTTTCGAATGGACTTAAAGCCAGATCGTCATATTGGCCGCTCTTCTCTCTGAAACGGTTGTACTTATTGTCTGCAAAGCTATGTCGCGTGCAGCGGTGTGCGGAGACACTAAAAGCACAATAGTAGAACACACATGAAGCTTCTAAGTTGATGTAATAGCCAGTAAGAAGTAGTACAATTCACGTTTTAGGTATCGATTATTGACTTTTTAGCTGGCTTTGGTGCCTTTGACATGAGCTAGGACCTTAAGATTCTGCATGAAAGGAGGACTAGCGGCCGAGTTGCATGGGAGAATGTGAAAAGAGTTCATATGTAGTAAAAACCTGAGAAACCCGTCCGTTTTCGTCATTTGTTAACGAATCGACTCAAAGCCAGATCGTCACATTGGCCGCTCTTCTCTCTGAAACGGTTGTCCTTATCGTCTGCAAAGATATGTCGCGTGTTGCCGTATGCGGAGACACTAAAAGCACCATAGTAGAACACAGATGAAGCTTTTAAGTTGATGTAATAGCCAGTAAGAAGTAGTACAATTCAAGTTTTAGGTATAGATTATTTACTTTTTAGCTGGCTTTGGTGCCTTAAACATGAGCTAGGACCTTAAGACTCTGCATGAAAGGAGGACTAGCAGCCGAGTTGCACGGGAGAATGTGAAAAGTGTTCATATGTAGTAAAAACCTGAGAAATCCGTCCGTTTTCGTCATTTGTTGTCGAATCGAATTAAAGCCAGATCGTCACGTTGGCCGCTCTTCTCTCTGAAACGGTTGTACTTATCGTCTGCAAAGCTATTTCGCGTGCTGCAGTATTCGGAGACACTAAAAGCACCATAGTAGGACACAGATGAAGCTTCTAAGTTGATGTAATAGCAAGTAAGAAGTAGTACAATTCACGTTTTAGGTATCGATTATTGACTTTTTAGCTGGCTTTGGTGCCTTGGACATGAGCTAGGACCTTAAGATTCTGAATGAAAGGAGGACTAGCAGCCGAGTTGCACGGGAGAATGTGAAAAGTGTTCATATGTAGTAAAAACCTGAGAAATCCGTCCGTTTACGTGATTTGTTATCGAATCGACTTTGAGCCAGATCGTCACATTGGCCGCTCTTCTCTCTGAAACGGTCGTACTTATCGTCTGCAAAGCTATGTCGCGTGCTGCGGTATGTGGAGACACTAAAATCAATATAGTAGTACACAGATGAAGTTTCTAAGTTGAAGTAATAGCCAGTAACAAGTAGTACAATTTAAGTTTTAGGTATCGATTATTGACTTTTTAGCTGGCCTTGGTGCCTTGGACATGAGCTAGGACCTTAAGATTCTGCATGAAAGGAGGACTAGCAGCCGAGTTCATGGGAGAATGTGAAAGGTGTTCATATGTAGTAAAAGCCTAAGAAATCCGTCCGTTTTCGTCATTTGTTATCGAATCGACTCAAAGCCAGATCGTCACATTGGCCGCTCTTCTCTCTGAAACGGTTGTACTTAATGTCTGCAAAGCTATGTCGCGTGCTGAGGTATCAGGAGACACTAAAAGCACCATAGAAGAACACAGATGAACCTTCTAAGTTGATGTAATAGCCAGTAAGAAGTAGTACAATTCAAGTTTTAGGTATCGATTATTGATTTTTTAGCTGGCTTTGGTGCCTTGGACATGAGCTAGGACCTTAAGATTCTGCATGAAAGGAGGACTAGCAGCCGAGTTGCACGGGAGAATGTGAAAAGTGTTCATATGTAGTAAAAACCTGGGAAATCCGTCCGTTTTCGTCTTTTTATCTCGGATCGACTTAAAGCCAGATCGTCACATTGGCCGCTCTTCTCTATGAAACGGTTGTACTTATCGTCGGCAAAGTTATGTCGCGTGCTGCGGTATGCGGAGACACTAAAAGCACCATAGTAGAACACACATGAAGCTTCTAAGTTGATGTAATAGCCAGTAAGAAGTAGTACAATTCAAGTTTTAGGTATCGATTATTGACTTTTTAGCGGGCTTTGGTGCCTTTGACATGAGCTAGGACCTTAAGATTCTGCATGAAAGGAGGACTAGCAGCCGAGTTGCATGGGAGAAAGTGAAAAGTTTTCATATGTAGTAAAATCCTGAGAAATCCGTCCGTTTTCGTCATTTGTTAACGAATCGACTCAAAGCCAGATCGTCACATTGGCCGCTATTCTCTCTGAAACGGTTGTCCTTATCGTCTGCAAAGATATGTCGCGTGTTGCAGTATGCGGAGACACTAAAAGCAACATAGTAGAACACAGATGAAGCTTTTAAGTTGATGTAATAGCCAGAAAGAGGTAGTACAATTCAAGTTTTAGGTATCGATTATTGCCTTTTTATCTGGCTTTGGTGACTTGGACATGAGCTAGGACCTTAAGATTCTGCATAAAAGGAGGACTAGCAGCCGAGTTGCACGGGAGAATGTGAAAAGTTTTCATATGTAGTAAAAACCTGAGAAATCCGTCCGTTTTCGTCATTTGTTATCGAATCGACTTAAAGCCAGATCGTCACATTGGCCGCTCTTCTCTCTGAAACGGTTGTACTTATCGTCTGCAAAGCTATGTCGCGTGCTGCGGTATCCGGAGACACTAAAAGCACCATAGTAGAACACAGATGAAACTTCTAAGTTGATGTAATAGCCAGTAAGAGGTAGTACAATTCAAGTTTTAGGTATCGATTATTGACTTTTTAGCTGGCTTTGGTGCCTTGGACATGAGCTAGGACCTTAAGATTCTGCATGAAAGGAGGACTAGCAGCCGAGTTGCACGGGAGAATGTGAAAAGTGTTCATATGTAGTAAAAACCTGAGAAACCCGTCCGTTTTCGTCATTTGTTATCGAATCGCCTTAAAGCCAGATCGTTACATTGGCTGCTCTTCTCCCTGAAACGGTTGTACTTATCGTCTGCAAAGCTATGTCGCGTGCTGCGGTATCCGGAGACACTAAAATCAATATAGTAGTACACAGATGAAGTTTCTAAGTTGAAGTAATAGCCAGTAAGAAGTAGTACAATTTAAGTTTTAGGTATCGATTATTGACTTTTTAGCTGGCTTTGGTGCCTTGGACATGAGCTAGGACCTTAAGATTCTGCATGAAAGGAGGACTAGGAGCCGAGTACATGGGAGAATGTGAAAGGTGTTCATATGTAGTAAAAACCTAAGAAATCCGTCCGTTCTCGTCATTTGTTATCGAATCGACTCAAAGCCAGATCGTCACATTGGCCGCTCTTCTCTCTGAAACGGTTGTACTTAATGTCTGCAAAGCTATGTCGCGTGCTGAGGTATCAGGAGACACTAAAAGCACCATAGAAGAACACAGATGAACCTTCTAAGTTGATGTAATAGCCAGTAAGAAGTAGTACAATTCAAGTTTTAGGTATCGATTATTGATTTTTTAGCTGGCTTTGGTGCCTTGGACATGAGCTAGGACCTTAAGATTCTGCATGAAAGGAGGACTAGCAGCCGAGTTGCACGGGAGAATGTGAAAAGTGTTCATATGTAGTAAAAACCTGAGAAATCCGTCCGTTTTCGTCATTTGTTATAGAATCGACTTAAGGCCAGATCGTCACACTGGCCGCTCTTCTCCCTGAAACGGTTGTACTCATCGTCTGCAAAGCTATGTCGCGTGCTGCGGTATGCGGAGACACTAAAAGCACCATAGTAGAACACAGATGAAACTTCTAAGTTGATGTAATAGCCAGTAAGAAGTAGTACAATTCAAGTTTTAGGTATCGATTATTGACTTTTTAGCTGGCTTTGGTGCCTTGGACATGAGCTAGGACCTTAAGATTCTGCATGAAAGGAGGACTAGCAGCCGAGTTGCACGGGAGAATGTGAAAAGTGTTCATATGTAGTAAAAACCTGAGAAATATGTCCGTTTTCGTCATTTGTTACCGAATCGACTTATAGCCAGATCGTCACATTTTCCGCTCTTCTCTCTGAAACGGTTGTACTTATCGTCTGCAAAGCTATGTCGCGTGCTGCGGTATTCGGAGACACTTAAAGCACCATAGTAGGACACAGATGAAGCTTCTAAGTTGTTGTAATAGCCAGTAAGAAGTGGTACAATTCAAGTTTTAGATATCGATTATTGACTTTTTAGCTGGCTTTGGTGCCTTGGACATGAGCTAGGACCTTAAGATTCTGCATGAAAGGAGGAATAGCAGCCGAGTTGCATGGGAGAATGTGAAAAGTGTTCATATGTAGTAAAAGCCTGAGAAATCCGTCCGTTTTCGTCATTTGTTATCGAATCGACTCAAAGCCAGATCGTCACATTGGCCGCTCTTCTCTCTGAAACGGTTGTACTCATCGTCTGCAAAGCTATGTCGCGTGCTGAGGTATCAGGAGACACTAAAAGCACCATAGTAGATCACAGATGAAACTTCTAAGTTGATGTAATAGCCAGTAAGATGTAGTACAATTTAAGTTTTAGGTATCGATTATTGACTTTTTAGCTGGCTTTGGTGCCTTGGACATGAGCTAGGACCATAAGAATCAGCATGAAAGGAGGACTAGCAGCCGAGTTGCACGGGAGAATGTGAAAAGTGTTCATATGTAGCACAAACCTAAGAAATCCGTCCGTTTTCGTCATTTGTTATCGAATCGACACAAAGCCAGATCGTCACATTGGCCGCTCTTCTCTCTGAAACGGTTGTACTTATCGTCTGCAAAGCTATTTCGCGTACTGCGGTATGCGGAGACACTAAAAGCACCATAGAAGAATACAGATGAACCTTCTAAGTTGATGTAATAGCCAGTAAGAAGTGGTACAATTCAAGTTTTAGGTATCGATTATTGACTTTTTACCTGGCTTTGGTGCCTTGGACATGAGCTAGGACCTTATGATTCTGCATGAAAGGAGGACTAGCAGCCGAGTTGCACGGGAGAATGTGAAAAGTGTTCATATGTAGTAAAAACCTGAGAAACCCGTCCGTTTTCGTCATTTGTTTTCGAATCGACTTAGAGCCAGATCGTCATATTGGCCGCTCTTCTCTCTGAAACGGTTGTACTTATCGTCTGCAAAGCTATGTCGCGTGCTGCGGTATGCGGAGACACTAAAAGCACCATAGTAGAACACACATGAAGCTTCTAAGTTGATGTAATAGCCAGTAAGAAGTAGTACAATTCACGTTTTAGGTATCAATTATTGACTTTTTAGCTGGCTTTGGTGCCTTGGACATGAGCTAGGACCTTAAGATTCTGCATGAAAGGAGGACTAGCAGCCGAGTTCATGGGAGAATGTGAAAGGTGTTCATATGTAGTAAAAACCTAAGAAATCCGTCCGTTTTCGTCATTTGTTATCGAATCGACTCAAAGCCAGATCGTCACATTGGCCGCTCTTCTCTCTGAAACGGTTGTACTTTATGTCTGCTAAGCTATGTCGCGTGCTGAGGTATCAGGAGACACTAAAAGCACCATAGTAGAACACAGATGAACCTTCTAAGTTGATGTAATAGCCAGTAAGAAGTAGTACAATTCAAGTTTTAGGTATCGATTATTGATTTTTTAGCTGGCTTTGGTGCCTTGGACATGAGCTAGGACCTTAAGATTCTGCATGAAAGGAGGACTAGCAGCCGAGTTGCACGGGAGAATGTGAAAAGTGTTCATATGTAGTAAAAACCTGAGAAATCCGTCCGTTTTCGTCATTTGTTATAGAATCGACTTAAGGCCAGATCGTCACACTGGCCGCTCTTCTCCCTGAAACGGTTGTACTCATCGTGTGCAAAACTATGTCGCGTGCTGCGGTATGCGGAGACACTAAAAGCACCATAGTAGAACACAGATGAAACTTCTAAGTTGATGTAATAGCCAGTAAGAAGTAGTACAATTCAAGTTTTAGGTATCGATTATTGACTTTTTAGCTGGCTTTGGTGCCTTAAACATGAGCTAGGACCTTAAGATTCTGCATGAAAGGAGGACTAGCAGCCGAGTTGCACGGGAGAATGTGAAAAGTGTTCATATGTAGTAAAAACCTGAGAAATATGTCCGTTTTCGTCATTTGTTACCGAATCGACTTATAGCCAGATCGTCACATTTACCGCTCTTCTCTCTGAAACGGTTGTACTTATCGTCTGCAAAGCTATGTTGCGTGCTGCGGTATTCGGAGACACTTAAAGCACCATAGTAGGACACAGATGAAGCTTCTAAGTTGTTGTAATAGCCAGTAAGAAGTGGTACAATTCAAGTTTTAGATATCGATTATTGACTTTTTAGCTGGCTTTGGTGCCTTGGGCATGAGCTAGGACCTTAAGATTCTGCATGAAAGGAGGAATAGCAGCCGAGTTGCATGGGAGAATGTGAAAAGTGTTCATATGTAGTAAAAGCCTGAGAAATCCGTCCGTTTTCGTCATTTGTTAACGAATCGACTCAAAGCCAGATCGTCACATTGGCCGCCCTTCTCTCTGAAACGGTTGTACTCATCGTCTGCAAAGCTATGTCGCGTGCTGAGGTATCAGGAGACACTAAAAGCACCATAGTAGAACACAGATGAACCTTCTAAGTTGATGTAATAGCCAGTAAGAAGTAGTACAATTCAAGTTTTAGGTATCGATTATTGATTTTTTAGCTGGCTTTGGTGCCTTGGACATGAGCTAGGACCTTAAGATTCTGCATGAAAGGAGGAATAGCAGCCGAGTTGCATGGGAGAATGTGAAAAGTGTTCATATGTAGTAAAAGCCTGAGAAATCCGTCCGTTTTCGTCATTTGTTATCGAATCGACTCAAAGCCAGATCGTCACATTGGCCGCTCTTCTCTCTGAAACGGTTGTACTCATCGTCTGCAAAGCTATGTCGCGTGCTGAGGTATCAGGAGACACTAAAAGCACCATAGTAGATCACAGATGAAACTTCTAAGTTGATGTAATAGCCAGTAAGATGTAGTACAATTTAAGTTTTAGGTATCGATTATTGACTTTTTAGCTGGCTTTGGTGCCTTGGACATGAGCTAGGACCATAAGAATCTGCATGAAAGGAGGACTAGCAGCCGAGTTGCACGGGAGAATGTGAAAAGTGTTCATATGTAGCACAAACCTAAGAAATCCGTCCGTTTTCGTCATTTGTTATCGAATCGACACAAAGCCAGATCGTCACATTGGCCGCTCTTCTCTCTGAAACGGTTGTACTTATCGTCTGCAAAGCTATTTCGCGTACTGCGGTATGCGGAGACACTAAAAGCACCATAGAAGAATACAGACGAACCTTCTAAGTTGATGTAATAGCCAGTAAGAAGTAGTACAATTCAAGTTTTAGGTATCGATTATTGACTTTTTACCTGGCTTTGGTGCCTTGGACATGAGCTAGGACCTTATGATTCTGCATGAAAGGAGGACTAGCAGCCGAGTTGCACGGGAGAATGTGAAAAGTGTTCATATGTAGTAAAAACCTGAGAAACCCGTCCGTTTTCGTCATTTGTTTTCGAATCGACTTAGAGCCAGATCGTCATATTGGCCGCTCTTCTCTCTGAAACGGTTGTACTTATCGTCTGCAAAGCTATGTCGCGTGCTGCGGTATGCGGAGACACTAAAAGCACCATAGTAGAACACACATGAAGCTTCTAAGTTGATGTAATAGCCAGTAAGAAGTAGTACAATTCACGTTTTAGGTATCAATTATTGACTTTTTAGCTGGCTTTGGTGCCTTGGACATGAGCTAGGACCTTAAGATTCTGCATGAAAGGAGGACTAGCAGCCGAGTTCATGGGAGAATGTGAAAGGTGTTCATATGTAGTAAAAACCTAAGAAATCCGTCCGTTTTCGTCATTTGTTATCGAATCGACTCAAAGCCAGATCGTCACATTGGCCGCTCTTCTCTCTGAAACGGTTGTACTTTATGTCTGCTAAGCTATGTCGCGTGCTGAGGTATCAGGAGACACTAAAAGCACCATAGTAGAACACAGATGAACCTTCTAAGTTGATGTAATAGCCAGTAAGAAGTAGTACAATTCAAGTTTTAGGTATCGATTATTGATTTTTTAGCTGGCTTTGGTGCCTTGGACATGAGCTAGGACCTTAAGATTCTGCATGAAAGGAGGACTAGCAGCCGAGTTGCACGGGAGAATGTGAAAAGTGTTCATATGTAGTAAAAACCTGAGAAATCCGTCCGTTTTCGTCATTTGTTATAGAATCGACTTAAGGCCAGATCGTCACACTGGCCGCTCTTCTCCCTGAAACGGTTGTACTCATCGTGTGCAAAACTATGTCGCGTGCTGCGGTATGCGGAGACACTAAAAGCACCATAGTAGAACACAGATGAAACTTCTAAGTTGATGTAATAGCCAGTAAGAAGTAGTACAATTCAAGTTTTAGGTATCGATTATTGACTTTTTAGCTGGCTTTGGTGCCTTGGACATGAGCTAGGACCTTAAGATTCTGCATGAAAGGAGGACTAGCAGCCGAGTTGCACGGGAGAATGTGAAAAGTGTTCATATGTAGTAAAAACCTGAGAAATATGTCCGTTTTCGTCATTTGTTACCGAATCGACTTATAGCCAGATCGTCACATTTTCCGCTCTTCTCTCTGAAACGGTTGTACTTATCGTCTGCAAAGCTATGTCGCGTGCTGCGGTATTCGGAGACACTTAAAGCACCATAGTAGGACACAGATGAAGCTTCTAAGTTGTTGTAATAGCCAGTAAGAAGTGGTACAATTCAAGTTTTAGATATCGATTATTGACTTTTTAGCTGGCTTTGGTGCCTTGGACATGAGCTAGGACCTTAAGATTCTGCATGAAAGGAGGAATAGCAGCCGAGTTGCATGGGAGAATGTGAAAAGTGTTCATATGTAGTAAAAGCCTGAGAAATCCGTCCGTTTTCGTCATTTGTTAACGAATCGACTCAAAGCCAGATCGTCACATTGGCCGCTCTTCTCTCTGAAACGGTTGTACTCAGCGTCTTCAAAGCTATGTCGCGTGCTGCGGTATGCGGAGACACTAAAAGCACCATAGTAGAACACAGATGAAACTTCTAAGTTGATGTAATAGCCAGTAAGAAGTAGTACAATTCAAGTTTTAGGTATCGATTATTGACTTTTTAGCTGGCTTTGGTGCCTTGGACATGAGCTAGGACCTTAAGATTCTGCATGAAAGGAGGACTAGCAGCCGAGTTGCACGGGAGAATGTGAAAAATGTTCATATGTAGTAAAAACCTAAGAAATCCGTCCGTGTTCGTCATTAGTTATCGAATCGACACAAAGCCAGATCGTCACATTGGCCGCTCTTCTCTCTGAAACGGTTGTACTTATCGTCTGCAAAGCTATTTCGCGTGCTGCGGTATGCGGAGACACTAAAAGCACCATAGAAGAATACAGATGAACCTTCTAAGTTGATGTAATAGCCAGTAAGAGGTAGTACAATTCAAGTTTTAGGTATCGATTATTGACTTTTTAGCTGGCTTTGGTGCCTTGGACATGAGCTAGGACCTTAAGATTCTGAATGAAAGGAGGGCTAGCAGCCGAGTTGCACGGGAGAATGTGAAAAGTGTTCATATGTAGTAAAAACCTGAGAAACCCGTCCGTTTTCGTCATTTGTTATCGAATCGCCTTAAAGCCAGATCGTCACATTGGCCGCTCTTCTCCCTGAAACGGTTGTACTTAATGTCTGCAAAGCTATGTCGCGTGCTGCGGTATCCGGAGACACTAAAATCAATATAGTAGTACACAGATGAAGTTTCTAAGTTGAAGTAATAGCCAGTAAGAAGTAGTACAATTTAAGTTTTAGGTATCGATTATTGACTTTTTAGCTGGCTTTGGTGCCTTAAACATGAGCTAGGACCTTAAGACTCTGCAAGAAAGGAGGACTAGCAGTCGAGTTCATGGGAGAATGTGAAAATTGTTCATATGTAGTAAAAACCTGAGAAATCCGTCAGTTTTCGTCACTTGTTATAGAATCGACTTAAAGCCAGATCGTCACATTGGCCGCTCTTCTCTCTGAAACGGTTGTACATATCGTCTGAGAGCTATGTCGCGTGCTGCGGTATGCGGAGACACTAAAAGCACCATAGTAGAACACAGATGAAGCTTCTAAGATGATGTAATAGCCAGTAAGAATTAGTACCAGTTTTAGGTATCGATTATTGACTTTCTAGCTGGCTTTGGTGCCTTGGACATGAGCTAGGACCTTAAGACTCTGCATGATAGGAGGACTAGCAGTCGAGTTCATGGGAGAATGTGAAAATTGTTCATATGTAGTAAAAACCTGAGAAATCCGTCCGTTTTCGTCACTTGTTATAGAATCGACTTAAAGCCAGATCGTCACATTGGCCGCTCTTCTCTCTGAAACGGTTGTACTTATCGTCTGCAAAGCTATGTCGCGTGCTGCGGTATTCGGAGACACTAAAAGCACCATAGTAGAACACAGATGAAACTTCTAAGTTGATGTAATAGCCAGTAAGATGTACTACAATTTAAGTTTTAGGTATCGATTATTGACTTTTTAGCTGGCTTAGGTGCCTTGGACATGAGCTAGGACCATAAGAATCTGCATGAAAGGAGGACTAGCAGCCGAGTTGCACGGGAGAATGTGAAAAGTGTTCATATGTAGCACAAACCTAAGAAATCCGTCCGTGTTCGTCATTTGTTATCGAATCGACACAAAGCCAGATCGTCACATTGGCCGCTCTTCTCTCTGAAACGGTTGTACTTATCGTCTGCAAAGCTATTTCGCGTGCTGCGGTATGCGGAGACACTAAAAGCACCATAGAAGAATACAGATGAACCTTCTAAGTTGATGTAATAGCCAGTAAGAAGTAGTACAATTCAAGTTTTAGGTATCGATTATTGACTTTTTACCTGGCTTTGGTGCCTTGGACATGAGCTAGGACCTTATGACTCTGCATGGAAGGAGGACTAGCAGCCGAGTTGCACGGGAGAATGTGAAAAGTGTTCATATGTAGTAAAAACCTTTGAAATCCGTCCGTTTTCGTCATTTGTTAACGAATCGACTCAAAGCCAGATCGTCACATTGGCCGCTCTTCTCTTTGAAACGGTTGTCCTTATCGTCTGCAAAGCTATGTCGCGTGTTGCGGTATGCGGAGACACTAAAAGCACCATAGTAGAACACAGATGAAGCTTCTAAGTTGATGTAATAGCCAGTAAGAAGTAGTACAATTCAAGTTTTAGGTATCAATTATTGACTTTTTAGCTGGCTTTGGTGCCTTGGACATGAGCTAGGACCTTAAGATTCTGCATGAAAGGAGGACTAGCAGCCGAGTTGCACGGGAGTATGTGAAAAGTGTTCATATGTAGTAAAAACCTGAGAAATCCGTCCGTTTTCGTCATTTGTTATCGAATCGACACAAAGCCAGATCGTCACATTGGCCGCTCTTCTCTCTGAAACGGTTGTACTTATCGTCTGCAAAGCTATTTCGCGTGCTGCGGTATGCGGAGACACTAAAAGCACCATAGAAGAATACAGATGAACCTTCTAAGTTGATGTAATAGCCAGTAAGAGGTAGTACAATTCAAGTTTTTGGTATCGATTATTGACTTTTTAGCTGGCTTTGGTGCCTTGGACATGAGCTAGGACCTTATGATTCTGCATGAAAGGAGGACTAGCAGCCGAGTTGCACGGGAGAATGTGAAAAGTGTTCATATGTAGTAAAAACCTTTGAAATCCGTCCGTTTTCGTCATTTGTTTTCGAATCGACTTAGAGCCAGATCGTCATATTGGCCGCTCTTCTCTCTGAAACGGTTGTACTTATCGTCTGCAAAGCTATGTCGCGTGCTGCGGTATGCGGAGACACTAAAAGCACCATAGTAGAACACACATGAAGCTTCTAAGTTGATGTAATAGCCAGTAAGAAGTAGTACAATTCAAGTTTTAGGTATCAATTATTGACTTTTTAGCTGGCTTTGGTGCCTTGGACATGAGCTAGGACCTTAAGATTCTGCATGAAAGGAGGACTAGCAGCCGAGTTGCACGGGAGTATGTGAAAAGTGTTCATATGTAGTAAAAACCTGAGAAATCCGTCCGTTTTCGTCATTTGTTATCGAATCGACTTAAAGCCAGATCGTCACATTGGCCGCTCTTCTCCCTGAAACGGTTGTACTTATCGTCTGCAAAGATATGTAGCGTGTTGCGGTATGCGGAGACACTAAAAGCACCATAGTAGAACACAGATGAAGCTTTTAAGTTGATGTAATAGCCAGTAAGAAGTAGTACAATTCAAGTTTTAGGTATCGATTATTGACTTTTTAGCTGGCTTTGGTGCCTTGGACATGAGCTAGGACCTTAAGATTCTGCATGAAAGGAGGACTAGCAGCCGAGTTGCATGGGAGAATGTGAAAAGTGTTCATATGTAGTAAAAACCTGAAAAATCCGTCCGTTTTCGTCTTTTGTTCTCGAATCGACATAAAGCCTGATCATCACATTGGCCGCT